>NC_090449.1:961955953-962258983 GCF_031143425.1 Pleurodeles waltl | reverse complement strand
ATGTTTTTTTTGCAAAAACATTACAAATTCTCCATGTGCCTTTTTCTGTCCGTATTCCTGGCCTAAATAAGTGTGATGCAGTTATTTTGCCTGCCATGTGGCTCCCTGAAATGGCGGCTGCCTGACCTGTAAGGTGGGACAAGGGGAAATGAGGTAACTGCGCTGGCGTTGTACACCGTCGCGGTAGGCGGTCAAAGACCACGGCGCAATTCAGCATTGGTTAACATTGGGCCCTATGGGTTCCAGGAGCCAATGAAGATGTACCCTGGTGGTGACGGTACGCACCGCCGCGGACGTGGCCGCCATTTTCTAACTGTTCCCTCACTTGATACCTGAACTTCAACAGGAGAGGATCTACACTGCAAGTGCTGCTGGGACCTGTGTGTCTGGAAGCGACAATGGCTACAGTGTCTGGGGAAAGGGCTCCTGCTTTCACTTCGGAGGAGTTGGAGAAACTAGTGGATGGGGTCCTCCCCCAGTACACGCAACTGTACGGACCTCCAGACAAACAGGTGAGTACACTGCGAGCATGGTGGATGGCACATGATTGTATGGAGTGTCGTGGATGGAAGAGGGAGGGGAGGGGGACAGGCCAGCATGTGAGGATAGTGTGTGTGTATGTATGTCTGGGCCAGGGTAAGAGGAGTTTAGGCAATGCGTGAGAAGAACTGTACAGGATCGTAACATCCATTCTAACTTCACTTTTCCTCTAGGTCAGTGCCCACCAGAAGAAGGGCATTTGGCGTGCCATCGCCAAGGACGTCCGGACCCTGGGGGTCTACCATATATGGAGCACCCACTGCCGGAAAAGATGGGAGGACCTGCGCCGCTGGAGCAAGAAGACAGCGGAGGTCCAGCTGGGGATGGCCTCCCAAAGTGGAAGGGGTGCCCGTCGCACCATGACCCCCCTGATGTACCGGATCCTGGCGGTGGCCTATCCGGAGTTGGATGGGTGCTTGAGGGCATCACAGCAGCCACAAGGGCGTGAGTACACTCTCATTCAGCTGACTGTGCGCTTTACGAGGTGTCTGGCTGAGGGAAGTGGGCTGTGGGTTCCCCTAGGCCAGTGTGAACTTGGTAAGGTAGGTCCTTTGTAGGCAGACTCTGTGGCACTCCAACCCCAATAGTGATAGTAGCCATCTACACCTAGTCAGGCTCTTGTGGGTTCCAGGTCTGCAGCAAATGGGCTTAGTCATCGTCCCCTATGGGCATGTGAATTTCCTAAGAACTGTTAGTGCATGGCTCAGTGCATAGGGATGCTCCCTGTGTGTTTTGTCCGCCAACAGTAGTGGTGTTGCATGCACTGACAATGTGTATCTTCTGCCTCCCCCCCCCCTTTTGTTTTGTCACCCTGTTCTTGCATGTATTAGCATCATATGGCGGATGAGCAGTGGCACTGGAGCAGGAGGGAGCTGCATCCCAGATGGCCCTGGAGTGTGAATTTACAGAGTCTGAAGGCACCAGTGGGACGGAGGGCAAGGGGAGCTCCACGACGGGGACAGGAGCATACACCAGCTACAGCGACTCCTCCTCTGATGGGAGCTCCCTTGCAGTGGTGGGCTCCTCTGTGCCCACTGCATCAACAGGTACAACCGCCACCCCCCATACCGGCACCGCCCTCCCAGCAGCCCCTCAGCGTGTGTCCCGTGCCCGCTCTCCCAGGAGGCTGGGCATCTCCTTCGCCCCAGGCACCTCAGCCCCTGCCCCAGTCAGCCCTGCTGCCCTCAGTGAGGAAGCTATTGACCTCCTGAGATCCCTCACTGTTGGGCAATCTACCATTCTGAATGCCATCCAGGGTGTTGAAAGGCATTTGCAACAAACAAATGCATACCTGGAGGGCATTCATTCTGGGCAGGCGGACCAACAGAGAGCATTTCAGGCTCTGGCCTCAGCATTGATGGCAGCCATTGTCCCTGTGTCCAGCCTCCCCCCTCCAACTTCCTCCACCCAGAGCCAATCCCCTGTACCTCAGCCTATCCCAAGCACATCATCAGAACAGCATGAACACTCATCAACAGACAAGAGTGGACATGGCAAACATGAGCACCACACATCCCACCGGCACTCACACAAGCACCATCCCCATGCAGACACAGCAACATCTACTGCCTCCACTGTGTCCCCCTCCTCCATGTCCTCCTCCTCCCTCCCTGTCTCGTCTCCACTCACACCTGCATGCACTACATCCTCAGCCACTACCTCCATCACCAGCACGCCCATCACCACACACCGCTCATGTGCAATCACCACCCCCACTACCATTCACACATCCCCAGTGTCCTCTCCCAGTGTGTCTGTGAGCCCCCCTCCCAAAGTACACAAACGCAGGCACACACCCACCCAACAGCCATCCACCTCACAACAGCTTCCGGCCCATGCACCTTCACCCAAATTCAGCAAACGTACACCTCCTACAACCACTACCTCTTCCTCCACTCCCAAACCCCCTCCATCTTCCCGTCCCAGTGTATCTAAGAAACTTTTCCTGGCTAACATTGACCTGTTCCCTACACCTCCCCCCATCCTTCCCCTAGGGCCAGGCTTTCCAGGTCCCAGCCCAGCACCTCAGCCACCAAATCCCCAAGCACAGTGGTGCCAGCAACTCCGGTCTCATCGAGTGCGCCACCCATCAGGGCTTCCAGTGTGCCACCTAGCGAGGCCAAGGAGCAGGACATTCCGCCACCTGCCAAGGTGAAGAAGGTGCCCACATCCCAGAGGGCACTGTGGGTGACACAAGCAGGCACAGAAAGTACACCCTCAGCGACACAGGGGCGGCCGGGTGCAGAGTGCAAACAGGCATCGGGATTTAGATAGGAAGTAATGGAGGGACCCGGGGGTCACTTCAATGATGCAGGCACGGGGGCTCCTCGGGGTAGCCACCACCTGGGCTAGGCAGAGGGTCACCTTGGGGTCACTCCTTCACTGGAGTTCAGTTCCTTCAGGTCCTGGGGGCTGTGGGTGCAGTGTTGGTTCCAGGTGTCAGGTCCCTTGTCAAAGGCAGTCGCGGTCAGGGGGAGCCTCTGGATTTCCTCTGCAGGCATCGCTGTGGGGGCTCAAGGGGGTCATCTCTGGTTACTCACGGGCTCGCAGTCGCCGGGGAGTCCTTTCTGTACTGTTGGTTTTCCGCAGGTCGAGCCGGGGGCGTCGGGTGCCGAGTGGGAAGTGTCACGCTTCCGGTGGGAAACGTGAAGTCTTTAAAGTTGTTTCTTTGTTGCAAGAAAGTTGCAGGTTGTTGAACAGGGCCGCTGTTCACGGGAGTATATTGGTCCTTGGTTGCAGGGCAGTCCTCTGAGGCTTCAGAGGTCGCTGGTCCCTGTTGGATGCGTCGCTGTTGCAGTTTTCTTCGAAGTTGGGAGACAGGCCAGTAGGGCAGGGGCTAAAGCAGTTGTCTTCTCCATCTTCACTGCAGGGTTTCAGGTCAGCAGTCCTTCTTCAGGAATCTGATTTCCTAGGTTCTGGGGTGCCCCTAAATACTGAATTTAGGGGTGTGTTTAGGTCTGGGAGGGCAGTAGCCAATGGCTACTGTCGTTGAGGGTGGCTACACCCTCTTTGTGCCTCCTCCCTGTGGGGAGGGGGGCACATCCCTAATCCTATTGGGGGATTCCTCCAAAACCAAGATGGAGGATTTCTAAAGGCAGGGGTCACCCCAGCTCAGGGCACCTTAGGGGCTGTCCTGACTGGTGGGTGACTCCTCCTTGTTTTTCTCATTATCTCCCCTGGACTTGCCGCCAAAAATGGGGGCTGTGTCCAGGGGGGCGGGCATCTCCACTAGCTGGAGTGCCCTGGGGCATTGTAACACGAAGCTTGAGCCTTTGAGGCTCACTGCTAGGTGTTACAGTTCCTGCAGGGGGGAGGTGTTAAGCAACTCCACCCAGTGCAGGCTTTTGTTTCTGGCCTCAGAGAGCACAAAAGCTCTCACCCCAGGGGGCTGGCACAGACCAGTCAGTCCTGCACTCAAAGGATTGGGTAAAATACAGGGGGCATCTTAGAGATGCCCTCTGCGTGCATTTTTTAATAAATCCAACACTGGCATCAGTGTGGGTTCATTATTCTGAGAAGTTTGATACCAAACTTCCCAATATTCAGTATAGCCATTATGGAGCTGTGGAGTTCGTTTTTGACAAACTCCCAGACCATATACTTAATATGGCCACACTGTACTTACAATGTCTAAGAATAGACTTAGACACTGTAGGGGCATATTGCTGATGCAGCTATGCCCTCACCTGTGGTATAGTGCACCCTGCCTTAGGGCTGTAAGGCCTGCTAGAGGGGTGACTTACCTATGCCACAGGCAGTATTTTGTGGGCATGGCATCCTGAGGGGGATGCCATGTCGACTTTGCCTTTTTCTCCACACCAGCACACACAATCTACAATGGCAGTGTGCATGTGTTAGGTGAGGGGTCCCTTAGGGTGGCACAACATATGCTGCAGCCCTTAGGGACCTTCCCTGGTCACAGGACCCTTGGTACCACTGGTACCTTTTACAAGGGACTTATCTGTGTGCCAGGGGTGTGCCAATTGTGGAAGCAATGGTACATTTTAGGTGAAAGAACACTGGTGCTGGGGCCTGTTTAACAGGGTCCCAGCACACTTCTCAGTCAAGTCAGCATCAGTATCAGGCAAAATGTGGGGGGTAATTGCAACAGGGAGCCATTTCCTTACACAAGCCCCCCCCCCCCAGCCCACAGGCCAGGAGACTCAGCCAAAGCTGGGAGAGTCTTCCTAGTCTGTCAGGCGAGGAAGAGTAGGGGAAATAGGCTGGTTTGTTGCTGGGCCTACTCTGTCTTACATACTTCTGTTCAGGTCATTCCCTCTGGGGAACTGAACCACTTCCATAGTGATAAGACCTAGTCTGAATTGCCTCTTGTCTGACTTTTTAATGTCTTCACCCATTTTCTCGATTTTGGGGTTAGAGGTATCCACCTCTGCTAATCTTAACTTAACCGTGGTCACCCCTAGCTTACCCAAAGAGGTTACCCAGAGCTGGAGTAACCCCACCATGACCAACAGGGTCAGGGGGCCTAACTTGCTATTTGGCCTGGGGTCAGACCACCGTGCCAAGGATAGTGCAGCCATAAAGGCTAACACCCAGCAGAGGCCACTGACAGCTGTCATTGCCCAGAACCACACCTTTAGCTCTTCACCTACAAGGGAAGGGGCTAAGTTACAGGCTTCTTTGGGTTCAAGGTGCCTGTCTGCTGTGTGAGAGTGGGGGGTTACTACATCTTGTAGTAAACACCCTTCTGTTAGCTGAGGAGCCACCCACTCAAGCTTAACAGTTGCCTGACTAGCCAGGACTTCTTGTGGGTCAGGTTGGACTTTACCAGTGCCACATTTGGAGTTTTCCTCTACTGGAGCAGAATCTCCTTGGCTTGCTGGAACCTTGGCTAAAGGTTGTCCACCCTTCCTACACTGTTTTCTTTTCTTTTTCTTCTGGGGCCTACTTGCAGTTACTACAGGGGCAGGACCTCCAGAATCCTTGGGAGGGGACTGGCACTGGACTAGTTCCTCTCTTGGGCTCTGACTAACCTCTGGGTAGTAATTTCCAAGAAGACAATCAAGGGGAGGTCTGTACTGACTACCACCCTTCTCCAGCTAAAAGTCCCACCCACTTCTATGGGCACAAAAGCCACAGGCCTATCAGTGACCCTGTCTGGGCTAACTCTTACTCTGGCAGTCTCACCTGGGATGTACTGGTTTGAGAACACCAGCCTGTCATGCACAATAGTGGGACTGGCACAAGTGTCTCTCAGGGCAGTGGCTGGGATTCCATTCACCAGTAGGTGGTGGAAGTGTTTACTTCCCTCTGGAATCTCCAACTCACCCGTTGGGCACTTTTTCCAGTTGAAGGCTATGAAGACCTCCTCATCTGAGGAGTCATCCCCATGGCTACACTGGTCACCCCTGGGATTTTGCTAGGGGGTTTGTTTTTGGGACAAGAAGTGTCCTTGGTGTGGTGCCCTGTCTGTCTACAGTTTTGGCACCATGCCTTAAGGGCATCCCAGTTCTTACCCTGGTACCCACCTTTGTTTTGGTTTGTGTCTTTGGGCCCACCCACCTGGTCTGGTTTTTGGGGGCCTACAGAGGACTCTTTTTTTTTGTTTCTAGTGTCATCCACTTTCTCCTGGCGAGGCTTTGTAACCCCTTTCTTTTGGTCACCCCCAGTGGAAGTTTTGGTTACCCTAGTCTTGACCCAGTGGTCTGCCTTCTTTCCCAATTCTTGGGGAGAAATTCAGCATCAAGTCAGCATCAGTATCAGGCAAAAAGTGGGGGGTAATTGCAACAGGGAGCCATTTCCTAACAGTGAGCCCTTGACGGCAATAGCCCAATTGCTGTATCTGACCTTTGCTTCCGCTGTTGTAGACCTGAAATCACACCTAGGTTCCAATCAATCAAAAATAATGACTTCTGATTGGGGCTTTACTGGTTCTTGTTGGTGGTAGCTTTACAACTTTAAAACATAATACCTTCAGTTTCCCTTATCCTATTTTAATTATCTTGATGCCTTTTTTGCTCATTAGATTTGTCTCTGCTTTTGTGGTGGAATTGTTATTGTGGTGTTTACTTTGAAACTGTTTGAACTTAACATACACTTATCTAGGGATTACCGTTTGCTTGCACCATGGCTGCCAGGGGATGGGCAGAGATTCTCTTAGAACGCACAGTGAAGGTATTTGGACAAAATGTTGAAAAATATTGTGATATAAAATATTGTGATTTCAAAAATATCACAGACAGGAATACTGAAGGTAAACATATGGTTTTTAGTGTTTTTTAATATCATTGCAATAAATATTAATGCAGAATATAACATATATAATATTGTTTGTCAGTGTTCATAAGTAGATAGTTTACTGTAGTGTGTTTGAGTTTAAATTTTTATTATTTTCATTGATTTGTGTTGTTGCTAATATAACATTTTAAATAAAAAATTGTTAACATTTGTACTTGTTAGTTTTCTTAATGTTTATAAATAATTGTTTAATATTTTTTGTAGCAAGATATTGGGTATTTAGGTTAAAGGATGGGGAGATGTTTTAAAATATTTAAATTGAAATATAAGGTAATAGCTTTTAAGATATTCAGATTAATAATTAAGATTTTTTATATGTATTATTTTCTTACAACAATATTTTGGATATATTTAAATTTTATCAATGAAGCTATATATTAATGGTATTAACTAAAAAATTAAAATATAAAATTTAAAAATATAACAAAACTTATAAAACAGTTAAATATTGACACATATTTTTATGCAAAATCTTTAAATTGTAACTAGTTCGTGAAAATTGTTGTTTGGTTTTAAAATTCTAAGTGTATTTTAGAAATATTTTTCATTTTTCGATTTATACAATTTAATTCAATATTTGTCTTTATGTTTGTTTATTTTGAATTGTCAGTTTGTGGTTTAAATGAATGGTAGTAAATATTTTGAAAATATAGGGGGTCATTAAGACCCCGGCGGTCGGTGGTAATGTGGCGGTGGTACCGCCACGTTATGACATTGGCGGTTTGGAAGAAGCCAACCCGCCAATGTACCACTCCAACCACCATGACGGTAGCAGGTGCCGGGCTGGAGATAAGAATCTCCAGCCCGGCGGCCACTATTGTACCACCTCAGGAACTTTGACCCTGCCTACTGTCATGGTTTTTTTGGCATTCATAATGCCACGAAAACCATGGTGGTAGGTCCTATCAGTGACAGGGAACTCCTTCCCTGTCACTGATAGGAGGCCCCCTCCCCCCAACAACTCCCCTGATGCCCCCCACTCCTGCTCCATCCACACTCCCCCCCTTCCAATCCCCTACACACATACACATGCAGACACGCACCACGCATACACACACTCACTCACACAGGCATACACGCATACATACACACGTGCATCCATTAATTCTTGCACACATCCGCACCACATTCACACAGACACGCAGACACGCATTCACATATCCATACTTACACGCATTCTCATACATGCATACTCACACGCAAACAACACTACACATACATTTGCATTCACACACACACTCATGCACATACCCCCCCCACGGACACACAACACCCGCTACCCCCCTCCCCTGTTGGAAACCTGACTTACCTGGATCCAGGGGGTCTTCGGCAGGGGATGGGACGGGGCGCTGCTACCGCAAGCAGAACACCGCCAGGTCGTTATTATTTTTCATAATATGGCTGGCGGTGGTCTACTGGTGTGGCGCTGCTGGTGGTAGCAGTGCCACCTTAACGCCATCCGCCAGCTTGGCAACAGCCAGATTTCCCCCCTTCTTGTGGTGGAAATCCGGCTGTGGTCATTAGTCGGCAGACGGTTGTTAGCCGCGGCAACAGTCTTTTGAAGGCCATGCATGGGCAGTGCAGGGGCCCCTGGTGTCCCCCAGCACTGGATTTCCATCAGCCTTTCCATGGCTAGGGCCTCACCATGAGAAGGCTGGTGGAAACAGGAGTTGTGATCAACATGGTGGTGCTGAGTTTAGCACCGCAGTGGCTGACCATGAGTCTGACTGCTGTCAGCCCGTCAGGAACCATGATCCCGCCAGTGATGGAGGTCCACCTTAGTTCTGATCACCAGAGTCGTAATGTGACGGTCGGACCACCTGGAGTGCAGTGGTCGGACTGGCACTGCAAGTCTGGCGGTCCTTGAAACATCAGACTCTTAATAAGACCCTCAGATTGGAGTGGTAATAGTAAATGTCACAACTTAGGTGGCATATTTATAAGAGGCTTGTGCCACCATTTTGTCACTGTTAGTGACAAAGCAGTGGTGCAAGCCTCTGAACCATATCTATTAGGCCATGCAAAACATTTAGTGTGGCTTTGAATCGCCTCATATATATGGAGTAAGGCAAGGCAGCACAAATCGCTGCGTTGCCTTACTCTGCATTAAGGATGTGTTCCGTGGGCATTGCAGTGGGTGTTCCCATGCAAAACTCATGGATTTTGATGAATACTCAAATTTACAAGAGCTTGTAGACCTGGTTATGTGGCAAAACCTTAAGCTCCCCCCCAGGGTAGGCAAAACTAGGAGAAATATATTTATTTCTTCTTGTTTTATCCTCTTTTATGAGTGCTGCATTTTGCATGGTGGGGACCCTGCCATGAAAAGGCTGGCAGAAAAGGAAGGTGTGATCAGGGTGGTAGTGCTGAACTCAGCACCACTGTGGCTGACGATGACTTTGACCGCTGCCGACCCTTCAGGATCCTTGATCCTAGTGGAGGTGGCAGTCTCCTGGAAATCTGACCTCCAGGATCATAATCTGGCAGTTGGACCACCAGGAGTGTGGCGGTCTGACTGCCACCGCTAGTTTAGTGGTCTCAAGACTGCCAGTCTCGTAATGAGGCCCGTAGTCTTATTTTAGCTTAATTTAGTGGCCAATATTTTTTACTGCTACCTTTTACTTTGTAACCTACCAGTGCTATTTTTTATCTATTTTTTTTCGGAACCAGGTCACGGTAAGGCGCTGCTGTTCATCAGAATAGATTAGGTCCACAATTTAGTTATAGTGTTGTTTCTGTATTTTTGTATGTTTAGATGTATTAGAGTTATCGGTTTTTGATAGTTGGTAGTTTTGGTTTTTCCTACATTCTTTTAATAATGGATCTGTATATTATGTTAAATTATGTTATGTTATATTTTGATAACTATTATGTATATGTATTTTTGGAACCATTATGTGTTTTGCAGGTGGATTTTTTAACTTACTTTCCAGGTTTTTGTCTACAAGCATGTCCTACTGGCTTTGCAATTTTATGTCATTTTTTTTAAAGGAAATAATTTTTGGTTTAGGGGACGCGCTAACTGAGACCAGAGGGACTACACATCCCAGACTGCTTTGTGGCTCCAGGAGGCAGCCATTTTCTGTATCACCTGCTCCCACTTGCCATTTCCAAGGAGCGCTGTAAAGCGCGAGGGGGCACACCGCAGGGTAGGACGCGCTAACTACGACCAGAGGGACTACATATCCCAGACTGCTTTGTGGCCCCAGGAGGTGGCCATATTCTGCATCACCTGCTCCCACTTGCCATTTCCAACGAGCGCTATAAAGCGCAAGGAGGCACACCGCAGCGCAGGACGCGCTAACTGAGACCAGAGGGGCTACATATCCCAGACTGCTTTGTGGCCCCAGGAGGCGGCCATTTTCTACATCACCTGCTCCCACTTGCCATTTCCTATAAGCTCTATAAAGCGCGAGGGAGCACACCGCAGCACGGGATGCGCCTGTGCCCGTCCGTGGCAGACCGAGGCTGGGCTGGCCACCCCCTGAGTCTGGTTACTATTTCTGGCCATTTTTGAATAGCTCAGTTTCCCTTCAGTTCCTCCCTAACGCAATATCTTAGGCCCCCGTCCTGTTCTAAAATATTGTCACAGTGATGGGTAAAGGAAAAGCGACCGAAGGTGGTGCGGGGGTGGGGAAGGGAAGCACAAGAAAAACTCCAAAAAGTCAAGCTGTAATGATGTGCCTAATCGTATTGATAACCTCCTGGTGGATTGCGGGGAAATATTAGCTCCACCAGTAGACCAACCAAGGAGTCCCAAATTGTGCTTAGTATCCCAACCGCTGACCAACAAGCAGGAAAGTAAATCTAACATGTTTAATAAAGCTACGGTACGGATGAGGAACAAGACCAGTACAGTGCCCCAAAACTCCTTAGATCTAGTTCCCAGCTCTGGCTTCACCCATGAGACAGCAACAGTGCCACTCCTTCTCCCATCTCCTGTACCAATCGCTTTCTACCACTAACATGTATCCTAGATCCATCTACAACTCAGAATTCAGAATTTCATAGTTTCTCCTACGTAAGCTGGGGCAGGTTGCCTACCAAACAACCAGCCATCTTCCCCAAATGATGACTTGGCAGGTTATATGCAAACACTCAGGTCAGAAACAGCAGCCGTAAAGTGTATTATAGGTGATCTTGTGGTCACTGTTGGGCATCTCATGGAAGAGGGGGAGAGAATACCTAGGGAAGGGGTTGCTATCCCAGTCTTGACAAACACCCCCACACTGGCACCCATTGCTCTTACTATGCCACACCATGTAAAACACCTTGGAGGCTATACAGACTTGCCACATGAGGATACTACCCCCTTGACACCTGTCAGAGCCATCACCATGGGTTCCCGAGCACCTGCAGGTGTTTCCAAATTAATTTGCTTCCATCTACCCACAGAGCAAAGGTCCCAACCTTTACTCCCTACCCTAGGGGAAGGTCGTCACCTCAGTAGAATACACGCTGCCAGAACTACCACCCTCTCTCCTCCAAATTATTTTATGACCAATATACCTAAACTTAATTCATGGGTGGGCGGAAGGGGAAGACTCCTTGATTAACAAAGTCACCCACTGGATTCAACATAGTAGAGGATGTCTCTCAGTAATTAGAATAGATATCCTCATGGCCAGACGGCATAGGTCCTTGAGCTCTCCATCCGACTGTCTTGAACTTCTTTTAGAATACGGGCAGTTAGCTTATGACTTAGTGGCCCTAGACCATAGAACTAATCCTCCGGATGGGTCCACTATACAGTTAAAACTCAAACCACCACTCCCTTTCTGTGTGCCCCCCCACGCTATTTTAGATGATGGCACTGTCTGTTCCAAGTTAGATTGACCTCTAGAGGCCGGGGCACAGGCCTCTTATGATAGTTCCAACAGCTGCGCAAGCTCCAACAACTATCTCTGCATTATCAGTTACTCAGTAAGGAAGGCCCCTACTGTACCACCCAATGCTGTTGCACTAGTCACTAAGGAAGTCTGTAGACTTTCTACAGGCTCCATAGATTCCTAGGCAAATCCTCCCTCATCGCTTAATTCCAAAACTACTTTTCAGATGAACCTGCTACAACATTGTTATGCAATCTACCACATTCCCGATATTTTTTTTAAGGTGGGTCGCCCATCGGGGGCCCTCCTAGTATGGGTGGAAATTGTACTACAGTGCGTAGTGAAATGGCTACCTACTGATAGCCCTTATATTCTTGGCATCAGTCTCAAGTGACCTGGGACCACTGTCACTGACATATTCAACATCTACACCAGGGACACAAGGGGGTCCAACTACTCTGCCACCTTGCACTCTCTTGAGACCCTGCTGGGTGAGAGACTTTCCAATCACGCCCTTATTGAAGCAGGGGATTTCAATGCCACTTTTGAACCCCTCAGTCTGGACAACATGGGTGATTTCCTAGAAGAAGATAACCTATGGCATATACCCAGGCCTGAGCTCCCCCATCAAGAAGTGGCACCATGCTGCTCTGCAATTAAATGCCTTGACCCTTGGCCTAGGCCTGAGGGCAGTTAATGGAAGAACCAAATCCGATAGACATGCTGCCCATACATTCATTGGCACACAGGGAAAAAGTGACATTGACTACGTCCTGATGGACCTCAGACATTGGCATTTGGTAGAAGACATGGTAATCCTGAACCAAATGGACATTGACCACAAAACTTTGTCTTAGCCTAGAGCCTCCTAACTAAGGTGGTCCAGGCCGAGAATAACAGACAGTGCTTAAGATGGAATAAAGTTGTCCTGCGAGACTACATTCTCTCTACCATCAACCAAGATCTGACACACTGTGTAGCATTGATATCTACAATAGAAGAGGAAGTGGGAAACTGCTCCTCTCTATTAGATGTACATACTGGGTTTTTCAAAAGATTGGAACAGCTACTAACTATGCCAGCTGCCCACACCACTCGCAGTTCTCTACCCCGCAAGGGAGATAACTGATCTAACTGAGACTATCGGTTGGCCTGAGCAAATCTAATTAGTGCAATCAAGCAAAAAGATGTTGCGCGTGTTAGGATTCTGTGGAATCAGTACAAGCAGACGCAGAACAAGGCCAGGAAGGATTGGGAGGAGGAAAGATGGAGGCTTGTGAAGGTCACTTGTGAACGCAGAGACTCCAAATCCTTTTGGCTTATGGTAAGCAAAAGAAACCAAAGGGGAGTTCCTGCAATTGGCAATAACATACAGCCCTCAGACTGGTTTCAACATTTTAATTCCCTCTATAATGCTGAAAGCCAACTCACGACCACCTCCGTCCCTTTACTCCCTCTTCAGCTGCGTACTAACCACTGGGATGGTTTGTTCAACCTGGGAGATCTTCATGATGCAATAAATAACATAGTATGTTTGAAAGCTGCTGGCCCTGACGGTATCCCCGGTGACCTTTTTCTCCATAACATTGACAAATGGGCTGAGTACATCCTCCTTCATCCAATGCAATTGCTAGGGGAGCCTCCATTCCCGAGTCATGGAGGGGTGCTGAGGTAATACCCTTCTACAGAAAGCTGATAGGTCTCTACCCACCAATTATAGGCCCATAAGCCTTATAGACACAATACAAAAGGTATTCTGTCGTGCCCTATTATCCAAAAATCCTGGACTGGATCACTGAGAATAACATCTTGTCACCTTTCCAGGCTGGCTTCAGGACCAAAACGAGCACCATAGATCAGGTGTTTTGGTTTCTGCTTTTGTATTGGAAGGTTGTAGGGGAAAGGGAGTCTCTATGTAGCCTTTACAGACCATAAATCTGGCTTCGACCTGGTCCCCAGAGGTAAACTCTGGGAGGTTCTCAACAAGATGGGGATGCCTCCGGGGTTTCCTGACCATATTCATTCATTTACATGAAGCCAACTTTGCAAGAGGCCATTGGGGGAACCAAGGCAGCCTCACCAATCCAATCAGGGTAGCCGGGGCATCCGGCAGGGCTAAGAACTAGCTCCAACTCTTTTTTCCCTATATCTGAACCAGGTTGTTCAACACCTCACCTCACAGCCCTAGGCAAAGAAAAGATCGCAAAACTCTTGTTTGCTGATGACACCTTGATAGTATCTAAAACATTGACGGGCCTCCAATCTTTGCTGAATCGATTTGACGGCTTCTGTTTTAAGAGATGTTTAGAAATAAACACTTCCAAAACCAAGTTTATGGTTATCAACCCACACAGATTATACAGGGGGAACATTTCCTTAGGTGGGTCTAAATTAGAATGTGTTAACACCATTTAATATTTGGGGATCAAACTATCGGACTTAATGTCCTGGAAAACCCATATTAATTATACATCGTTAAAGTTTATCCTCCTGGTGGGTGCCCTTCTAAGGGAGCACCATGCATCCACTACACGACCAATCGCTGCCGCTCTGCAGATCTATAACATGAAGTCAGTCAGTGCAGCACTCAACGGGGATGAACTCTGGAGTTTCGAGGATGTAAAGGAGCTCACCCTCACAGAAAACAAGTTCCTGAGAAAGCTTACCTCCCTGCCCTGAGTACTCCAGTCCTTCCTTTGCATTTGTATCTGGCCCGTAAACCATTAGCTGCCATAGGTGGTCTTAGACCATTGCTGTTTCGGAGGAGAATCATGGCTACCCTCGAACTGTCCTCCTATACCATTGCGTTTAGGGAAGTTTGTCTGCTGGATACCTCCAATAAGATCAAGTGGATCAACTCAGTTAAGTCGCCACTGGGAGGGGAGACACATGGAATTGCTTATTCACAGGGTCACCACCCACTAAAGAAAGAGTGAAGTCTTGCTACTGGGAGTGTGTAACTCAGACTATGGCCCTCATTACGACCCTGGCGGTCAGTGATAAAGTGGCAGTAATACCGCCAACAGGCTGGCGGTAATAAATATTAAATTATGACCACGGCGGAAACCGGTCATACAGACAGCCACTTTACCACACCGACCGCCAGGGCGAAACCAATAGTCACCACGGCGGTAACCACCTACAGCCAGATGGAAGACAATGTTCCCCCCACTGTATTATGAAACGCCAATCCGCCACCTTTTCTGGGGCGGTACGAATGACATCAAAAGCCTGGCGGAAACAAATTTCGGAAGTCAAAGGACTCACCTGTGGAGATTCAAGGAAACACCACGAGCCCCCCATGCTCTTCCACCTTCTGCTCCACTACGAACACAAACGCCGGCAAAGACGACCACAGTGAGTACTGTCACCTAGCACACAAGGGAGTGAGGGAGGAAAAAGAGAGTGACACATACACGCAACAACCCCCAACACCATACACACAAACAGATGCAGTAACATTACATATTCACCTCGTACCCCTCAGGGACAAAAGGAATTCATTAAAGTGAGTGTAATAAGATAAAATAGTATAAATACATGCATCCAAATAAAAAAGTATATACACATTTACAAATGTAGGGACACTACCCAGTCCTCAATGTCCGTGGGCCACAGGGCCACATCACATAGTCCAAGGCCCCACCTTACTCCTGCAACAACACGGAGAGAACACTGCAGGGGCATCAGGTCGAAAATAGCCAGGCACCTCAGGGGGGTGGGGAATGGGGGGCACCTCTGCTGGAAGATGGTACAACGCCACTGGTCCTGGAGGAGGCAACATGCCCTGTCCTGGGGAGTGCAAGGCCACAGTATTTCAAGTGGGTGATTTGCCCACTGGCTCTGGAGGGGGCAACATGCCCTGTGCATGATCCTGGGGAGTGCAAGGCCAGAGTCTTTCAAGTGGGTGATTTGCCCACTGCTTGGTCCTGTGGAGTGCAAGGCCACAGTCTCTCAAGTGGGTGACTTCTTCCATTGGCATTGTGCCCAGTGAGCTTCATCCTGGGAGGATAAGGTGAGTGGATGGCTTCTCCACTGGTTCTGGATGGGGCACTGTGCCCAGTGAGCTTCATCCTGGGGAGGATGGGGTGAGGGGATGGCTTCTCCACTGGTTCTGGAGGGGGGCATAGTGCCCAGTGAGCTTCATCCTGGGGAGGATGGGATGAGTGGATGGCTTCTTTCACTGACTCTGGAGGGGGCATTGTGCCCTGTGATGCAGATCTTGGGAAGTGCAAGGTCAAAGTCTCTCACCTGGGTGTCAGACCCACAGGATTTGGAGGGGCCAGGCCGCACAGCAGCCCATGGACACAGGACTACACACTGTCCGCCAGCAGTGACAGCTGCTCAATGGTGGCAGTGGTGCTGCTATTGGTGGAGTTGGCAGTGGTGGTGGGAGGCTCCAGCCCTTCCCCTGCAGCCTCAGACGGCTGCCCACTGGGGCTGCTGCTGCTGGTGGTGGTGCTGGTGGCGGCACCGGTGGCGGTGCTGGTTGCGGTGCTGGCATTGGTGGGGGGAGGCTCCAGCCCTTCCCCTGCAGTCTCGGACGGCTGCACCACCATGGTTAGTGGTGGGGTCTCCGACTGAGTCCCAGCACCAGGCCTCTTGTCCTTTCTGCTTGCTGGTGCAATCACCTTGCCCTTCCTGACAGCACCTGGGGATGGCTCCTTCCTCCTTTTGGCAGCAGCCAGGGATTGCTCCTTGCCCTTCCTTTTGGCAGCTGAGGGTGCCTCCCTGCCCTTCCTTGCAGCAGCTGGGAGTGCCTCCATGCCCTTCATTGCAGCAGCTGGGGGTGCCTCCTAGCCCTTCCTTGCAGGACTTGGTGGAGGCACCCTTTCAATGTGGCTGCCTGGTGCCCAAGATCCTCTCCCACCTGGAGTAGCTATGGACACTACTGTGCCCGTGGACTGGGTGGCTGAGGTGCTTGTGTGGGTTTTGACCACCGTGGCCAGACGAGAGGGACGGGGCGGTAGGGAAGAGGTCAATGTTGGCGAGGAAAAGTTTATTAGGGACATTGGGGTGGGAAGAGGGAGATGGTTTGGGAGTGGAGGAAGAGGGAGTGGTTGTAGGAGGTGTCGGTCTGCTGTGTTTGGGTGCAGGTGCATGGGCTGGATGCTGTTGTGAGGTGGCTGGCTGTTGGGTGTCTGAGTGCTTGCGTTTGTGTACTTTGGGAGAAGGGGGCACAGTGGGAGAGGACACAGGGGATGTGTGGATGGATGTGGGGGTGGTGACCACCAATGAGGGGCGTATACTGATAGGCGTGCTGGAGATGGTGGTAGTAGATGAGGATGTAGTGCATGCAGGTGTGAGTGGAGACGCAACAGGGAGGGAGGTGGACAGCAAGGAGGAGGGGGCCACAGTGGAGGCAGTGGATGTTGGTATGTCTGCTTCTGGATTGTGTGTGTGTGAGTGCCTGTGGGATGATGTGTGGTGCTTGTGTTTGCCATGTCCATTCTTGTGTGTTGTCCTGGGTGCATGCTAGTCTGACTGTGTGCTTTGGATAGGTTGGTGTTGAGGGGATTGGGATTCGGAAGTGGACATTGGAGGGGTAGGCTGGAAACAGGGACAATGGCTGCCATCAGAGAGGAATCCAGAGTCTGGATTGATGTATGTTGGGCCATCAAGCCAGTGTGAATGCCCTCCAGGAATGCATTTGCCTGTTGCATTTGGGCTGCCAGCCCCTGGATGGCATTCACAATTGTTGACTGCCCAACAGAGATGATTTTCAGGAGGTCAATAGCCTCCTCACTCAGGGCAGCAGGGCTAACTGGGGCAGGGCCTGAGGTGCCTGGGGCGAAGGAGATGCCCACCCTCCTGGGTGAGTGGGCACGGGAAACTCACTGAGGGGCTGCTGGGAGGGCGGTGCTGGTACAGGGGGAGACGGCTGTACCTGGGGTGAGCACAGAGGTGTCCGCCACCACCAGGGAGCTTCCATCAGAGGACGTATCTGTGCCCGAACTGTTCCCTCCTGTTTCCGCTGTGGTGCTCCCCTCGCCCTCTGTCCCACTGGTGCCCTCACCGTCGGTGGATTGGGCCTCCTGGGTCCTGTGGGATGCAGCTCCCTCCGTCACCAGTGCCCCTGCTCCTCCGCCAAATGATGCTAGTGCACATAAGGCCGGGGTGACAAAACAAATAGGAGGGGGAGACAAAGGATACAAGTGGTCAATGGTGCCACCAACACCACTGTTGGCGTACACAAAAAACTCACACACAGGGAACAGTCCTACGCACTAGGCAATGTACTACCAATCACAATGCTAGTCACCGGCCCATGGATAGGGACACCTAACGCAAATTGCAGCATACCTGAGACCCACAGACCCCTGCACAGTAGTGGATGCCTACTAGCTTGGTAGGTGTACTTTCACATCAGACCCTTCCCTACATGGGACCTACCCTGCAATGCCAGGCATGGGCTGGGGCACCTACAGGGCCTCCACCCAGATACCACCCCACCAGGCACAAGTTGTAATTATGGGCACTGTACTCACCACCTTGTGGCTGCTGTGATGCCCCCAAGTGCCCATCTAGCTCCGGATAGGCCACCGCCAGTATGCGGGCCATCAGGGGGGTCAGGGTTCGACGGGCACCCCTTCCTCATTGGGAGGCCATCTCCAGCTGGGCCTCCATGGTCTTCCGTGCCCAGCATCTCAGGTCCTCCCACCATTTCCAACAGTGGGTGCTCCGCCTGCTGTAGACCCCCAGGGTCCGTACGTCCTTGGCGTAGTCACGCCATATACCCTTCTTTTGATGGGCACTGACCTGCAGGGAAATAGACACAGGGAAAGGTATTAGTCCGACCGTCCTGCCTGGCACACTCATAGCCCACCATGCCCGTTCTCATCCCCATTAGCACAGACATGGCCCACCATACATGCTGCACGCTGCCCAGGGCCCATCCACCAACCCCTCCTACACGAGGCCTTCACACACAGCACTCCATGCATCGTACTCACGATGTACTCACCTGTTGGTCTGGAGGCCCATACATCAGTCGGTACTGGGGTAGGACCCCATCCACCAGTCGCTCCAACTCTGCTGAGGTGAAGGCAGGGGCCCTTTTCCCAGTCACACAAGCCATGGTTGTTTCCAGACACAGGTCACAGCAGTACTTGCAGTGTAAGTCCTCTCCTGTTGAAGGTCAGGTAGCAAGTGAGTACACAGCTAGAAAATGGTGGTCATGTCCATGGCAGTGGGTACCATCACTGCCGGCGTACTTCACCATTGGCCACTGTACCGCATAGGGCCCAATGATATCCAATGAGGAGTTGCACAGCGGTTCTCGACCGCCTCCTGCAACGGCGCACAACGTCAACGGAATTACCTCATTTCCACCTGTCCCTCCATACAGGACAGGCGGATGCCATTTCGGGGGGGGTGCAGGCCATGGATCCTAACTGCGTCACAGTACACAAATGCAGCATATGGTCATCTCCAACAAATTACTGTTACAATCACAACATGCATTGAACTGTAGTCGTTTAATGTAGAGATAATGACCAGCTGCTCACTCTTTTGCCCCCTAGATTGCAACCGCTGTGGATGAATAGGAGATGGAGGCATCCCCCTGTGCACAGACCCCTGGTGGACTTGGCAACAATGGAGGAGAAGGCACATTATCCTCACCTATAGGCTTGACAGGGCCACAAACACGGAGCTGTGTGCAAATTGGAGCCTGACCTAATCTCTGCTATCAGTCACCACACCGGGATCCCCCTCATGTGCAAGTGCTATCAGTACTCCATTTCCAGGCAACCGGCTGCTTCTAAGTGACAGTGGGCTTGGCAGCAGGAATGTCTTAGTCAATGTTCTCAATAGTGATAACCAGAATGTTGTCTGCCCTGATTAAACACATGTGCAACTACATAGTTTTCCCCCAGGTGGAGGATTTGGCCACAGTGAAAGCTGATTTCTATGCAATGGGACATGTCCCCAACATTATTGGGGCTATTGATGGAACACATATTGCATTTGTCCCTCCGGCAAAATGAACAGGTGTTCAGAAATCAAAAGGGCTTTCACTCCATGAATGTGCAGATGGTGTGCCTGGCGGACAAGTACATCTCCCACGTCAATGCAAAGTATCCTGGGTCTGTGCATGATGCTTTTATCCTGAGGAATAGCAGCATCCCAAATGTGATGGCCCAACTCCAGAGGCACAGGGTGTGGCTAATAGGTGAGCCCTGGTTCCCACACAGTATATGTTAGTGTATGGGTATGGTGTGGGTCCTAAGGGTTTGTGTGTGGCTAACAGTTGTCCCTCCATATTTGCAGGTGACTCTGGTTACCCCAACCTCTCATGGCTACTGAACCCTGTGAGGAATCCCAGGACAAGGGCTGAGGAACGTTACAATGAGGCACATGGGCGAACAAGAAGGATTATAGAGAGGACTTTTGGCCTCCTGAAGGCCAGATTTGTTGCCTCCATCTGACAGGTGGATCCCTGTGCTACTCACCCAAGAAGGTCTGCCAGATCATCATGGCATGCTGTATGTTGAACAACCTTGCCTTGCGTCACCAGGTGCTTTTTCTGCAGGAGGAGGAGGCTGGAGATGGCCGTGTGGCAGAAGTGGATCCTGTGGACAGTGAAGATGAGGAGGCAGAAGATGAGGATGGGGACAACAGAAGTGCAATTATATGTTAATACTTCCAATGAGACACAGGTAAGACAGTGTTGATACACATATAATTGACAGTTTGATGTGTGACACTGTCACTGGCAGGCTCTGTATTCCTACTTCTATGCCCTCTCACTGTACCCATTGGCATCTCTTTTTGCAGATGTTGGTTCCCCACTATTGCTCCTGGTGTGTTCAGTGCAGCCAATTACAGGTCTTTCCAATGTAAACATTACTGTACAGTTGAATTGCAATATTTAAACGTTGTTAAACAAATACATACCTGAATCATTTGACATACTCCATACTTTTCAAAGGGTGTTTATTTAGGTGCTAAGAAGTAGAGGGGGTAGTGCAATGGGCTGAGTTGATGATGGAGGAAAGTCCAGGTTAGAGTCCAGTCTATTTGTATCACAGGTGCATTGTCCAAGGGGGCATAGGAAGGGGAGCAATGCAATTCAAGGTGGACAGGGTGACAGAGTGGGACACAAGGGTGATATTCAGGAGAGTCTTATTTCCTGGTGGGGGTCCTGGCAATAGTCTCTGCCTAGATCACAGGGAACGTTTGCAGGGTGTTTCTCCTTCTGCAGGGGGAGGGGTACTGGTGGCCTGTTGGTCCTGTGGCAGAGTCTCCTGTCCACTAGCAGCAGTGGAGGTGGACGGCTGTTCGGCGGTTTAGCTAGTGTCAGGGGACCGGTGGTGTGACATTGCCTCCCTCATGGTGCTGGCCATTTCTGCCACCACCCCTGCAATGGAAACCAGGGTGGTGTTGATGTCCTTCAAGTCCTCCCTGATTCCCAGGTACTGTCCCTCCTGCAGCCACATGTTCTCCTGCAACTTGTCAGGTATCTGGCCCAGCGTATCCTGGGAATGTTGGTGTGCTCCCAGGATGCCTACTGGAGAGTCGGTTCCCTGGGCCTGTCCTCCCCCTGTCGCACAGCAGTCCTCCTAGCTTCCCTGTTGTCCTGTGCCTCTGTCCCCTGAACCGTGTGCCCACTGCCACTGACCCCAGGGCCCTGATCGTCCTTTGTTTGTGGGGTGGTGTGAGGGTGTGCCTGGGTAACCGACTGTCCAGAGATCCCTGATGGGCCAGGTTGGTCATCCAGATCAGGGTGACCAGAGCTGCTGTCATCACTGTTGGCCTCTTCTGTGGAGGGACTGAATGTTGATGGTACCTCTTCGCCAGTGACATTGGCTGGGTTACCTGTGGGGATGTAAATGCAGTGTTATTGTTTCTGCATGTGACATATTGTGCATGGGTGTGTTGCCCTCTATGGTTGTTATTGCCCTGGCAGCTTTGCCTTGTGTGAGTTGTTATTTGGTGGGCTAGTTGATTGTCTCTAGTGTGCATGCAGTGGTGATAGGTGTCCATGCAGGTCTGTGAGGGGTGTCCATGCATTTGTGTTGCATGCAGGGCTTGGCATTGGGATAAGTGAGATGTGATGGTGGGGTATGTGGGAAATGGTGGAGTGCTGGGAGTGAGGGTGGGGGTGGGGGTATGCGATAGCATGCAGGAAAGGTGGGTGGTAGTAGTATAGAGTTGACTTACCATAGTCCATTCCTCCTCCTACTACTGCCAGGCCCTCAGGATGCATGATTGACAAGACTTGCTCTTCCCATGTTGTTAGTTGTGGGGGAGGAGGTGGGGGTCCACCGCCAGTCCCCTGTACTGCGAGCTGATGTCTTGCTGCTATGGAATGTACCTTCCCCCGTAGGTCATTCCACCTCCTGATGTCATCCCTTGTTCTGGGGTGCTGTCTCACGGCGTTGACCCTCTCCACGATTCTCCACGATTCTCCACCATAGCTCCATCTTCCTAGCAATGGAAATCTGCTGCACCTGTGATCCAAATAGCTGAGGCTCTACCTGGAGGATTTCCTCCACTATTACACTCAGGTCCTCCTCAGAGAATCTGGGGTGTCGTTGTGGTGCCATGGGTGTAGTGTGAGTGGTGTGGGTGAGGGTGTGTCTGGTGATATGTTGGGGTGTGTGATGTGAGGTGCGTGTGTGGTGTACAGGTGATGTTGGTATGTGGCTCTGGTTTTGTGAGTGCTCTTGCTGTCTCTCTATACTGGTACTTGTTTGTAGTCTTAAAGGGTTGTGGGTAATGTGGGTGGGTGTTTTATATTGGTGTGGGTGTGTGGGTGTGGTGTATGTATGTGTGTCAGTTGTGTGTAGTTTGAATTGTCCAATGTGGTGTTGTTTTGTTTGAGTATGTGTATTTTGAATGCAGCGGTATGTACCACCAATGGTTTACCGCCATTGAATGTCCGCAGCTGTGATTCGTGAGTCATAATGTTGTGGGCGCTTTTCTGTTGGCGTAACGGTGGGGGTTTGGATACCGCCAGTTTATCACTGACCTTTGGGCTGGCGGACTTGTGTGTGTGGCTGTATAGTGACGGATTGGTATTTGTGTGTCATAATATGGTTCGTGGTTGTCCGCCGAGGCAGAATTATGTTGGCGGCAGTCGGCATGGCGGTAAGCGGGATTTATCGCCAATGTCATAATGAGGGCCTATATCTCGCTCACTTTCTGTAGGGCGACTAACTAGCGAGTTTCTAGATTTCAAGTCTACCTGGTTGCTAGAACCCTACCTGGATATTATTCTAGACCCAACTGACAGGAAGCTGTATATGCAATTTAGATTTGATCCCTCCCTCTCAATACCTTCACTGATAGATGGCAGAATAGGGCCTCTACTAACTCGTTATGTCCCTGCTGCAACCTGTCTCAGGAGTCTATTGCTCATGTCTTGTTTGCATGTCCATTTTACACTGCCTTACACAGGAAATGGCTTGCTCAATCCTGCAAACGGCTGGGGACTCGAGATCATGCCTCAGCCATGAGGATCTTAAATTAGACCCTCACCTTCCCATTGCCATCGCAGTTGCCAAATTCCTCCGAGGAATGTGGTGTATTAGAAGGAAGCTGGCCATGACTGTTTAGCTCCAATGTCCCCTTGTAGTCCGATTTGCACTGTTTACCCCCCATACTGTAACTTACAATTGTATTTCGATTGTATTGCTCCTTATGTACTGCTTTTATTTATTTTAAAGTATGTTTTTTATGAATTTATTTATATGACTTTTATTGCACTGGATGCCGAAATAAAGTATTATTGATTGATTGATTTTTGGTTTATAATAAACTAATTCTTTTTATTTTTATTTCTTTTTTTGGAGTTTCTTGGAGCCTTTCTTTTTTCAATTTTTTTTTGGTGTTTTTTTAATGGTACCTGGATACTTTGGATTGCTTTGAGAGATTTCTATTAGATTTGTTTCATTTCTCCTTTTTTGGGGGCTTTTCGAGCAATATTTTCTCATTTTTGTTGGATTTATATTCTTTATCACATGAATATAGAGAATGATCGGCAGTTAAAAAACAGTAAGGCCCTGATTTAAGACGAGTGGTGCTGCACCCAGGGCACCACTTTTCTTGCACCCTTTAGCACCCCCCCTATCTAAGAGACAGCAAACCATGGTGGTAGTTAGGGGAACAAGCATCAAAAATGTAGACGCTAGTTTGGAGCTTTGCAGGATTAGCGTCAAAAAGTTTGAAGCTAATCCTGCAAAGCCCGTTGAGGCCCATTGAAAACAATGGCATGCCTCCTCTTAACAGCTGCTCTGAGCTCTGAGCACGCGTTAAAAGTGCCAAAAAATTGACTCAAAGAAATCTTGTAGGTTTTTTGCGCCATTTTTTCACCTTCCCCCCCCCATGGGGAAATGCCCCCTTTGCATTCATTATGTCTGGTGCGGGCTTAATGTAGCGCAAAGGGTTGCAAAGTGGTGCAGTGCATGAATTGTGCTACTTTTCAAATTTAGCATTGCGATTTTGCACTCGTTGGGCCACATTAGCATAAAATAAAATAATGCTAATGTGGCACAAGGAGGCTGTAGGGACTCTTAAATCTGGCCCTAAGTTTTGTGTATTTTTTTCTTCAGGGTAGGAAATGTGATAATGGGCCTCACTACGAGTTTGGCTGTCGGACCACCAAACCACCATGTTAGTGGTCCTGAAAATAACACATTTTTGACAGTCTTTCAGACCACCCTATTATGAGTTATACAGGCAGGGCCACCGACTGGCAACCAAAAAAGGCAGACCGTCAGAGACGTGACTGCCTGGAAATAGGCGGTGCATTCTCCAGCGACGACAGCACAGCAACCAACCACTAACCTTATTAAAAGCACACAGTCGCTGTGGCAGACCCCCATGGTTGTCAGCCAATGATGGTCTGAACCAAGATGGTCCATGGTCAGCAAAGTAATACACAACTGCACATTGGATTAATTTGAAAACAACGCAGATGACACACATTGCCATACTGAACACACCTGCAAAGGACACTGTAAAACACACCCCTTCACATGCTACAATCCTTTGCATTTACACAGCAAGATAACAAAGCGCGAGCACCTTATTTTGTAGAGTACATAGATTAGGCACCCCTTTTTTCAACATCCCATTGAACACCCTGCATGCACTTTTGTCCATTCACACCCTATTGAACTTTCCCTGTTTAGTAACTGTCATCCCATTTTTCTGAAGATGAGTTAAGAGTCATGGTGTATGAAATCATAAGATTGGAGTCACAATTGTTTGGAGCACAAATTCAGCATACTTCTCTCAGTAGGAAAATGGAAATGTGGGACAGGATTGTTGACAGAGTTAATGCTGTAGGCACTACCCTGTGCCCAAATGAGGACATCAGGAAGAGGTGGACTAACCTCAGGGCAAGGTACATTCCATCTCCAGGTACCAGCTGCAGGCCAAGAAGATAGGTAGTGGCCCTCCCAGTTGAGAAGAAGGTCTTGGCCATTCTGTATCATGAGGGCTTGACAGGAATACCTGGGGGAGTATAGTCTGGTGAGTCACAACAGAAAAAGGTGGTCATTACAACCCTGGCGGACGGTGTTAAAGCGGCGGTAAGACCGCCAACAGGCCAGCGGTAAAAAAATTGGAATTATGACCGTGGCGGAAACCGCCAACAAAGACAGCCACTTTAACACTCCGACCGCCACGGCGGTACAGACAAACAGCGCGGCTGTCACCGCCAACAGACAGGTGGAAGACAATGTACCGCCCACAGTATCACAACCTACCAATCCGCCACCTTTTCCGGGTCGGATTCACTGCGGATAAAAACACGGCGGAAACAGCCATTTCAAAGGGAAAACGCTCACCTCTACAAACTCCACGAGGAAGGAGGGCACCATGGAGCCGGAACTCCATATTCTGCCAGCGCTAGTCTTCCTGCTCCTATACGAGGATCATCAACGCCGGCGGCGAAGACCACATGAGTACTGTACCTACGACATAGGGGAGGCAAAAACACAGGGACACACACAACCAACATCCCAACCCCCACCCCGACCCTCACCCACTACAACACACACACCAACGCATATCTATACATTACAGTAACCCCACCAACCCCCCCGGAAGAATGCAAAGACAAAAGGAAATGAGTTGAACCATTGTAATATATCAAAATACAGTAAGCAAATATATACATATATATATATATACACAATAAACAAAATATACACCACGATTAGTAGTGCAGGTATTGCACCATTCATAGTCCGTGGACCACTAGGCCCAAAATGCATGGGCGAGGCCCACACTCAATACCCGATCAAAACAGAGAGAACACTGCAGGGGCATCAGATAGAAATACAACAGGCACCTCAGGGGGAAGGGAAGGGGGGGCACCTCAGCCGGGTGAGTGCACCACGCCAGATCCACGAGGGGGCTCCATGCCCATTGATGTGTCCTGGGGAGTGCAAAGCCACAGTCTCTCAAGTTTCTACAGTGGGTGGGTTGCCCACTGTTCAATCCTGGTGAGTGCAAAGCCACAGTCTCTCAAGTCTCTACAGTGGGTGGGTTGCCCACTGTTCAATCCTGGGGAGTGCAAAGCCACAGTCTCTCAAGTCTCTACAGTGGGTGGGTTGCCCACTGTTCAATCCTGGGGAGTGCAAAGCCACAGTCTCTCAAGTCTCACAAGTGGGTGCCTTGCCCACTGTGCAATCCTGGGGAGTGCAAAGCCACAGTCTCTCAAGTCTCACAAGTGGGTGCCTTGCCCACTGTGCAATCCTGGGGAGTGCAAAGCCACAGTCTCTCAAGTGGATGCTGTTCTCCACTGGTTCTGGAGGGGGACTGATGCCCAGAGTGCTTCATCCTGCCAAAGACAGATGGAGTGGATGCTGTTCTCCACTGGTTCTGGAGGGGGACTGGTGCCCAGAGTGCAGCACACACCCCGTGACGGTCCCAGTTGCGTCACTGTCCCTGCCGCAAATGGGCTAGCGGTGCATTCCATGGCGATCTTTGCCCTGTTCAGCGGTCCTTGGCCTGTTCAGCGGTGCTTGAGTTGACAGTGTTAGACCTGTTCAGCGGTGCATTCCATGGCGGTCTTTGCCCTGTTCAGCGGTCCTTGGCCTGTTCAGCGGTGCTTGAGTTGCCAGTTTCTGACCTGTTCAGCGGTGCTTGAGTTGCCAGTGTTAGAACTGTTCAGCAGTGCATTCCATGGCGGTCTTTGCCCTGTTCAGCGGTCCTTGGCATGTTCAGCGGTGCTTGAGTTGCCAGTGGTGGCTGGTAGCTGGAGGGGGTTTGGGAGTGGAGGAAGAGGTGGTGGTTGTAGGAGGTGTAACTTTTGTGGATTTGGGTGCAGGTGCATGGGTTGGAGGCTGTCGTGAGGTGGATGGCTGTTGGGTTGGTGTGTGCCTGCGTTTGTGTATCTTCAGAGGGGGCGTCACAGACACACTGGGAGAGGACACAGGGGACGTGGAAATGGTAGTGGGGGTGGTGACTGCACGTGAGCGGGGTGTGGTTGTGGGTGTGCTGGTGCGGGACGTAGTGGCTGTAGTGGCAGTGCATGCAGGTGTGAGTGTAGACAAGACTGGGAGGGAGGAGGGAGACAAGGAGGAGGGGGACACAGTGGAGGCAGTGGATGTTGGTGTGTTTGTATGTGTGTGATGCTTGAATGAGTGCCTGTGGGATGTGTGGTGCTTATGTTTGCCTGAGCTTCCCTTGTGTGCTGAGGTGTGTGCAGGCTGGTCTGATGGTGTGCTTGGGATAGGCTGGGGTACAGGGGATTGGGTCTGGGTGGAGGAAGTTGGAGGGGGGAGGCTAGACACAGGGACAATGGCTGCCATCAGTGCTGAGGCCAGAGTTTGCAGGGTTCGATGAAGGGCAGCCTGACCAGAATGAATGCCCTCCAGGAATGCATTTGTGTGTTGCAACTCCCTTTCTACACCCTGGATGGCATTCAAAATGGTAGACTGCCCAACAGTGAGTGACCTGAGGAGGTGAATGGCCTCCTCACTGAGGGCAGCAGACGTGACAGGGGCAGGGGCTGAGGTGCCTGGGGCGAAGGTGATGCCCACCCTCCTGGGTGAGCGGGCACGGGGCGAAGGCTGAGGGGCTGCTGGGAGGGTGGTGCTGTTAGGGGGGGTGGCGGCTGTACCTGTAGAAGTGGGGGGCACAGATTTTGCCACCACCACAAGGGAGCTCCCATCGGAGGATGAGTCTGTGTCGCTGGTTGCAGATCCTGTGACCGCCGTGGTGCTCCCCTCACCCTCCGTCCCACTGGTGTATTCTGAGTCCGTGGTGTGGCCCTCCATGGCCATTTGGGATGCAGCTCCCTCGTGCTCCGGTGCCTCTGTACCTCCGCCTGATGATGCTAATGCACACAAGAACAGGGAGACCACAAAAAGGGGGGGGATGACAGAAGAAAGACAGGTTGAGTGCATGGCTTACCGCTACCGTTGGCGGACAATACAGACACAGCAGCCCCCTGCACTACGTCGCGCTGTTGGGCTCTACACATGCAATTCCTGGGATATGGCCTACATGGCTATGGACGACATCTGCACACATAGATGATTCAGGGGATGAATACATGTACTTGGCACTCTACAGAGGTGGGGTGGGGTGCCACATGGCCTGCTTTATGGAGCGGCCTAGCCTACGGAACTCGCCCTGGCCTAGGGAAACCCACAGCCCTCCTCCCCACCCAGACACCTTCACTGCGCGCAAAGTCCGCTGAATGATGTTGTACTCACCCCCTTGTATCTGCTGTGATGCCCTCAAGTGCCCATCCAACTCAGGGTAGGCCACCGCCAGGATCCGGAACATCAGGGGGGTCATGGTTCGAAGGGCACCCCTCCCACGTTGGGAGGCCATCCCAAGCTGAGCCTCCGCCGTCTTCTTGCTCCAGGGGCGAATGTCCCCCCATCGTTTCCGGCAGTGGGTGCTCCGTCTGTGGTGGACCCCCAGGGTCCGGACGACCTTGGCGATGGCACGCCAAATATCTTTCTTCTGGTGGGCGCTGACCTACATGACATGTACAGGGGACGAAGAGAAGTCATTACCAACTGCACGGTCTAAGTGAGTGGCCCACATCCCTACCCTTGCCATGTGGCACATGCATTCACAGCCCTTCATGCACGCAGAACTGTGCCCCCTTCATTCTTACAAGCAACCCTCTCCACACAGGCATAGCCCATACAACATGCTCCCTGTGTACTTACCTGTTGGTCTGGAGGACCGTAGAGTAGCGTGTACTGGTGGAGGACCGCGTCGACGAGCTTCTCCAACTCCTCTGCAGTGTAGGCAGGGGCCCTTTCCCCAGACGCACGAGCCATTGTCTCTTCCAGACCGAGGCCACAGCAGCACTTGCAGTGTAGGTCCTCTCCTGTCGAAGATCAGGTATCGAGTGATTGAAGTGATAGAAAATGGCGGTCAGGTCCGCGGCGGTCACGTCCGCAGCGGTGCGTACCATCACCGCCGGAATACATCGTCATTGGCTCCTGGGACCCATAGGGTCCAATGTCAACCAATGCAGCATTGCGCCGCGGTCTTCGACCGCCTACCGCGACGATGCACAACGCCAGCGCAGTTACCTCACATCCCATTGTCCCAGTTTAGAGGTCAGGCAGCCGCCATTTCAGGGGCCCACATGGCCTAATTACCAACTGCGTCACACATACCTCAGCCTTGTCTCACAACACAAATACAGGCCACATTTTGTGCATGAATGGTGTTCTGTGTAGACTGTGGGTACATACCTCTGAGTTGTTTGATTCTGTGCTCGCTGTTGTCCTTCCTAGGCACTGTCCGCTGGGACATGTGAGGAGATGGCAGAATCCTCCGGTGTACCGACCCCTGGTGGACCTGTCGACAATGGAGGAAAGAATTTTGATAATCACCTACAGGTTTGACCGTGCCACAATCCAGGAACTGTGTACCCAGTTGGAGCCTGACCTGATGTCAGCAATCCGCCATCCCACAGGAATCCCCCCTCGAGTGCAGGTGCTATCAGTGCTCAATTTCCTGGCAAGTGGGTCATTTCAAACAACAGTGGCCATGGCATCAGGGATGTCCCAGCCTATGTTTTCCAACGTGTTGTCCAGAGTGTTGTCTGCCTTTCTGAAACACATGCAGACCTATATCGTTTTCCCTCAGGTGGAGGACTTGCCTACAGTGAAAGGTGACTTCTATGCCCTTGGACATATCCCCAACATCATAGGTGCCATTGATGGGACCCATGTAGCTCTGGTCCCCCCCCACAGGAGTGAACAGGTGTACAGGAACCGGAAGAGTTATCATTCCATGAATGTACAGATGGTATGTTTGGCAGACCAGTACATCTCCCAGGTAAATGCCATGTTCCCTGGCTCAGTGCACGACACCTACATCCTGCGGAATAGCAGCATCCCTTATGTGATGGGTCAACTCCAGAGGCACCGGGTGTGGCTATTAGGGGACTCTGGTCACCCCAACCTGTCATGGCTACTGACCCCAGTGAGGAATCCCAGGACCAGGGCAGAGGAACGCTACAATCAGGCCCATGGGTGGACTAGGAAGGTGATCGAACGCACCTTCGGCCTCCTGATGGCCTGGTTCAGGTGCCTCCATATGACAGGTGGTTCCCTATTCTACTCACCAAAGAAGGTGTGCCAGATCATCGTGGCCTGCTGTATGCTTCACAACTTGGCTTTGCGACGACATGTGCCTTTTCTGCAGGAGGATGGTCCAGATGGCGGTGTTGTGGCAACTGTGGAGCCTGTGGACAGTGATGAGGAAGAAGCAGAGGAAGAAGACATTCACAACAGGGACTCAGTCATCCAGCAATATTTCCAGTGACACACAGGTGAGAAAACATTCCTGCCTACTACAAGTACTTTAACACTTCTACCTCTATCCTGTCTGTCGATTTCTACCAGTATATGGTCACTGAGTTGTACATTTCCCTTACGGTTTCACAGGTGTGGTTTCCAACGTGTGTCATCAGCTTAGATTCCTCATGGACTTGAGATGTGTGACATAGGTATGTTGACATTACATTTGAAAAAGCATTTTGTCACTGTCATTGTTAATACACATTTTCGAAATCACAGACTGACTCCAGATTGTTTTGTGCTTCAAGGGTGTTTATTGAAGTGCTCAATATTGGAGGGGGTTGTAAAATGGTGAGGGGTGATGGTGGAGGAATGTCCATGGCAGAGTCCAGTCTATTAGTCTCACAGGTGCATTGCCTATATGGGCATAGGAAGTGGAGCTGGGGCAGTTCCAATATGGACAGGGTTACAAAGTGGGACAGTGGTTTGACAATCAGGGTGGTCTCATTTCTTGGCGGGGGTCTTGGCATCGTGCTCTGTCTTGTTCCTGGATCTCAGGCACCGCTTGCGGGGTGGTTCTCCACCTGCAGGGAGTGGGGTGCTGGTGTGGTGGTCCTGTGGCGGTGCCTCCTGTCCACTAGCACTGGCGGAGGTGTTGGGCAGTTCATCGTCCATGCTAGTGTCAGGGGCCTCTTGTAGTGCCACAGTGTCCCTCCTGGTGTTCAGTATTTCCTTTAGCACCCCTACGATGGTGCCCAGGGCGGAGCTGATGGTTCTGAGTTCCTCCCTGAACCCCAAATACTGTTCCTCCTGCATGCGCTGGGTCTCCTGAAACTTGGCCAGGACCGTTGCCATCGTCTCCTGGGAGTGGTGGTATGCTCCCATGATGGAGGAGAGGGCCTTGTGGAGAGTGGGTTCCCTTGGCCTGTCCGCCACCTATCGCACGGCAGCCCTCCCAGTTCCCTTGTGTTCCTGTGCCTCCATCCCCTGGACCGTGTGCCCACTGCCCCTAGGTCCCTGTTGTTGTTGGGGTGGTGGGTTATCCTGGGATCCCTGTAGTGTTGGACACACAGCTGATTGACGTGTCCTGGGGACGGAGGTATGGGCCCGCTGGGTGGGTGCTGTGCTGGTGTTACCAGAGGGTGGAAGGTCTGTGGTGGGCTGTGCCTGTGTAAGGGGAACCGACTGTCCCGAGGCCCACGATGGTCCGGGCTGGTCATCTGGATCCAGTTGGACAGTGCTGCTGTCATCACTGTGGGCCTCTTCTGTGGGTGGGGTGGAGATGTCTGGACCCTCCTGTCTGGTGATGTTGGGTAGTGGTCCTGCAGGGGTGTAAAAGCATGATTATTGCATCTGTGTGTGTCATGGTGTGCAATGGGTGGGTGACCGTGTACCCCAGTGCTAGCATTCCTGTGTGTGGGCTTGTGTGATGATGGTTGAGGGGGGTGTTTTGGGTATGTGCAGTGGGCATGCTTTAGTGATGGGTGTCCATGCTTTGTTGTGTCATGCAGGGCTTGGTGTTGGGATGTGTGGTTTGTGTTATTAGTACATTTGTGAGGAGTTGGAGTGATAGGGGAGGGGGCTATGTAGAGATGTAAGACCATGTGAACCATATGATGAAGTCACAAACTACTTGTTCAAGGAGGGATATGTTACAGGTACACAGTGTCCTGTACATAGTTGCAAATACTACACACAAACATATTAGTACAAGTGTCTGGTCACACCAAATATTTTATTTTACTATACAGCACATAGGCTGCTAATATGTTTGGGCGTCTTGAAACACACATGTGTGACTCATACTGTTACTAAGTGCATATTCTAAGGAACAGCCCCCGGACCAAGAAATGAAGGAATTTGTCAGATATTGTCCCATAGAATAAGCAAACTTTGAAGTGGTTGATGTCAGCAGCTTGAGCCTTATCACATACCACACCAAAGTAATCCAACATCATTTAATTCAAAATACGGACATATAGCAGACAATAGTCCCTGATCACAGGCCTACCTTAATCCAATAACAATGTATCTGCAGGTATGACACAAACATATGTCAGTGTTGTGGTACAGGCACTATGGCCTGCAATGTGGAAACACATCTACAGCTACATGCAAGTCAAACAAGAAAAGTGTTTAACCAATGTGAAGGGAAAATGACTGCAATCAATGACTACATATTTCATGCCCACATAATGACACACATGATGCAATCTGCACACCCCAGCACACAAAACAAGTCTATTGTGCACTTCTGACCTTCCACGTAAACACAGTGCAAGCTGTCTTGGCACAGGTCTCATACACCCCAACTCTGTGACCTACATTACCTGGAACAATCCATGTCCACTTTGAATGTCAGAACAGCATCATATACCTGCCAGTTTCACAACTCTGAAATGCCCACATGAGGATGTCATGATGAAGGTACTTGTACAAAAACAGAACAAGGAGTATATGCTTGAAAACATACATATTACACAAACCACATAGCAACCACCTGGAGACTAAATTACATTGCAAGGAAACTGCCACAAACAAAGCAAAATCATCGAGGTAGAGATGTCAAGAACTACCTCAACAAGCAGCCTTTAGCTGAATATTCCAGAGTATCAGCTTCCTAGTTGTTTCTAAAACTCTCAAATCCACACATTCTCAAAACTACAGTTCAATGTACAGTCACAGTCATGACATCACATGATATTTACACTCATCAAAAAGTAGCTGTTGATGAGATCTTCCTGCAAGTCAGCTGCTTACTGTTCAACACTGTCATCCTCTCTTGGCATTTCAGGATTCTCACCCGGTGGCACTGCAGGCTCCCTCTCCTCTGGGATTTACAGGATATTCCTCCACAGGGCAATGTTGTGGAGCATGCAGCATGCCACAGTGATCTGACACACTTTTCTTGGTGAGTAGAGGAGGGCTCCACCAGCCCTGTCCAGACACCTAAATCTCACCTTCAGGAGGCCAAAAGCCAGCTCTTCTACCCACCGTGTTCTTCCATGGGCCTCGTTGAAGTGGACTTCACCTGGCATAGTTGGGTTCCTTAGTAGTGTCAACAACCAAGGACAGTTTGGATAGAGTCTCCTTTTAAGGAATGGGACATAGCTGCAACAATGAGTCACTGACTTCATGATTGAAGCACCTGACATTGCACACACACAATCAGGACAGATGTGACTTACCAACCAGCCAGGCCCTCTCTGGGTACGTTAGTGACATCAGCTGGGGCATGGTGCTGTTCTGCATTATGAGGGAATCATGGGCTAAACCCGGATAACGGGCACAGATGTGAAATATAGAGATCTGCCAAACAGACAACTTGCAAGTTAATGGAATTGAAGTTCTTTCTGTTACAATAAAATTGTTCATCGGCCTGTAGTGACACCAAGCCAACATGTGTGCCATCAATGGCCCCCACCACATGTGGGAGGCGGGCAAAACCATAAAAGCCAGCCTTCACATGGGCTAAATCCTCACATCAGGGAAACCGGATATAGCTGTCAAGGTGTTTCAACATTCCTGAGAGAACATCCTTCAACACCAGACTGAACATAGGTTGGCACATACCAGGAGATAAGGCCACTGTATGTTGGTTGGACCCTGTGACTAGGAAGTGCAATACTGATGACTTGTACCATGGGTGGTACTCTGGTTGGATAACTAATAGCTGGCATCAGATCTGGCTTCAACTGATGACATAAGTCTACTATTGTTTGCCTATCCAGCTGTAGTACATGATGATGTACCATTGCTCCATGGTCTGCAGGTCTGGCAGTGGACGGTAGATAGGAGGTTGTCACATCCTCCCTCTCCCGGGTACCTATGTATGACAACACATGATTTCCAACATTAGTCAGTGTGTCCACAACAACATACATGATGCATGTCAATGATGTAATGTGGCAAAGCATTTCTGTAGAGTTCATAGCTGACAACTACACAAGGGTCACATGTGACCCCCATAGTTTTCAACACGTGTTCACAACATGGATTGGGATGAAACTCAAAGATGTGCAACACAATTGTCCCTCGAAATGTGACTGTATATCCCTAACGCCAAAATGACCGTCAGCGGGGATGGACTATGCCTGGTGTTAAATGGTATCTGTGCCCTGCTACATACTACAATGGTGTTTGAGTAGTAGGGCCTACATGACAAGACAGGATAAGGATGTTTTAAGGTAAAACACATGTTTTGTAGTTGAATTTGTAGGTGTGATGCAGTTTATAAAGCCCAATACAGCATTTCAGACTGCCAAAATGGCTGATATCTCACTGTCAAAATGGCTGATGCATGACCTACTCCATTGGACATTAGGAGCTGCCTGAAACTGCCAGCAGAAGTCGTCATGGTGGTGGTCGGTTGCAACTGTGGTGGACAAGGCCGTAAGCTAACATTGTTGCCAGTGGCGGTCTCGGGCCAATGGCTGTGTCTGTCAGCAGTGACGATCATGAATGTGGTGGACGTGACTGCCATGTTCTGAAGATTCACTCACTTGACTGCTGCCAGCAACATGACCCATGACCTGAGATTCTGTGTGTCGCCTCTGGAAGCAATCATGCCATGTCCAGCAGGTGCTAGAGCCCCTGCCTTCTCTCCAGAGGAGCTGGAGGCTATTTAATGAGGCCCTACCCCTGTGTGAACAGCTCTATAGCTCACAAGAGGAGCAGATAAGTACCTCAGGTGCAGAATTGTACATGTACTTCACCATCCTTTTCCTCCTCACTGGCTACAATGTACCCCTTTGTGCCAGTTATATTTTGTGTGTGCCCGTTGCTGCAGTCTGTATGGCATCAATGGGATGCAGAATGTGCAGGTATTGGTGGCCAGTACCATATTTAAGTTCAGTCACATTGTGTTTTGTGATGGTTTTGGAGTCCTAGATCAACCTTGTGTTGGATGCACATAACTAGGTAAAGAGACATTACTGCCATGTCATGACATCTCTTTCCTCATGACTGTTGTACATGTTGGACAATATATATGTGCATGACAGCATGAGCTGCGTATGCATCTTTTATGAGCCATTTGAGAATCATGTGAGCAATGTGTATAGTGCCACAGATCTTTCAAACCACATCTGGCCTTGCTAAACTGTTTTGTAGAAGGCATATCATGACTAACTGTGCCCCTCAGGTTGCCACACAAACCACATGCCAAATTGCTGATGGCCCCATGATGTACTGTCATGCATGGAGGTGATGGGAATGAAGTGACATGTAGGCTCTGTATGCTCAACTTGCAGAGACAGGGCCTGTCAAATGTATCTCCCAATATGGGACATAGTCCAGGCTATAGAACTGTCACTATGGCTATGCAACTGTGGCACTGTGCCCACTCCCTGCACCCCTGCAGATCCTGGCATGTGGCCAATATGAGGTTCTAGTGGCAAAACCTGCCCTAAATCAGGAATGGGTGCAGAGGTAAATCATTAATCTGCTCCAGATGTGCATTTTACATTATTGTCAATGTGTGTCTTAGACTCATGACATTTCCCTTACTCCCACAGCTCCTTTGTCACCTTCACACAGGTCATATTTGTCCTGTACAGGCTTACTGTATAAATGACAGTCCTGCAGTGCGGACAGTGTGTAAATTCCTGGGAGGCCATCATATGTGACTCAGTAGCTTGGTCACATAGTAGAAACTGTATAATGTACGCCTTTGTATGTTGGATGCCATCTCTGTTGTATAGACACATATGCCCAAAGGACTGTTATGTGGTACAGGTACATTCCACAGAACTCACCCCCTGAAGTGGCATGAGTCTGCATTTGTTATTGCACGTCCACACATGGACAAGGAAGACACTGTCTGTACCCACCATGCCAGACTCTTGATTGTTACTCAAGTGTAACAGTGAAATTTGTACTATGGCAGTTGCCTGGAAGGACTGTATGCAGTGAGTCAATCTCACAGAGAGTGAATGTGTTGGCCCAGTGAGGCCTAAGGAGTGTACCATTCAGAAGCCACATAGGTTTAATGACTCACATCACAGTACAGGTTGCTAGAGCATGGGCTACCTGATGTCATTGTAGGCCACGAACAGGGTGGTGGGTTAGTCTGCAGATGCAAATATATATGTCTGTAGTCAGGCCCTGTACTTATAGGCTTGTGTGTGTTCACACTTGTGGAGTGTTAACAAATTGAAAAGCTCTAGCTTGGTGTTTCTGACATGGATGTGACTCAACAGTTTGCGACTAAAATTGTGATTGTAATCTCTTGATGTGTCTTTTTCATCCATGCAGGTCAACGCCATTCAGAAAAAGGAGCTATGGAGAGCCATCAACAAGAAGGTGCAGTCCCTGGGGGTCCACAACTGGTGGAGCACCCACAGTCACAAGAGGTGGGAGGACATGAGACACTGGGCTCAGAAGATCACTGAGGTCCAGCTAGGGATGTCCTCCCAACATCGGCGCAGTGCCCATCGGACCATTACCCCCCTAATGGCCCACATTCTGTTGGTGGCATACCCAGACCTTGATGAGTGTTTAAGGTCAGCACAGCAGCCACAAGGGGGTGAGTACAGGGCAGATTCCTGCCTGTCACATTGCCACGTTAATGTGTTAGGTTCTGATAGCTCCCCCTGACGATTAGGATGAGCCATGTGTAACACAGCAGATGAGTGATTGTTTGTGTAAACATGCCATGTGTTGCACACTGATCTGCTTTGTCTATTGGCCCAGGGACATAGGACACAACTGTGTTCAATTCACAAACAATTTGATCTCCTGTGACAACATATGGCCATGCACACTGATCAATCAAGTAATGTTTGTTGTTGTAGTGGGTGTAATATTTATGGAACAGACCCCCACTCCTCAGTGTTAGAGGCCAAAAGAAAGGTAGTGATGGATCACTGTTCTTAGCCATGTGACTGGTAAAATGAGTATATTGACCTCTGTACGCACAGGCTACTTGTCTTCACTGTATGGCCTGGGCTAGTGTCTCACTACTGTCTGTAATGTGGAGATGGCCATCGTATATGTGACAATGCATAGATTTTTTGGGGGTGCAGCTTTAGATCACTACTTTCCCTTGGTAAGTTGGAAATGTGCCATTACTGTTGCCAACATTCCTTGAGCCTACATCAGCATTTGTCCCTTTCTCTTTTGAGAAACATGTGTAAGCTGCTGTTTCATGCATGGTCTACCTGTTGAGTGGATGATTTCTGTATTCCCTCACATATGTACATGCCAACCTGTGTGTGAAATGGGACATTTACATTGGGGGTTCATTTTATGTTGTGCCACAGACAGCAGTGTATCACCATTGATTATTGTCTGACACATACTGTAAAACGTCATAGCATCTTTTCCATGCCATTGATGTAGAATTATGTGTTGAAGTGCTTTGCACATGTGAAATGGAGAAGGTTTGTAATCTGGCTGTTGGCATGTATCATGGAATGCCTTCCAGTTATTTTGGAAACACATATGTTTGGGTACAAGCATTTATCCACAGACATCTGGGTTTGCATGACCAAAATGGAGAGAATAATGTAGCTTGCAATAGGGCAACATGTTGAGGGCCTTCCACAAGTACTTGCAAATCTTTGGGCCTCTCTAACATCCAAGGGACTAATGGCATCTACTGGTGTACTCAAAGTATGTCATTGAAAGGGGTGCCAGACATTAGTGGTGATTTCCCTGGGACTTGCTGATTCATTCTGTTGTTGATTTTAGAGACATATCTCCCTGACATTTTGCACACTTTGGGGGTCATTCCTACATTGGCGGGCGGCAGTCGGCGCCCGCCAAGCGGGAACCGCCACTTGGCCGCTGAGGCTATTCTGCCTTTCCCGCTGGGCCGGCAGGCGTCCGCCAAGGGAGCGCCCGCTGGCCCAGCGGGAAAGGCCCTGCAACCCAGAAGCCGGCTCCGAATGGTGCGACGGGTGCAGTTGCACCCGTCGCGATTTTCACTGTCTGCTAGGAAGACAGTGAAAATCATGCTGGGGTCCTGTTAGGGGGCCCCACGACACCCGTTCCCGCCATCCTGTTCCTGGCGGTAAAAACTGCCACAAACAGGGTGGCGGAAAGGGGGTCGGAATCTCCATGGCGGCGCTGCACGCAGCATGCAGCGCCGCCATGGAGATTCAGCCCAGACAGGGGACATCCGGCGGGAAACCGCCGGATCCCCTTTTCTGACCGCGGCTTTACCGCCGCGGTCAGAATGGGCAGGGAAGCACCGCCAGCCTGTTGGCGGTGCTTCTGTCATTTTAGCCCTGGCGGTCGCGGACCGCCAGGGTTAGAATGACCCCCTTTGTCTATAGTGTACATTTCCATGCCAAATGTGTGGCATATCTGAGCAACATTAGAACTACCTCCATGACTCTACTGGGACAAATATCACTTGGTGAAGTTTACATTGTGGAACTGTTTCCAGATTGACATGAGTATTTCCATGTCACCTCCTCCAGGCTATTGTACTGTTGTCAGCATTATTGCATGTTCTACGAGCATCAGTTCTTATTGCTGTGTCATTGTGTATGTGACACATAGATGTGTGCATGACCTTTTGGGGGATCTGTGGCCTTGGCCTACTATTGTATGATGACATGTAAGTGATGTATGCTCTATGAGACAAAGCATTGAAGGTGATGAGGTCTCCTACTTGTTCAATGGTTATTGTGATTGCACAACCTCAGCCATGCAATTGTAGTTGTGTGAGATCCTGATTTTCCTGTGGACAACTGTTGACTGTTCAGATGCCATGCATGCATATGGTGTGGTAAATGTATGGGCCACTTAGGTGGAGTTTTTTGCTGGGGCCTACTTGACATCATGGTAATGCTTACTGATCACAACTGTTGTTCAAGTGTGATCATGGACATCTGATGATTCTATTTCTCTTTGCCGCATCAGCCAAGGGAAACAAAGTAGACAGGGCACATCCGAGTGGGGAAACATCTGGCCACGGGACTTCGGGTTGAGACTTCACTGACACTAAGGGACCCAGTGGCCCGGAGGGTGAGGGGACTGCCACTGGGGAGACCGGAACCTCATCCTCTTCATCATCAGATTCTTCCTGCAGTGGCCACTCCTAATGTTGGTGGACCCATTGGGATGTGCCCCTGTACTGTCTTTGTTCACCACCCCCAGTTCTATGGCCACCCTCCCTGTTGCCCCCCCCCCTGTTGGCCATGCCCACTCACCCAAGAGGGTGGGTGTCTTCTTTGCCATAGGCACCTCCGTCCCAGCCCCTGTTACCCTCGCTGCCCTCAGTGAGGAGGCTACTGCCCACCCGAGGAGTATCTTTGTGGGTCCAACAGCCATCGTAAATGCCATCCAGGGGTTGTCCACCCAACTGCAGCAGAAACATGTAATCCTGGAAGGCATTCATTGTGCATTGTCAGGCCTACAGAGATCTTTTCAGAATATTGGCTCCACGCTGATGGCAGCCAGTCACCCCCCACCATCTGTCCCCTCTCCACCTCCCTCTTCCCAATCTGAAACCCCCATTCTGCTACCGATCCCAACCGCACAGACTGATCCACACTCACCCACCTCAACACACAAGAGCAACACACACAAACAGAAATATCACAAAACACATCAGCACGCAAGCCCTCAGCATACACCCACACACAGCAGCCACCACTTCTCCAGGCACCCCCACTGTCCCACACACCACATCAAAAATACCCACAGTCACCACCACAACATTCAGTGACACACCCACCAAACCCGCAGACACCATCCCAACAGATACACAGACATCCACCATATCCACCACACCAACAGACACCACCCACCAGACACGCAGACATCCACCACATCCAGCATACCCCCAGACATCACCCCAGCAGACACACAGACACCCACCACTACAAGCATATCCACAGACACCACCCCAACTGAAATACACACATCCATCACTCAACATTTCACCCAGCACCACCCAGCCCCCCAGGACATGCAAACGCCCATACTCACACATGCAACAGACACCACCCACACATAAGCATACCTCACGCACACACACACCCAAGACATCCACACTGACATAGTAGACAACCACTCCCTCGACCTCCAACTCCCCACCCCTTCTGCTTACCATCCCCGTGTTCCTAAGAAAGTATTTTGTTTGACCTTGCCCTTTCCCCTCTTCCCTCCACCCCGTCCTAAAACCTAAAGGCCAAAACAATCCCTTCTACCTCCATGTCCTCCCCTGTCAAACCTGACTCCCCTGCAAGCACCCATACCCCTCCCCCCAAAAAGAAGCCCACCCCTTCCTAAGACTTAGTCCACCCCCTAAAACCCAAACTCACCCATCCCAAATCCACCACCCCCAAGGATGATCCCTGAGGTGCCTGTCTGCCCACTTGATGACCCTTCCTATGGAGGTTCCCTGGCAGCTAGGAGTCAAGTGATAGTACATTGATGTGCCTGGATAATTCTATAAGGACTGGCCAATGGCCTTGGGCTTTTACAAGTTTCGTTATAAATAAACCCAAACAGTTGTTTCTTTTGGGTACACATTTGTCCTCAATCAATCAATCAATCAGAGTATTTTTGAAACGCACTACTCACCTGTGAGGGTCTCTGAGGGGGGGGCTGCTACTGCTCGAACAGCCATGTCTTGAGATGTCTCCTGAAGGTAAGTAGGCCCTGTGTCTGACACAGGTGGATGGGAAGAGGGTTCCACGTCTTGGCGGCGAGGTGGGAGAACGATCCGCCACCGGCGGTCATTCTGTGGATGCCTGGGATTGTGGCGAGGGCAATGTCGGCGGAGCAAAGCTGTTGGGTCGGGGTGTAGAAGGTGAGCCGTCTGTTGAGGTATTCTGGTCCGGTGTTGTGAAGTTCCTTGTGAGCGTGGGCGAGGAGTTTGAACGTGATTATCTTGTTGACGGGGAGCCAGTGTAGGTCTCTCAGGTGGTCTGTGATGTGGCAGTGGAGGGGGATGTCCAGGATGAGGCATGTGGAGGTGTTATGTATGTGTTGCAGTCTTTTCTGGAGCTTGTCCTGCAATTTCTGTTCTACCTTTATGTTGTTTCTGAGTAATGTCAGTCTGCCTACAGTTGTGTGTGTTTCAGCCTGCTTGCTGATCCATTTGCTGTTGTTTGCAGTATCTGACTTTGTGGGCAGTGCTGGTGTTTCCCAAGACAAAGGTATATGTCGACTGAATCGATATGTGGGTGTTAATGCAATAGCGGCATCATTGCAGTGTGTTCTGTTAGGTATGGTAAGTATTTCGTCTTGTGCTGTCCAATGTGAGCATGTATGGGATTAAGTGTGTCCCTCCAATAAGGATTGTTGATTCTTCTAATGTGTAGCAGCTTAAGTTTTGTTTGTGCATACATGAAGTGTATTCAATTGTCCTATCTTGGTTGGCATTTGACTGTGCATGTGTCTATTTCACTGTGTGAACCTTGCAGCTACTTCATGTAGATGTATGTCCCATGCAATTGGATTTGTATTTGCTTTGTTGACTTCCACATTGTGCAGATTGGCATGTCACTTGAGTCTAGTATTGTTTGTCCCTGAGATACCTGAATGGCCAGTTCCGGTGCAAATGTTGTTTAAGGGGCATGTGCAAAGTGATATGTGTCCCAATGCAGCCTTCTTCCCTGAGTGCTCCTGATGCTCCCATCCCTGTTGTACAAGGATTGTTTGCATAGTGAGCTTTGTATATTTTTCTCTGATGTATGGGTCCATTGCAGGGCTGTTTAATGGAAGTGGTGGTTGTATTCTATGACACATCCATACATATGTGTGTTTAATGTGACAACAGTACATGGTATGTGTGCAATGTGAGTGTGGAAGTTGTATGTGTAGGTGTGATGTTGCTGTTCTGTTGGTGTTGTGTGACACAATGTTGTGTACACTTCACTGTCCCTGTGCCTGAGATGAGCAGATGTGTGTTTTATGTAGTGTTGTGGTGCAGTGTGAGTGACCTACACAAAGGGGGTGTTTGGTGACTGTGAATGTGTCCTTCTTTGTGTATGGTTCCGACCCGGGACACAATGACAAGTGTACTTTGGTGCCTGCAGTGTGGCCCCCATATAATGTGGCTGACGGCGCAATGATCTGTTGTTGAGCGTAATGACACAGGTGGGTGTGTGTACTTATGATCAGTTGCATCCACGATGGTGTGGATTTTGTACATCATCAACGATCATAAGCAGCAGCAGGACGTGTGTATTGAGCTCCATGGTGGCACTGGACTTGTAAGGTTGCCTGCAGGTGGGTTGCTCCCTTTAAACTCCTCATTTCTGCCTGCTGAGACATGGTGGTTAGTCTGCCATGGTCACACTGGTGATGTGCAACCTCATAATGTGTCCGGCGGCAACACTGTCTCTGCCGGCCTCTTTATGCTGCCTCATGACCACATCAGTCTCTGTCGCCTGGTGGTGCCGGCAAAACCACAGCCGTCTTTGCTCCATAGGCCCGCATGACTGATAGTACGGCATTCCGACCACCAACCCAAAGGCGCTTGGACCACCAACGCCGCCATGACAGTCCATGGACTGCCAACCACATAATGAGGCCCTTTATGATTGTTATGTAGAATTGTTTGGTTTATGTGTTGTAATTATTTTATGTGATGCATTGAGTTTGTTTAGCTTTCTCACTTGGTGACGGTTATATATTAAAAAAAATAATTTATGTATAACTAATATATCGGTCTTAATTAACATTTGACTTTTAATCAGTGTTTTGACTGGTGTAATAAAATAATATACTTATTATGTTAAATAAAAATGATTTGGTATAATGGTTTCAAATTTGTCACAGTTTTTGAGGACTTTGGCAGGTTAATTTCTTTTTATAATATGTTTCGCGTGTGATTCCTAAATAATCGAATCCTTTTCATTTATGAAGTTGTTTGCCATTAAATTTTAGCATCTCGTACATTTTTTTCATTTGTTTGCTACGTTTAGAGCCAATTTGGCTAACAGATTGCTCCATTTGTAGTTTTTGTTAGATTTGGTATTTTTGTATTGCTTCTATGCATTTGTAGATTGTAGGTTGAGTTCTGCCTATTGTGACTTAGAAAGCATTTAACCATATTTTCACTGCATTGTGTGTTTTGGCTTCTTATGCCAAGGTGCTGTCATAGACATTCCACAATGGAATTTGGAATTTGGGTTGGAGAACGTGTCCCGAGCAATACAGTCTGCCACCTATGTGTGTTCAAAATAGTCCATTTGAAGACTAACTGCCGATTTCAGTGTTTTGGCGGATGGGGTTACTCCATCACAAATGTGATGGATATCCTGTCCGCCGTATTACAATCCCATTATATCCTATGGGAATCTAAAAACGTCCGACAGGATATTTGTCACGTTTGTGACCGTGTAACCCATCCGCCAAACTATAAGTCAGGCCTTAAGTTCGTCTTCATTTTGTCGGTGGAAAGGGCTTTCTATTAGTACATTGTTTTGGTTGGCTACCTCTGTAACAGGGATATAGGGTAGTGCTATCACTTTTTTTATTTTGAAAGGCAAATTGTTTGCTTGGAGAGTATTCTACATTTAGTACAGAGTTTCAGAGGTTTCGCCATAAACTTTGATTGAAATGATAGTAACATCCTTGTATTGCTGTGTAGGTGTATTTTCTTTTACAATGGCATGCTCAAAGTCTAAGATTATTTTTTGCGGTTAGTAGTTATATTTCATGTTTTATATGGTTTATCCCCTTCTGTCCCGGGGACGTAATGGTTATGTCCACCGACACAGTGCTACTCCGTGGGCTTCCTTCCCACCTCATCAGAGGCCACTTCCCCATTGATCGGAAGAGAAATGCAAAGTATTTCTCTTCCGATCATGTGATGGGGCCTGAGAGGCTTCAAAGGGAAGGAAAGAAATTTCCTTCACTTTGAAGTCTCTCAGAGCATTTCAGAAGCCGTATCGTGAAGCGATTCGGCTTGTGAAATGCCCACTAGACACCAAGAATGTTGTTTGAAAAATGAAATTGGTATAAGGGTAGCGACCCCTTGGGCAAGGGTCGCTCCCCAGGGAGGCAATTATTTTCAAGGCCTTTTCTGCCCCCCCCAGGGCAGATCGGGCTATTGTTATGAGGCTGATCTGCCCCCAGGGGGGCAGAAACCTCTAGGCACCAGGGATCATTTTATTTGTTTTTCTTTTTGATTTGTTGTTTTTTAGAGGTGGGGAGTGACCCCTTAGGTAAGGGTTGCTCCCCTAGGGGGGAAATTATCTTTAGGCCATTTCTGCCCCCTCGGGGGCACATCGGCCTATTTTTATGAGGCCAATCTGCCCAAACCACTAGACACCAGGGATTGTTTTGGAAGGTGAATTCATGCAAGGGGAGTGACCCCTTAGGCAAGGGTTGCTCCCCGGGGGGGGGGATTTATTTTAGGCCATTTCTGCCCCACCCGGTGGCAGGTCGGCCTATTGTTATTAGGCCGATCTGCCCCAAGGAGGCGGCAGAAACCTCTAGGCACCAGGGATCATTTTCTTTTTTTTCTTTTTTTTTGTTTTGTTTTTTAGAGGTGGGGAGCGACCCTTTAGGCAAGGGTCGCTCCTCTGGGGGGCAAATTGTATTTAGGCCAATTTTTGTTAGGCTAATCTGACGATCTGCCCCCAATCTTCCCCCCATGGAGCCGATAATGGCCCTGGGGACTGACACCCCAAGAACATAGCTGTTTGCTCTGATTTGATGGGAGCTTTGATAGCTCCCGTCAAGTCAGAGCAAACACTCTGCTTTCAGTGGACTAGAGCTGTCAATGTGCTCTCGCCCACTAGAAGCAGAGGTTTCATCTCTTTCCCTGCCCACAGACATGCAGGCGGAGAAAAGAGATGACATGATTGCTCTTGCACACAGGGAGTTACATGTTTAGCAGCTCCCTGTGTGCAAGAGCAATGCCTGCTCCCTCAGGAGGCAGGGAGCCAGTTGGGACCGGACCTTGAGGCTCCCTCTGTGGTCCTATTGCACACTGGGTACCCTCAGGGCATCCAGGGGAGATGGCTGGGCCCCAGGTTATGTGGTACCCAGGTCAAAAATGGGGCCCCTTCCTCTATTTAGTAAAGGCCGGGCCCTGGGCGATATCGGCCAGTGGAGGAGATTGCGCAGCCCTCCTCCCTTTATTTAAGGCCGAGGGTTAGGGTCACCAGGGCCAAAATTGGTCCAGGGACAGGGGCTGAGGGATAGGGGTACCTGGGGCTGAGATTGGCTGATGAGGAGGGGCTGTGTGGACCCCTCCCTTTATTAATGGCCAGAGCCCAGGGGATGGGGTCCCCAGGGCCGAAATCAGTCTGGTGAGGGGGGCCACATGGCACCCCATCCCTATTAAATGAAGGTCAGGCCCTGGGGTCCTGGAGGCTGAGATTGGTGGGTGATGGGACAGTGCAGCCCCCCTCCTCCTTTTATTTATGGCCATGCCCTGGGGGATGGGGTCCCCAGGGCCAAAATTGGTCTGAGGGGGCCACACAGCTCCCATTCCTTATTAAATGAAGGCCAAGGTCTGGGGGATGGGTTCCAAAATTGGCCCTAGAGTTAGTGAGTCTTGCTTTAAATTGCTACAAGTATACAAATCTGCACATCACCTGAAAACTGCAGCCGCTTGGCCCTGCACTGTACACCTTAGTAGTATGCAAAGGTCTTCCTGCCTTTTGCTGGGATGATGGACAACTTACCAAAGGGGCCCCCAGTGCGTTTCCCACTTATTTTGGTGGTGCGTTTTTGATGCCGAGTAATATAGGCCTACTCACAAAAGCATTTATCATTATCAAGTCAAGGCCCATATTTATGAAAAATGGGGCACAACTGCCCTAACGCAGTTGTGCGTCATTTGTATTAATGTCGGCTGACGCCATTCCTTAAAGCCATCCATGCACCATATTTATTTAATGATGCACAATGGCGCTAAGGAATGGCTAGCGTAAAAAAAAAGACACCTGTTGGGGGGGATGGCGTTACGGGGAATGGCGCTAGTGGGTCTGAAAAGATGTTAGGCTGATTAGCGGGAAATATTTTGCCGCTAGTCAGCCTTGCGTTATTTACTGATACACAAGCAGCCCACAAATGACTCCTGTCTAAATTTAGACAGGAGTAATGTCCACCACCCCAAAGCCCACCACAAGGGACCAGTGTCCTCTGGGCAAGCCCAAAATACCTAGTGCCAAGGAGGGGGACCCATGTGAAGGGCCCGATGGTACACCACACGCATACACAAACACTTACCTGCAACTTACCTGGGATGGACTCCCTCCTCCTGTAGTTTCCCTGTGGTGTGGGTGGTGGTGTTGCTGGGGTTCTGTGTGGGCATCTTTGTGCCCATTTGATGGTGTTTCACCATGGAAATGGCCCTACCTGCACCCTAATTCCAGGTCTGACCAGGCGTTAAATAATGGCCCTAAGTGGGCTAGTGCCATTATTTAGGTCCGCCTCCCACCCGCACCTTGTTTCTGCACCAGGAGTTAAATATGGTGCTGGGGGGCTAGCATCATGTTTAGGACGGAAACGCCTACCTTGCATCTCATGAAGCAAGGTGGTTTTGCACATCCTAAACATAACTCTAACTCCAATATTTTACATAGTGAATTATAAAAATATACAGTTAGGGCCACTTAAGCGCCAAAATAAATGGCGCTAAGGTGGCGCTAAGCTTCCATAAATATGGGCTCAAGTACTTCAGGTGTACAACTTTACATAATTACAAATGTTATTCACAAATCACCAGCCAAAGATCTCTGCATTTGCCTGTCATATTTCAAATGTGTGGAGTTCTCTGCCATGAATTCAAACATAGAGAAAAATTACTTTATTGTAAATGTGTGAGGGAGAAGAGGGAGGGTCTGGAAATGGAAAACATCTTCTACTAAATGGGTGAGGTAAGGGAAAATTAAGTAGGTGCTTGGGGAGACACATGTACAATTAAATCACATCCACAGAACAGTAATTGCTATTGACAAATGTTACACCTAAATCTATTACAATAGTACTATTGACAAAATAGGCTCCATTGTGGTTGGCCTGAACTTTCAGATTTGACCTTGATTTGACCTGGTTTAGTGTGACCAGATAGCCTTGGTTGGTACTTTTTGCTTTTCAATCAATCAATCAGTATTTGTAAAGCGTGGCTACTCACCACTGAGAGGGTCTCAAGGCGCTGGGGCCTCATCCGAAGAGCCACGTCTTCAGGTTCTTTATGAAGATGGTGAGCAAATTTGACTGAGGTGCAGGGGGAGGGTGTTCCAACTCTTCACTGCAGTGTGGGTAGAAGATTGTCCTCCGGTGGTGGTTTTGCAGATGCGAGGGATGGTGGCCAGGGCCATCTGGGTGGAGCGGAGGGATCTGGCAGGAGTGTGGAAGGAGACGCAGTGGTTCAGGTAGGCTGGTCCTGTGTTATGCATGGTCTTGTACGTGTGACTGAGAAGCTTGAAGGTGATTCGCTTCTCAACCGGTAGCCAGTGGAGGGTCCTCAGGTGCTGGGAGATGTGTTCTTGGTGAGGGAGGTCCCGAATGAGTCTGGCGGCGGCATTTTGGATGAGTTGAAGTTTTTTGATGTTCCTAGTTGAGGTGCCGGCATAGAGGGTGTTGCCGTAGTCGAGCTTGCTCATGACTAAGGCATGGGTGACTGTCCTGCTACAGCCTGCTGGGATCCATCCAAAGACCTTCCAGAGTTTGCGGAGTGTGTGTTAGGAGGAGGAGGTGACAGAGTTTACCTGGTGGGTCATGGATAGGGAGGAGTTGAGGATGATTCTTAAGTTGTGGGCGTACTCGGTCAGCGCAGGGGGGGGTCGCTGATGGATGTGGGCCACCATGAGTCATCCCATGCTGAGGTGGTGTTTCCGAAGATGATGAGCTCCGCTTGTCGGAGCTGAGCTTGAGGCAGCTTTCTCTTATCCAGGTGGTGATGGCTTCCATTCCTTTTGGCCATCTCCGGGTCTTCGGTGAGGGAAATGATGAGTTGTGTGTCATCGACATATGACATGATGTTAATACCGTGGTTTCTGACAAGAGGGACCATGTATACGTTGAACCATGTGGGACTCAGAGAGGATCCTTGGTGGACTCCGCAGTTGCCTCCTTTGGGTCTGGAGGTGTAGGGCAAGAGTCTGACCCTCTGCGTCCTCCCAGAGAGGAAGGAGTGGATTCATTCCAGGGCTCTTCAGCAGATTGCTATGTCGTGAAGTCTTGTGCGCAGAGTGTTGTGGGAGACTTTGTCGAAAGCTGATGAGAGGTCGAGGAGTATGAGTGCTGCGGTGTGGCTGCAGTCTAGGAGTAATCGGATGTCGTCAGTGGCTGCCAGGAGTGCTGTCTATGTGCTGTGATTGCGATTTCAAGCACTACAGCTCACTTTATTCTTTACAAAATTGTAGCAAGGTAGCAGTATTATTTGGTATGACTGAGGGTGGTCTTACCATGTAATACTAACACAATACCCAAAAGTGGACCTGGTAGAGTGGCAAAGAGCAGTCAGGCTACTTAGAGGAACACGTGTTAAGTATTTCACAACACCAACATGGATGATAAGTAATGGACACAACTAAAAGAAATGTGATACCAATTTATAAAGATAAAGCAGATTTTTATATAAATTTAGACACCAAAACAAAGTCAATACATTGAGGATAACCAGAGTTATCAAATTTAGAGCACTAAATAAATCAGTACTTTGCAGAGCTGTCAAACTCTATCATTGCGGTCAATGGAAGAAATCATAGAATGCAATAGACCACTTATGGAGTGAGCTCCGTGACAACCACCTGGGGTTAAGGTCTTGCGAGCCGACAGATCAAGCTACAACAGTCAGTACAATTTTAGCTGGCTTGAGGGGCCGTGATGCAGAGTGGTGATGGCTGTCCTTGGTGTTGAGCAGCACTCCTGGTCTAGGTTGTACACCTTAGAAAAAAGTACCTTGCAGTTCGAGTTCAGCGATGCCCTTTGCTTTTGAAGTTGGAAGTTGGTCTTCGATCAGAAGTCACCAGGCAGAGCAGCTCAGTGATACTCAGGTTACTTGGATGCAGAGGTGCTCCTGCCTAACTGGAGTGCTGAACCTTATCTGCGGGTGCTGGCTTTGCCAGGCATGCCAATACAGGCTGAAAGGAGATGCAAAGAGTGTACAACGGAGCCACTAAAGTAGGTTGTTGTTTGGTGACAATGGTTGGTTGGGCCTGGAGTGTTGAGTAAAGCTGGTAGTAGACAGGCTGATCACCAACAAATCTTGATTCCGGCAAGCACAGAGGTTTGAGAAATCATCTTCCATAGGGCCAGGGGAACTATGCATAAAGGCTCCTGACCAGTTACTTTCCAAAGGCCATGCTTCGGGCCTGGTCGACAGCTCTCCAATGGTCATGGAGTGCAATTTCGTCCTGCCATCGGCAGGGGACTTGTCCCTGTAGTCCTAGGGAGTTCTGGTGAAGGGGTCCGGGTGCAGGGGGGTTCACTTTCCTTTTGGCACCGGTGTCAGGTCCAGGGTGAGTCAAAGTCCAGCGGTGTGCATTTTGGCTAGCACAGGTGCAGATGATGCGCCTCTCTTTGTGGAGTCCTGCCCTGTCATGGAGTTGGGTCTCTTCTTGTTTCACAGCACATGTGAGATTCTGGTGCCAGGGGTTCCCCTTAAATCCTGGATTTAGCAGGTGTTAGGGGGTGTGAGGACCAGTGGCCAATAGGCATCCAGTCCTGTCACTAATCAGCCTCTGAGGTGGCCACATTCGGTGGGAGTGCATCACTAAACTACACAGAACTCACTATTCCCAAGCCTTTTCAAGACGGCATGGGCCATTTTCCATGGAACACTTCAGCTGTCCCACCCTGGACATGTGGTCAGCCTTATGGGAGCATCCACCTCCTGACAAGCTAATTTTTCCTCCTGCCCACCTCAGAAGGTGCCTGAGGCAGGGAGAGGCTTTTTGTCCTTGAGTAGGCGACAATTTCCTCTGTCTTGGTAGCAAACACTTGAGAAAGCCCCCCAAGGCAGGGGAAAGCTGGTAACGCTGTGGACATCCTCTGAAGATGTCACCTGGGTGCATGCTAGGTAACCCTGGGTACGGGAATCATGCCCGGGGTTTGTTAGACACCAAACACAGAGGAATTTGGTCGGACCATCATGGAGTTGGACATCCAGGCTTGCCCGGGTGCCAGCCCATGTTGTCTTATGGACCACCTGTCACTTGTGGCAGTATTAAGATTTATATGCTACCACAGGGCCAGATATGCTTGAACATGCACCCTGCCTCCTGGACTTTAGGAGGACTACCTTAGGGGTGACAGACGTACGGGCAGTGAGGAGACTCTGCCTGAATCTAGTCGAACTCGAGCAGGCAGGCTGCTCGTGCAGGCTGACATAGTAGCCCTGTCGGCTTTTGTTTTTTACTGGAGTCACTTAAGGTGGCACAATCAATGATGCAGCCCTGGTGACTTTTTCCATCCCTGCCCTGGCTACCGCTGGTACCATTTACTAGCGCCTTAAAAGGGTGGTAAAGACCTTGCCAATAAGGTTTACAATCACAGTCACAATTTAAGGGAATGAGCACTGGTACTGGGGTCTGGTTAGCAGGTCTCATTGCACTTTCAGATCAGAAACAACAACATCCACCAGCAAAACGTGTGGGGTGACCATCCAAAAAGGGCGCTTTACAACTTAATTCATATCTCAAGTTCTATTTATTAGATTTTTGTTGTTTTGGTCTTGTTTTGTTCCTTAAATTAAGCCCTTTTTTATAACCAGAAGTGGTATCTTTTTGTGAGTTGTTTTCACTGTTTTACTGTTCGAAGTGTTGCAAAAATACTTAACACATTGCCTCTAAAGATAAGTCTGTGTGCTCTGTTCCAAGCTACCAGGGGAAGAGCACATGTTAATTTAGAGTGTGTTTTGCGACTTATCCTGACTAGGATTATGGTTTCTGCTTGGACAGAGTGCATAACTCTGCCAACTAGAAACCCCATTTCTAAATAAAATCCACCACCAGCTCGGAGAGTGAAAATATGTAGAGCGTTACCCCCCCTCATTTAAAAAGACTCTGGGCAGAGGCTGTGGAGCACACTGAGGGAATCATAGAGATAGATTCCATGTGTCAGGAGTACAACAATGGGATGCATTCTATCCAAGATGATCAAATGTCAGTGATTTCCTAAGAGTGGGCTCCACTGTCATCAGAGCCTTTTGCCACCCCCTCTATCAATCCAGAGGCCTTCACAATAACAGGGTCTCCAATTGCACTCCCTGTTATATCCCCTCCTCCTCCAAGTATCTGTCTTAAGGAACAGTGGCTGAGGGAAACATATCGCCATTCTCTCTCAGTCCTCATTCCTGCCCCAGAGCATTTATATTGCTGCTTTATAGGAAGCCATGAGTCAGTGATTGTTGGTCAGCAGGTTCTCTCTCTGGATATGGATTGGCAAGTTATGTGCAACTCAAGGGGTGAAAACTGAAATGCACCAGAAACTTTACAGCTACCTGGCCTCCTTGGCAGCAGCCATATTCTTTGGACTTCAGTCCTACCCTTCTCTACCTGCTTTTGCAGCATCTACAAGTATGTCATCTCTATCTTTTTCCACTCCTACCTCAATGCATTCATCATCTCAGGGAGAATTCGGTCCTGCCCTTGGAACACAATAATCAGCATCTGTGGATGACATTTTTGTGGTAAAATCAGAACCCGGTATTGGCTAGGAACTTTTGTTCCAACTGAAACTAGCTTGGATAACACACCATCTTGGTTTAAGGACTGACTTTAAATGTCTGTTGGACTGTTTTCAGAGTGGCTTTTCCTTAGTACTTTTTCACATTTAATAGGACTATTTATGTTGGATAATGTCACCCTTTAGTCTACGCTCCCCTACAAACTTTTTAAATAGATTTGTCAATTCATGTTGACACTAAATAAATTTAAAATAGAGATTTTAGATACTTGACCCTATGTTGGGATTTCCTTGAACAGAGTGGCTTTATAGAAGGTCAGGGTTATTTTTGAGTGGATACGCTCATTTTAAAATTATGATTTTTCTAAATGTATATTTACCCTTTTCAAGATGGACACCTGCAAGAGTGCAGGTACAGTCATGAATTCATAGCCCTATAAATGAGTTTCTAATATTTTAAGAAATGTATAGATGACTTCTGTGGATTAGCATTCATCTGTATTGACCATTTTTTAATACATTGTTAAAATATTACCAACTCATTGAAAGATTGCTACCATGAATGCACTCACATCTTCTGTGGCCATCTTTGCATGCACCTGTTATATATGAATAAACCCCTGTCCAAAATGCCTGCTGTGTATCCATGCAGATTCACAGTGGCTATCTAAACCAAACAAGCTCTCTAAAGCCAATAGGTTCGGTTAGAAATGGGGTCTTTGGTTGGCAGTCAGTTTACCTCCTGTCCAAGCAAGCACCCTCACTCTAGTCAGGGTAAAAGAGAATCACCCTCAGGTAACCCCTGCTTACCCCCTTGGTAGCTGGGCACGAGCAGTAGGCTTAACTTCAGAGTGCTAGGTGTAAAGTATTTGTACCAACACACACAGTAACGTAATGAAAACACTACAAAATGACACAACACAGGTTTAGAACAATAGATAATATTTATCTAAACAAAACAAGACCAAAATGACAAAAATCCACAATACACAAGTCAAGTTATCAAAAAGGAAAAAGAGTCTTTATGTAGTTTTAAACACCCACTAACACTGTTAGCGTGAAAATGTACCTTGGGTGCATTAAAAATAACCCTGCACGGGTGAGTGTGTGTCAAAAAGGGCTTGCGATGCGTCAATTTCACTCAGGAGCGAGACCTTGCGTTGTTTCTCCTTTTGTTGAGTCGGGTGCATTGTTTCTTCTCTCCGCGGGAGAGCGATGCATCGATCCGGTCAGCACTCTCGGGTCCAGGCAGGCCTTACGTTGTTTTTGCATGCCCAGTGGTGTTTGCATCAGAAATCTAGCCGCACGATGATACGAAAACCATGCAGCACAGGTTGCAATCTCACCAGCCTCCGTCAGCGATGCTGTGCGTGGTTTCTCCAGCTCCGTGCATCGATTCTTCAGTCGCGTTACAGGCGAGCTTAGATTTTCAGCCGCAAAGTCGGCGGCGCGTCGATTTACCAGCTGCAGATTGGAGTTGCGTCGATCTTTTCCTTGCACGGCGTTCTGTGTGTAGATTTCTTCCTTTTAGGCTGCCAGCTTCTCTTTTCAGGGTCCCAGGAACTTGATGGGCACCACAGGGCAGAGTAGGAGTCTCTCCAGAGACTCCAGGTGCTGACAGAGAGAAGTCTTTGTTGTCCCTGAGACTTCAAACAACAGGAGGCAAGCTCTAAATCAAGCCCTGGGAGATCTTCACAAGATGGAAGGCACATAAAGTCCAGTCTTTGCCCTCTTACTCTGGCACAAGCAGCAACTGCAGGATAGCTCCACAAAGCACAGTCACAGTCTTCCTCAGCTCTTCAGCTCTTCTCCAGGCAGAGGTTCCTCTTGGTTTCCAGAAATGTTCTAAAGTCTGTGGTTTGGGGTGCCCTTCTTATACCCAATTTCTCCTTTGAAGTAGGCCTACTTTAAAGCAAAGTCTCTCTTGAATGTGAAATCCAGGCCAGGCCCCAGACACTCACCAGGGGTTTGGAGACTGCATTGTGTGAGGGCAGGAACAGCCCTTTCAGGTGTGAGTGACCACTCCTCCCCACCCTCCTAGCACAGATGGCTCATCAGGATATGCAGGCTACACCCCAGCTCCCTTTGTGTCTTTGTGTCACTGTCTTGTGTGAGGTGCAACCAGCCCAACTGTCAAACTAACCCAGACAGGGAATCCAAAAACAGAAATGGTATAAGCAAGAAAATGCTCTCTTTCTAAAAGGGGCATTTTCAAACACACAATCTTAAAATCAACTTTACTAAAAGATGTATTTTTAAATTGTGAGCTCAGAGACCCCAAACTCCCCATGTCCATCCGTTCCCAAAGGGAATCTACACTTTAATCAGATTTAAAGGTAGCCCCCATGTTAACCTATGAGAGGGACAGGCCTTGCAACAGTGAAAAACGAATTTAGCAATATTTCACTGTCAGGTCATATAAAACACATTACTATGGGGGTCATTACAACATTGGCGGTAAAAGCCGCTTACCGCTGTGCAGAAGACCGCCAACACACTGCCGCGGCCGTGGAATTCCGCCACAGCTATTATGACCCACATCTCGGAATCCGCCAAAATTCAGACACCCACACAAGTCCACCACACCAAAGGTCAGTGATAAACTGGTGAAAACAAAACCGACACCGTCACGCCAACAGAAATACGTCCACACTATCACGACACACGAATCCACGCGGCAGTCTTTCAACCGCGGTACTACATAGGCAGTACACACCGCCGCGCTCAAAATACACACACTCTTACAAAACACAGCCACATTGGACAATTTGAAATACACACACCTGATACACATACACACACCACTCCCACACACCCAATACAATATAAAACACACACCCACATCACCCACAAACCCCTACGACCACAATTCACGACCGAAGGCCAGGGAGAGACACCACCATCAACAAACCAGCATCCACAGGCACACAACACCATCACCCACACAACTTCCACGCACCTCACACAACACACCACTACATATCACCACACTTATCACCACACACACAACCCCACACATCACCTACACCACCCCATGGCACGGCAAAGACAGCCCAGGTTCTCAGAGGAGGAGCTCAGGGTCATGGTGGAGGAAATTGTCCGGGTAGAGCCACAGCAATTTGGATCACAGGTGCAGCACACCTCAATTGCAAGGAAGATGGAGCTATGGCGAAGAATAGTCGACAGGGTCAACACAGTGGGACAACACCCAAGAAATAGGGAGGACACGGGGAAAGTGCGTTCCGTGGTCTCAAGACACCACCAGGCGGTTCAGCGGACTGGCGGCGGACCCCCACCTCCCCACCCACAACTAACAACATGGGAGGAGCAGGTCTTGGCGATTCTGCATCCTAAGGGCCTCGCAGGAGTCGGTGGAGTAATGGACTCTGGTAAGTCAAATCTTAACTATTACATCCCCCACCCTACCTGCATGCCATCACATACCCCCACCCTCGCCCTCACCCCTATCACTCCAACTCCTCACAAATGTACCAATATCACAAACCACACATCCCAACACCAAGCCCTGCATGCAACAACAACGCATGGACACCCATCACTAAAGCATGCCTACTGCACATACCCATACACCCCCCTAAACCATCATCACACAAGCTCACACACAGGAATGCCGGCACTGGGGTACACGGTCACCCACCCATTGCACACCATGCCACACACAGATGCAATAATCATGCCTTTCCACCCCTGCAGGACCCCTACCCAATGTCACCAGACAGGAGGGTCCAGACATGTCCACTCCACCCACAGAAGAGGCCCACAGTGATGACAGCACCTCTGTCCAACTGGATCTAGATGACCAGCCTGGACCATCGGAGGCTCGGGACAGTCGGTTCCCCTCACACAGGCACAGGCCACCACAGAACTTCCCCCCTCTGGAACCACCCGCACAGCAACCACCCAGCGGGCCCATACCTCTGTCCCCAGGACACGTCAATCAGCTGTGTGTCCACCACCACAGGGAACCCAGGATAACCCACCACCCCAACAACAACAGGGACCTGGGGGCAGTGGCAGTGGGCACACGGTCCAGGGGACGGAGGCACAGGAACACAGGGGAACTGGGAGGGCTGCTGTGCGACAGGGGGCGGACAGGCCAAGGGAACCCACTTTCCACGAGGCCCTCTCCTCCATCATGGGAGCCTACCACCACTCCCAGGAGACGATGGCAACGGTACTGGCCAAGTTTCAGGAGACCCAGCGGATGCATGAGGAACAGTATTTGGGCTTCAGGGAGGAACTCAGAACCATCAGCTTCACCCTGGGCACCATCGTAGGGGTGCTGAAGGAAGTACTCAACACCAGGAGGGACACTATGGCACTACAAGGGGCCCCTGACACTAGCATGGACGATGAACTGCCCACCACCTCCGCCGGCGCTAGTGGACAGGAGGCACCACCACAGGACCACCACACCAGCACCCCACCCCTTGCAGACGGAGAACCACCCCACAAACAGTCCCTGAGATCCAGGAACAAGACAGAGCACAATGCCAAGACCCCCGCCAAGAAATGAGACCACCCTGATTGTCATCCCACTGTCCCTCTTTGTCACCCTGTCCATATTTAAACTGCCCCAGCTCCACTTCCTATGCCCATATGGGCAATGCACCTGTGAGAATAATAGACTGGACTCTGCCATGGACACTCCTCCGCCATCACCCCTCACCATTTAACTTCCCCCTCCAATATTTTGTATTTAAATAAACACACCTAAAGCACCAAAAGATCTGGAGTCTGTCTATGATTTTGAAATAGTGTCTTTACAATTACAGTGACAAAATGTTCTTGAAATAGTAATGTCAACATACCTATGTCACACAGCTCTAGTCCATGAGGAGTCTAAGCAGATGACACACGTTGGGACCCACACCTGTGAAACCGTAAGGGACAGTGACAACTTAGTGACCATACACTGGGTGAAAACGACAGACAGGATAGAGGTAGTAGTGTAAAAGTACATGTAGTAGGCAGGAATGTATTCTCACCTGTGTTTCACTGGAAATTTTGCTGGATCACTGAGTCCCTGTTCTGCATGTCTTCTTCCTCTGCTTCATCCTCATCACTGTCCACAGGCTCCACAGCTGCCACATCACCGCCATCTGGACCATCCCCCTGCAGAAAAGGCACCTGGTGTTGCAAAGCCAAGTTGTGAAGCATACAGCAGGCCACGATGATCTGGCACACCTTCTTTGGTGAGTAGAATAGGGATCCACCTGTCATATGCAGACACCTGAACCTGGCCTTCAGGAGGCCGAAGGTCCGCTCGATCACCCTCCTAGTTCGCCCATGGGCCTCATTGTAGCGTTCCTCTGCCCTGGTCCTGGGATTCCTCACTGGGGTCAGTAGCCATGACAGGTTGGGGTATCCAGAGTCACCTGCAAATGGCGAGGGACAACTGTTAGACACACACTAACCTGTAGGGATAACCCCAGACAACCATTCCCACTGTCTTGCTTCCAGGGGCTCACCTAATAGCCACACATGGTGCCTCTGGAGTTGACCCATCACATAAGGGATGCTGCTATTCCGCAGGATGTAGGCGTCATGCACTGAGCCAGGGAACATGGCATTCACATGGGAGATGTACTGGTCTGCCAAACATACCATCGGCACATTCATGGAATGATAACTCTTCCGGTTTCTGTACACCTGTTCACTCCTGTGGGGGCGGACCAAAGCCACATGGGTCCCATCAATGGCACCTATGATGTTGGGGATATGTCCAAGGGCATAAAAGTCACCTTTCACTGTAGGCAAATCCTCCACCTGAGGGAAAACGATGTAGCTCCGCAAGTGTTTCAGCAGGGCAGACAACACTCTGGACAATACGTTGGAAAACATAGATTGGGACATCCCTGATGCCATGGCCACAGTTGTTTGAAAAGACCCACTTGCAAGGAAATGGAGCACTGATAGCACCTGCACTTGAGGGGGGATTCCTGTGGGATGGCGGATTGCTGACATCATGTCAGGCTCCAACTCGGTACACAGTTCCTGGATTGTGGCACGGTCAAACCTGTAGGTGATTATCAAATTTCTTTCCTCCATTGTCGACAGGTCCACCAGCGGTCGGTACCCCGGAGGATTCCGCCATCTCCTCACATGTCCCAGCGGACGGTGCCTATGAAGGACAACAGCGAGCACAGAGTCAAACAACTCAGAGGTATGTACCCACAGTTTACACAGAAAACCAATCATACACAAAATGTGGCCTGTATGTGTGTTGAGTTTAGGCCTAGGTATGTGTGACGCATTTGGAAATTAGGCCATGTGGGCCCCTGAAATGGCGGCTGCCTGACCTCTAAAGTGGGACAATGGGATGTGAGGTAACTGCGCTGGCGTTGTACACCGTCGCGGTAGGCGGTCGAAGACCGCGGCGCAATGCTGCATTGGTTAACATTGGACCCTATGGGTCCCAGGAGCCAATGACGATGTACGCCGGTGGTGATGGTAGACACCGCTGCGGATGTGACCGCCATTTTCTATCTGTATAATCACTCGATACCTGATCTTCGACAGGAGAGGACCTACACTGCAAGTGCTGCTGTGACCTCGGTCTGGAAGAGACAATGGCTTGTGCGTCTGGGGAAAGGGCCCCTGCCTTCACATCGGAGGAGTTGGAGAAGCTCGTCAATGGGGTCCTCCCCCAGTACACGCTACTCTACGGTCCTCCAGACCAACAGGTAAGTACACAGGGAGCATGTTGTATGGGCTATGCCTGTGTGGAGAGGGCTGGTTGTAAGAAGGAAGGGGGCAGAGTTCTGCGTGCATGAAAGACGGTGGGTGCATGTGACACATGGCAAGGGTAGGGATGGGGGCCACTCACTTTGACGGCGCAGTTGGTAATGACTTCTCTTCTTCCCTTGTACATTTCATGTAGGTCAGCGCCCACCAGAAGAAAGATATTTGGCGTGCCATCGCCAAGGACGTCTGGACCCTGGGGGTCTACCACAGACGGAGCACCCACTGCCGGAAAAGATGGGAGGACATTCACAGCTGGAGCAAGAAGATGGCAGAGGCTCAGCTGGGGATGGCCTCCCAACGTGGGAGGGGTGCCTGTCGAACCATGACCCCCCTGATGTTCAGGATCCTGGTGGTGGCCTACCCGGAGTTGGATGGGTGCTTGAGGGCATCACAGCAGACACAAGGGGGTGAGTACACTCTCATTCAGCTGACTTTGCGCGCAGTGGAGGTGTCTGGGTGGGGGAGGAGGGCTGTGGGTTTCCCTAGGCCAGGGTGAGTTCCGTAGGCTAGGCCCCTCCGTAAGGCATGCCCCTGTGGCCCCCCACCCCACCTCTGTAGAGTGCCAAGTACAGCTATTCATGCACCTGTTTCATCTATGTGTGCAGATGTCGTCCATAGCCTTGTAGGCCATTTCCCAGGAATTGCACTGTAGAGCCCAAGAGCGCGACGTAGTGCAGGGGGCTTCTGTGTCTGTCTTGTCCACCAACGGTAGCGGTAATCCATGCACTCAACATGTCTTTCTTCTGTTCCCCCCCCTTTTTTGTGGTCTGCCTGTTCTTGTGTGCATTAGCATCATCAGGCGGAGGAGCAGTGGCACCGGAGCACGAGGGAGCTGCATCCCACATGGCCATGGAGGGCCACACTACAGACTCAGAATTCACTAGTGGGACGCAGGGCGAGGGGAGCACCACAGCGGGGACAGGAGCTGACACCAGCGACATGGACTCGTCCTCTGATGGGAGCTCCCTTGTGGTGGCGGCAACATCTGTGCCCTCTGCATCTACAGGTACAGCCGCCACCCCCCTACCAGCACCGCCCTCCCAGCAGCCCCTCAGCCTTCCCCCCGTGCCCGCTCACCCAGGAGGGTGGGCATCACCTTCGCCCCAGGCACCTCAGGCCCTGCCCCAGTCCCCCCTGCTGCCCTCAGTGAGGAGGCAATTGACCTCCTCAGGTCCCTCACTGTTGGGCAGTCTACCATTTTGAATGCCATCCAGGGTGTAGAAAGGCAGTTGCAACAAACAAATGCATTCCTGGAGGGCATTCATTCTGGTCAGGCGGTCCTTCACCGAGCCTTTCAAACTCTTGCCTCAGCACTGATGGCAGCCATTGTCCCTGTGTCTAGCCTCCCCCCTCAAACTTCCTCCACCCAGACCCAATCCCCTGTACCTCTGCCTATCCCAAGCACATCATCAGACCAGCCTGCACACACCTCACCAAACAAGGGAAGCTCAGGCAAACATAAGTACCACACACCCCACAGGCACTCACGCAAGCATCACACACATGCAGACACACCAACATCCACTGCCTCCACTGTGTCCCCCTCCTCGTTGTCTCCCTCATCCCTCCTAGTCTCGTCTACGCACACACCTGCATGCACTACCTCTACAGCCACTACGTCCCTCACCAGCACACCCACCAGCACACCCCGCTCACATGCAGTCACCACCCCCACTACCATACACACGTCCTCTGTGTCCTCTCCCAGTGTGTCTGTGATGCCCCCTCCGAAGATACACAAACGAGGGCACACACCCACCCAACAGCCATCCACCTCACGACAGCCTCCAGCGCTTGCACCTGCACCCAAAGTCACCAAACGTACACCTCCTACTACCACCACCTCTTCCTCCACTCCCAAACCCCCTCCAGCTACCCGTCCCAGTGTGTCCAAAAAACTATTCCTGTCCAGCCTTGACCTATCTCCCATCCCCCCGTCCAACTCATAGGTCCCGAACTAGCACCTCAGCCACAACATCTCCGGGACCAGTGGTGCCTGTAGTCACAGGTATGTGGAGTGCACCGGCCACCAGGACAGCCAGTGTGGCACGGAGCCACAGCACAGCCAGTCCCCCCCCTGTGAAGCACCAGAAGTTGGCCAGTGCCCTGCGGGAGAGGGGGAAGACTCCAGCCACCCAAGCCGCTCCCAGGGGTCCTGGTGGGAGTGTGGAATCAGCTGTGACACCTCCCAAGGTGGGGAAGGGCCACAAGAAACCCGACAAGTCTGGGAAGAGCAGCACGGCGGAGAAGACCGCCATCATCCCCGCTGCCCAGGAGGGCCCCGCCAGCCCCATCCTCGCTGCCCATGAGGCCACCGCCAGCCCCATCCTCGCCGGCCAGGAGGCCACCGCCAGCCCCATTCTCGCTTCACAGGAGGCCACGCCAGTCCCATCTTCGCTGCCCAGGAGGGCCCCCCCAACCACAGCCCAGCTGCCCAGGAGGGCCCCGCCAGCCACAGCCCAGCTGCCCAGGAGGGCCCCGCCAGCCACAGCCCAGCTGCCCAGGAGGCCACCGCCAGCCCGATCCTCGCTGCCCAGAAAGCCACCGCCAGCCCCATCCCCGCTGCCCAGGAGGGCCCCGCCAGCCACAGCCCAGCTGCCCAGGAGGGCCCCGCCAGCCACAGCCCAGCTGCCTAGGAGGGCCCGCAAGCCACAGCCCAGCTGCCCAGGAGGGCCGCACCAGCCACAGCCCAGCTGCCCAATGAAGGACTGCCAGCCCCAGCCTAGCCCAGCTGGGCAATGAAGGACCGCCAACTCAAGCACCGCTGAAGAAGGCACTGCCAACTCAAGCACCGCTGAACAAGGCACCGCCAACTCAAGCACCGCTGAACAAGGCGCCGCCAAATCAAGCACCGCTAACTCAAGCACCGCTGAACAAGGCACCGCCAACTCAAGCACAGCTGAACAAGGCACCGCCAAATCAAGCACCGCTGAACAAGGCACCGCCAAACCAAGCACCGCTGAACAGGGCACCGCCAACTCAAGCACCGCTGAACAGGGCAAGCACCGCTGAACAGGGCACCGCCAACTCAAGCACCGCTGAACAGGGCAAGCACCGCTGAACAGGGCACCGACAACTCAAGCACTGCTGAACAGGGCACCGCCAACTCAAGCACCGCTGATCAGGGCACCACCAAATCAAGCACCGCTGAACAGGGCACCGCCAAATCAAGCACCGCTAGCCCATGAGCGGTAGGGGCACTGACGCAACTGGGACCGTCACGGGGTGCGTGATGCACTCTGGGCACCAGTCCCCCTCCAGAACCAGTGGAGAGTTACATCCACTACCTCTGTCCTTCACAGGATGAAGCACTCTGGGCACCAGTCCCCCTCCAGAACCAGTGGAGACATGCATCCACTACCTCTGTCCTTCACAGGATGAAGCACTCTGGGCACCAGTCCCCCTCCAGAACCAGTGGAGACCTGCATCCACTACCTCTGTCCTTCACAGGATGAAGCGCTCTGGGCACCAGTCCCCCCTCCAGAACCAGTGGAGACATGCATCCACTACCTCTGTCCTTCACAGGATGAAGCACTCTGGGCACCTGTCCCCCTCCAGAACCAGTGGAGACTGTTATCCACTTGAGAGACTGTGGCTTTGCACTCTCCAGGATAATGCAGTGGGCAAACCACCCACTGGAGGGACTTGAGAGACTGTGGCTTTGCACTCCCCAGGATTGAACAGTGGGCAAACCACCCACTGTATACACTTGAGAGACTGTGGCTTTGCACTCCCCAGGATAATGCAGTGGGCAAACCACCCACTGGAGGGACTTGAGAGACTGTGACTTTGCACTCCCCAGGATTGAACAGTGGGCAAACCACCCACTGTATAGACTTGAGAAACTGTGGCTTTTCCTTCCCCAGGATACATCAATGGGCATGGAGCCCCCTCGTGGATCTGGCGTTGTGCACTCATCCGGCTGAGGTGCCCTCCCTTCCCTTCCCCCTGAGGTGCCTGTTGTATTTCTATCTGATGCCCCTGCAGTGTTCTCTCTGTTTTGATCTGGTATCGAGTGTGGGCCTCGCCCATGCATTTTGGGCCCAGTGGTCCACGGACTATAAATGGTGCAATACCTCGACTACTATTCTTGGTGTATATTTTGTTAATAGTGTATATATGTATGTTTTTGCGTACTGCATTTTAATATATTACAATGGTTACACTCATTTCCTTTTGTCTTTGTATTCTTCCGGGGGGGTTGGGGGGTGTTACTATAATGTATAGATATGCATTAGTGTGTGTGTTGTAGTGGGTGAGGGTGGGGGTGTTGCGTGTGTGTGTTCCTGTTTTTTGCCTCCCCCCTCCCCTGTGTCGTAGGTGCAGTACTCACCATGGTCTTCGCCGCCGGCGTTGGTGCTCCTGGTACAGGAGCAGGAAGTCTATCGCAGGTAGGATTTGGAGTGCCGGGTCCATGGTGTCCTCATTCCTCGTGGAGTGTGTAGAGGTGAGCGTTTTCCCTTCGAAATTCCTGTTTACGCAGTGTTTTTATCCGCGGTGAATCCGCCCCGGAAAAGGTGGCGGATTGGCCTATCATAATAGTGTGGGCGGTACATTGTCCTCCGCCTGTCTGTTGGCGGTGACCGCTGCGCTGTTTGTTTGTACCGCCGTGGTGGTCGGAGTGTTAAAGTGGCTGTCTTTGTTGGCGGTTTCCGCCATGGTCGTAATTCCAATTTTTTTACCGCCGGCCTGTTGGCGGTCTTACCGCCGCTTTAACACCGTCCGCCAGGGTCGTAATGACCCCCTATATGTCCTACCTTAACCATACACTGCACCCTGCCCTTGGGGCTACCTAGGGCCTACCTTAGGGGTGTCTGATATGTAAGAAAAGGGAAAGTTTAGGCCTGGCAAGTGGGTACACTTGCCAAGTCGAATTTACAGTTAAAACTGCATCCACAGACACTGCAATGGCAGGTCTGAGACATGATTACAGAGCTACTTATGTGGGTGGCACAACCAGTGCTGCAGGCCCCCTAGCAGCATTTGATTTGCAGGCACTGGGCACCTCTAGTGCACTGTACTAGGGACTTACTGATAAATCAGATATGCCAATCATGGATAAACTAATTACATACCCATTTTGTAAAGGAGCACTTGCACGTTAGCACTGGTTAGCAGTGGTGAAGTGCCCAGAGTAACAAAAGCAGCAAAATCAGAGTCCAGCACACATCAACAACCTGGGGAACAGAGGCAAAAAGTTTAGGGTAGACCACGCCAAGGATGAAAAGCCTAACAGGTTTTATTACAGAGACCTCTGGGCTTTGCCGATGTTTGCTCTATTGTTTTTGTAGTTGAAACATCTATGAACTTTCACCTAATATTTGGTAGCATCCTGAACATTGAGCGCTCCTATTAAAACAGTCATCCATGTATGTTAATGTGATATGGCCAATCATGTAAAGAATGTAATTTGACATGTTGCATTACGGGAACAGCAATACATTGGCCTCACGTTGGTAATCGGGATTCATCCTACATCGATTTTAAATGTAAACCGTTATCTCACTAGTAGAAATGATATTCATTGCAAAACGCCTACCAGCACCAACACACATGTTACATATTAGTTTCAGTTAGAAGTGCATAATTTGCAAAGCGGTTTTGATTCGTGCTTATGTACATATCAAACGCGGATTTGTGTCGCAATTTGCAGGCATCTCTGATTAGTCTTAACGTCGGTGGTGTACAGTTACACAACTGTGTTGTGATAACTGTGCCCATTTGCTGAGATCTCTTGCATTGAAAACAGTCGCTTGTCACACACTACACAAATTTGGTCTACACCAGAACTAACAATTTCAAAAGACCATAGCATACAAAATATTTCTCTTCTTCAGTCCTGTCCTAGGAGCTTACCTTTGGCTCTCTCTGTGCGCATTTCACCTGTTAGAGCGAGCCAGGAAATTTACCTGGGCGAAAGTAAACGGAATGGTGGAAAAACCCGAAGAAAGAGGTGTGAAAACACGAATTCCAGAGGGTCTTCTTAACTCCGAGTTACACCTCACCTCACCTGTTAATGTCGTAATGTGCAATATCAGTAAATTAGTCATGGGTACCTTGTAATAAGTGTTAACCTACTGTCTTCTCCAAATGTTAGAATAAGTTACTGATTTTGAGATATTGATTTAAAACTTATGACGCCTCGCTTTAAACTACGAAAAATGAATAAGAGGTTCTGCTTTCTGCATCTTACTCATTTTTATTGGTTTCTTCCCACTTCATTTTTTACAATCAGCTGTGCAAGCTGCGTGCCATTATCACCACCTGCTACTAACATGCCACTGGTTTTAATTTATTTTCCCTTTGTTTTAGAGCTCACTTCTTAACCTTACATTCATTGATTGTCTTTTCACTTTTTAATGTTTGCCTGCCTTAAGAGGCAACCTTTTCTTTGCCCTCCACAAATACCTGCATCTTTCATTTCTCATCCGTTCACTCACGCACATTAGCTCCTGGTTTATTACATTCGTCTATACGAATTCCCGCATCTAAATGTAATAATATGGGAATTAAAATGAATTTCGGATGGTGTAACTACTTTGACAAATTAGTTCCATAAATAGCAAAAGAGCAAAAACAGCTTTGTGTGTTAAACAGTTCCATGCTAATGTAAGCCCAGATTAACCAACGCTGCTACTCAATAGTTTTCTAACTGCCACGGTCCACTGTTGAAAGGTCCTCATGGAAATGTAATAGTATCTTGTTAGAGGGGGTGCTTTATTTCCGACCAGTGTGGAGCACAAATATATGAATACAAAGCCACACCCACTAGCAAATGTTAAATTTTATATTTTTTAAAACCTCCATTGTTATTTTCTGTGTAGATGAACAGATTTTGAAGAACACGGTTTATGTTCACCAGACTTTGCAGGTCGACTCTAATCAGGTTCACCAGATCCTGATTCCACTTGCACTCCTATCCCAAGATAAATAAAAACGTTTCCCAATCATTGTGTTATACGTATAAATGGCTCAATACACTGACTCTAAAGAGGCAGTTACTGATTTTTGTACCGGCAGCTCATTGGTACCTGAAACGTTCTGTTATTCTCACATCGGAAATCCCTAATAATGGGCATTGCACCAGAATTTTCAGACTCCATTTGCTGTGGGTCAACCCCGAGAAACAAGATGGCAAAATAGATCCATAGTTATGGTGGCGGGTAGCTGGGATAGTGGTTTGCATTCATTTTGAAGTTATTGATTTTGTGGATATTGATTTTTTTAATTATATGATTAACATTGTGTAGTATGCATTTCCTCTTTAATTGCTTGGTGAGCTTATGTGACCATGTTCTAAATGTGTCATTGTGTTCTATGGGACATCGGGTAGGCACTTAGATATCCAGTTTGAAGAGGACTGGTAGCTGGGCTGCTTGCTGGATGCTTCATGGTCGTGGGTTTGTCTACTCCATGAAATAAAAGACATAAACCTGTCTTTCATCTTCGACTTCTTGTGTCGAATCTTACCAAGGGACTGCTACACATTGCTCTGTATGTGTTATTCATTTTTCCAAATGGTATGCACATGAACTTTCTTTTAACTTTATGACCTTTGCATTATTTTATGATTTTATATTCATTGTTATTTTGCATGATGTTTATCTTTGGTTTTAATTGATAAAGGTTTATCCTGCGTGGGAATGAAAAACTATTAAAAAAAAACACCAAAATGCCAGTTCACAGAAACAGAGAATGTAATGTAGTGGGATGAGCACTTGTTTCCCCCCCCCCCCCCCAACTTTAAGAATTTGTTCCTAGGGAGGTTGGAGGAGCAGGTGCCTGATGACCCCAGATTAGCCACCAAGCAGTCATGTGGCTGAGATACAAAGATGATTTATTTAGTATCTGGAAGAGGTCTAGTGAATCAGTGGAGGACTTTGTTAAGACTTTGAACACCAACAACTACATCTGGAAGTTTATGCTTTATTGCGTATTTACATAAAATCATTGCAACCGTACAAGAGGAGACAGTAAAAACACCATAAAACAATCAATACATTCTTACTTTCTTTGTGGTTTTTAGTTCAGCTAAGCCCTGTTCACATGTTGAGATGTAGTCATACTTACTGGAACAACACTGAGTTACTAACTGTTAAATTAGACATTTCTCGAAGGGAATCTAGGTGAAACACATCAGAAAGCGTTTTTTTTTTTTTCAACTGATAAAATATAAATAGTTCAGTCCACAGGTGGAGTATGCAGAGAGCTGTTGGTGGGAATGCTGTGGCCATTACTCATAAGCCTGGAGATGACAGTGTTCATTTCCTATGGCAGTTGAGAACTTGCTTTATCATATTGGCTTTTTGTGGCATGTTTTACGGAATGTTCTGTTTTCAAAATAAATTCAGCAAAACAGGTCATGTGTTGTGGAGTCAATCCTTTCAGACTAAACAGGATAGCCTGCCGGCATGTTCTGATACCATTGGTGTTGGAAATGTTTTTCAGATACAGATTTCTCCAGGGTAGTAAAGCAGGGCAAATTCAAAGGATGTGTATGAAGTCTTCTTGGTGATGTGCGCAAAGTCTGCATCGTCTCCCATTTGTGGGTCCAAGCCATTTTGGTTCGGCCCCAAACGTTGGTAGTAGTCCGAGTCTAGCATGTAGCACCTTTATTTTTAGTGACGTTTTTAATATTTTTGCCATGTATGGTTGTGCTGTTGGAGCCTTATATGTGTTAATTGTCACCCAAGAGTGTGATTGATTTCTAAACTTATCTTTGTCCTTGCTCCAGGAGAGCATCTTGATTTGTTTGTTTAGAAGTTGCTTGAAATTTTTGAGGGGTAAAGACTTTTGCCATAGCTCATCTGCCTGCAGATGCTTTATGGCGAAAGCGATTCTCTTTAGCCATAGATTTGGGACTTCTGCCTGGTTTGTGTTGATTTCCTCCCAAATCAGTGCCTTTAGTGTGCTTGGTTGGGCCTGTCTTAGAATGGAAGCATATTTGAGCAATGCCCATCTTGTACTAATGTTTGATCTTGTAAACCGAATTCCAACCTAATCTGAGCTGGCGAGGAGCTGTGTGGAAGGCAGAAAAGAAGGCGAAAGACCTTGCTTTGTGCAATGATCATGAAGTCGTTTAGTTTGCTTGGATATATTTCCGAAGCATTTGTTAGGGCTGGCAGGAATTTTGCTTTTATCACTGTAAGGAGTGGACACTAGATTGGGGTTTGTAGTTTTGAGGCCAGGGCTAGAACTGATGCAAGTAGGAATGCCAACCTCGCTTTCAGGGTGTTTAGATGCGGGTGATGCTACCAGCGCTCCTGTCGCCAGACACCCAGGTATTTATAGCTTCTGCTTCTTTCCACAGATTGAATCCCACAGAACCATTTATTTTTCTTAATAATTATCCATTTTCCAAATATAATTACCTTGGTTTTCTCTGTGTTTACTACCAGCTCATTAGTAGTGCAATATTGATTGAAGGTGTTTAGCACTTTTTGGAGCGCTGTACCTGAGAGATTCAGTAAGACAATGTCATCTGCATATAGTAAGGCTGTTAAGGGATGGTTACTCAGTTTTGGGGGGATGGGAGCTAGTTGGGTTTAGTTGTGTGCACAAATCTGCCATGTAAAGGTTGAAAAGCATTGAAGCCAGAACACAGCCCTGCTTAATACATCTGTCTATCTGAATTTGGGTTGATACTCTTCCGTTATTTCCAACTTTCACCCTTGCCCAATTTTCTGAGTACAGAAGCTGTATTCCTTTTAGCAGCTCTAGTGGGATTTTAAGGTTTGGTAGTTTCCCCCACAGCTTGTTCCAGTCCACTGAGTCAAAGGCTTTGGACAAGTCCACGAAGCAGGTGTAACGGGCCATTTTTTTGTTTGTATATTTTCAGCGAGCATTGCTAGCATTATCAGGTTGTCAGAAGTGCTTGCCGAGGGCCGGAAGCCGGTTTGATTCAGAGGTATTAGATTAAATTTGCTAGCCCATTCTTTGAGATCCTCAAGCAGGAGACCCGCAAATATTTTTGCATCAATGTCAAGCAGTGATATTAGTCGATAGCTGTCTGGGTTCCTGTAGGGTGCCTTCTTGTGCGTTGGGTGGAAAATTGCCCCTTTCCAGGAATCTGGGATCTTGTTTTCCGTGCTGCTAACATTGAAAAGGTTGCAGAGCAGGCCAGTCCAAAGGCCAGGGTCGTGTTTTAGTATTCCTGCTGGGAGACCATTTGGCCCAGGATCCCCACTCTTGCTGCACCGTCGTAGTTGTTCCTCGAGTTTTTGTATTTTTAATGTAATGGCTTTGCCTCACCGCATATGGTGAGAGGTGGCTTCTCTGTGTTAGGGGTGCCGTAGAGGTTGGAGATGTGTTCAATCCACTTTCTCTCTGGAACCGCGTTATTTTGGATCCCAGTTGTCCTGTGCTCCAGCTGATTGACAATAGACCACAGCGACCCACTGTTCTTTTCTTTAGTGGCTTCCATAATTGTGATCCATTCCTGATCTATGTGAGCCTGCTTTGCTTCCCATGCTGCCTTCTTGTATTCTTTTTTTAGTTCATGAAAAGTGCTCTGGTAGCTGCAACCTGTTGGTTGATTCTTTAGGAGTCTGGCAATCTTGTTAAGCTGTTGTCTTTGTTGCCTTAATGTCTGCGTGAACCAACCTTTTCTGCCCAGTAGTGGGCCAGCCTTGAATGGTTGATTAGGCTCTAACTGGTTCCTTAATGATGTTAATGTGGCCTCCCATTTTGAAATTATGTCCACCAGTTCCGTTTGATCCTACGTTAAGTTGGCTTTCCATACTTCATATTTCTCTGTGTACTTGTTGGACCATCTTATGCGATGAAGCTGACTTCCCGGGTCTTGTTCGCCTATCCTCTGTAGTGGAGCAGCAAGAATGTTATTGTTCGCTATTTTCGTTGTTTGTGGGTGATGGTAACTTTGGCACCTCATCTCTATACTGAAGTCCTGGAAGTACTTGAAGATGTCCGTTGAGACAAAAGTGTAGTCTAGGGTAGAAGCAGAGTTCTTGGCCATGTGGCTTGAATTCATTGGGATGTCTTTAGGGAATCTGCCATTTGGAGCTCTTAGTCCTAGTGCCTTTAGGAGTCTGACCACGGGGTGATTACATTTGTCTTTGTCCTTAACCCCTTCTGTGCCCAGGACGTAATGGTTACGTCCTGAGGCACAGTGCTGCTGTGCCCAGGACGTAACCATTACGTCCTGTGCACTGAGCCCAGAGGGAGCGCTCTCGCTCCCTCTGTGGGGTTCCCCCCCACTCCCCAAAGTCAGGGATGGAAGGGGAAGCCCTTCCCCTCCCACCCCCGACCCCCCTAACCCCCCCTGTGACATCAGCGCGCGAGCGCGCGCTGATTAGTCACAGGGTCTCCCCCATCGCGCTGGAAGCAGAGCTTCCAGCGCGATTGAAAAAGAAATGCTTTTGCATTTCTTTTTCAATCCCATGGGGGAGGCCCCGAGAGGCTTCAAAGGGAAGGAAATGTATTTCCTTCCCTTTGAAGTCTCTCACAGGTTTCAAAAGCCGGATTGCTTGCAATCCGGCTTTTGAAACCCCACTAGACACCAGGGATTTATTTATTTTTTCTTGAAATTGGCAAAAGGGAGCGACCCCTTGGGCAAGGGTCGCTCCCAGGGGGGCATTTTTTTAGGAAGGCCTTTTCTGCCCCCCCTGGGGGCAGATTGGCCTATTATTAGGCCGATCTGCCCCCAGGGGGGGCAGAAACCTCTAGGCACCAGGGCCCTTTTTTTTTTTTTTTTTTTTTTTTGTGATGAATTCTTTTTTTTTAGGTGGGGAGCGATCCCTTAGGCAAGGGTCGCTCCCCTACGGGGCAATATATATTTAGGCCATTTCTGCCCCCCTTGGGGGCAGATTGGCCTATTTTGATAAGGCCAATCTGCCCCCAAGGGGGGCAGAAACCATTAGACACCAGGGAGTTTGTTTTTGCGCGCGCGAATGAACAAAGCGACCCCTTTGGCAAGGGTCGCTCCCAGGGGGGGCAATTTTTTGGGAAGGCCTTTTCTGCCCCCCCTGGGGGCAGATCGGCCTATTATTAGGCCGATCTGCCCCCAGGGGGGGAAGAAACCTCTAGGCGCAAGGGCACATTTTTTTTTTGTGTTTTTTTTTTTTGTTCTTTTTTTTTTTTTTAGAGATGGGGAGCGACCCATCAGGCAAGGGTCGCTCCCCTGGGGGGCAAATTGTATTTAGACCATTTCTGCCCCCCTGCGGGCAGATTGGCCGATTTTAGGTCAATCTGCCCCCAAGGGGGCAGAAACCACTAGGCACCGGGGATTTGTTTTTTGGCGCCAATGTCACGCAGGGGGAGCGACCCCGTAGGCAAGGGTCGCTCCCGGGGGGGGTGTGGGGGGGCAAATTTATTTTAGGCCATTTCTGCCCCCCCGGGGGACAGATCGGCCTATTATTAGGCCGAACTGCCCCCGGGGGGGGGCAGAACACTCTAGGCGCCAGGGCAATTTTTTTTTTGTGTGTTTTTTTTTTGTTGTTTCTTTTTTTAGAGATGGGGAGCGACCCATCAGGCAAGGGTCGCTCCCCTGGGGGGGGGCAAATTGTATTTAGACCATTTCTGCCCCCCTGGGGGCAGATTGGCCAATTTTAGGTCAATCTGCCCCCAAGGGGGCAGAAACCACTAGGCACCGGGGATTTGTTTTTTGGCGCCAATGTCACGCAGGGGGAGCGACCCCGTAGGCAAGGGTCGCTCCCGGGGGGGGGGGGGTGGGGGTTGGTGGGGCAAATTTATTTTAGGGCATTTCTGCCCCCCCCGGGGGACAGATCGGCCTATTATTAGGCCGAACTGCCCCCGGGGGGGGGGGGGCAGAACACTCTAGGCGCCAGGGCAATTTTTTTTTTGTGTTTTTTTTTTTTGTTGTTTCTTTTTTTAGAGATGGGGAGCGACCCATCAGGCAAGGGTCGCTCCCCTGGGGGGGCAAATTGTATTTAGACCATTTCTGCCCCCCTGGGGGCAGATTGGCCAATTTTAGGTCAATCTGCCCCCAAGGGGGCAGAAACCACTAGGCACCGGGGATTTGTTTTTTGGCACCAATGTCACGCAGGGGGAGCGACCCCGTAGGCAAGGGTCGCTCCCGGGGGGGGGTGGGGGTTGGGGGGGCAAATTTATTTTAGGCCATTTCTGCCCCCCCGGGGGACAGATCGGCCTATTATTAGGCCGAACTGCCCCCCGGGGGGTGGGCAGAACACTCTAGGCGCCAGGGCAATTTTTTTTGTGTGTGTTTTTTTTTTGTTGTTTCTTTTTTTAGAGATGGGGAGCGACCCATCAGGCAAGGGTCGCTCCCCTGGGGGGGCAAATTGTATTTAGACCATTTCTGCCCCCCTGGGGGCAGATTGGCCAATTTTAGGTCAATCTGCCCCCAAGGGGGCAGAAACCACTAGGCACCGGGGATTTGTTTTTTGGCACCAATGTCACGCAGGGGGAGCGACCCCGTAGGCAAGGGTCGCTCCCGGGGGGGGGGGGGGGGGGGTGTATTGGGTGGGGCAAATTTATTTTAGGCCATTTCTGCCCCACCCCCCTGGGGCCGGCTGAGCTACAGGCCAAACACCACAGGTAGGCACCTTGCAAAAAACACCTCTGTTTTCTGTGAAAAAATATGTTGTGTCCACGTTGTGTTTTGGGCCATTTCCTTTTGTGGGCGCTAGGCCTACCCACAGAAGTGATGTACCATTTTTATCGAGAGACTTAGGGGAACGCTGGGTGGAAGGAAATTTGTGGCTCCTCTCAGATTCCAGAACTTTCTGTCACCGAAATGAGAGGAAAAAGTGTTTTTTGGGCCAAATTTTGATGTTTGCAAAGGATTCTGGGTAACATAACCTGGTCAGAGCCCCGCAAGTCACCCCATCTTGGATTCCCCTGGGTTTCTAGTTTTCAAAAATGCACTGGTTTGCTAGGTTTCCTCAGGTGTCGGCTGAGCTACAGGCCAAAATCCACAGGTAGGCACTGCTTTTTATAAAAAAATGTGATGTGTCCACGTTGTGTTTTGGGCCCTTTCCTTTCGTGGGCGCTAGTCCTACCCACACAAGTGAGGTATCATTTTTATCGGGAGACTTGGGGGAACGCTGGGTAGAAGGAAATTTGTGGCTCCTCTCAGATTCCAGAACTTTCTGCCACAGAAATGTGAGTAACATGTGTATTTTTAGCCAAATTTTGAGGTTTGCAAAGGATTCTGGGTAACAGAACCTGGTCCGAGCCCCGCAAGTCACCCCTCCTTGGATTCCCCTAGGTCTCTAGTTTTCAGAAATGCACAGGTTTGGTAGGTTTCCCTAGGTGCCGGCTGAGCTAGAGGCCAAAATCTACAGGTAGGCACTTCGCAAAAAACACCTCTGTTTTTTTCCAAAATTTAGGATGTGTCCACGTTGCGCTTTGGGGTGTTTCCTGTCGCCGGCGCTAGGCCTACCCACGCAAGTGAGGTATCATTTTTATCGGGAGACTTGGGGGAACGCTGGGTGGAAGGAAATTTGTAGCTCCTCTCAGATTCCAGAACTTTCTGCCACAGAAATGTGAGGGACATGTGTTTTTTTAGCCAAATTATGAGGTTTGCAAAGGATTCTGGGTAACAGAACCTGGTCCGAGCCCCGCAAGTCACCCCTCCTTGGATTCCCCTAGGTCTCTAGTTTTCAGAAATGCACAGGTTTGGTAGGTTTCCCTAGGTGCCGGCTGAGCTAGAGGCCAAAATCTACAGGTAGGCACTTCGCAAAAAACACCTCTGTTTTTTTCCAAAATTTAAGATGTGTCCACGTTGCGCTTTGGGGTGTTTCCTGTCGCCGGCGCTAGGCCTACCCACGCAAGTGAGGTATCATTTTTATCGGGAGACTTGGAGGAACGCTGGGTGGAAGGAAATTTGTAGCTCCTCTCAGATTCCAGAACTTTCTGCCACAGAAATGTGAGGGACATGTGTTTTTTTAGCCAAATTTTGAGGTTTGCAAAGGATTCTGGGTAACAGAACCTGGTCCGAGCCACACAAGTCACCGCTCCTTGGATTCCCCTAGGTCTCTAGTTTTCAGAAATGTACAGGTTTGGTAGGTTTCCCTAGGTGGCGGCTGAGCTAGAGGCCAAAATCTCCAGGTAGTCACTTTGCTAAAAACAGCTCTGTTTTCTGTGATGTGTCCACGTTGTGTTTTGGGGCATATCCTGTCGCGGGCGCTAGGCCTACCCACACAAGTGAGGTATCATTTTTATCTGGAGACGTGGGGGAATGCTGGGTGGAAGGAAATTTGTGGCTCCTCTCAGATTCCAGAACTTTCTGCCACAGAAATATGAGGAACATGTGTTTTTTTAGCCAAATTTTGAGGTTTGCAAAGGATTCTGGGTAACAGAACCTGGTCCGAGCCCCGCAAGTCACCCCTCCTTGGATTCCCCTAGGTCTCTAGTTTTCAGAAATGCACAGGTTTGGTAGGTTTCCCTAGGTGCCGGCTGAGCTAGAGGCCAAAATCTACAGGTAGGCACTTCGCAAAAAACACCTCTGTTTTTTTCCAAAATTTAGGATGTGTCCACGTTGCGCTTTGGGGTGTTTCCTGTCGCCGGCGCTAGGCCTACCCACGCAAGTGAGGTATCATTTTTATCGGGAGACTTGGGGGAACGCTGGGTGGAAGGAAATTTGTAGCTCCTCTCAGATTCCAGAACTTTCTGCCACAGAAATGTGAGGAACATGTGTTTCTTTAGCCAAATTTTGAGGTTTGCAAAGGATTCTGGGTAACAGAACCTGGTCCGAGCCACACAAGTCACCCCTCTTTGGATTCCCCTAGGTCTCTAGTTTTCAGAAATGCACAGGTTTGGTAGGTTTCCCTAGGTGGCGGCTGAGCTAGAGGCCAAAATCTCCAGGTAGTCACTTTGCCAAAAACAGCTCTGTTTTCTGTGATGTGTCCACGTTGTGTTTTGGGGCATATCCTGTCGCGGGCGCTAGGCCTACACACACAAGTGAGGTATAATTTTTATCTGGAGACGTAGGGGAACGCTGGGTGGAAGGAAATTTGTGGCTCCTCTCAGATTCCAGAACTTTCTGCCACAGAAATGTGAGGAACATGTGTTTTTTTAGCCAAATTTTGAGGTTTGCAAAGGATTCTGGGTAACAGAACCTGGTCCGAGCCACACAAGTCACCCCTCCTTGGATTCCCCTAGGTCTCTAGTTTTCAGAAATGCACAGGTTTGGTAGGTTTCCCTAGGTGCCGGCTGAGCTAGAGGCCAAAATCTACAGGTAGTCACTTTGCTAAAAACAGCTCTGTTTTCTGTGATATGTCCACGTTGTGTTTTGGGGCATATCCTGTCGCGGGCGCTAGGCCTACCCACACAAGTGAGGTATCATTTTTATCGGGAGACATGGGGGAACGCTGGGTGGAAGGAAATTTGTGGCTCCTCTCAGATTCCAGAACTTTCTGCCACAGAAATGTGAGGAACATGTGTTTTTTTAGCCAAATTTTGAGATTTGCAAAGGATTCTGGGTAACAGAACCTGGTCCGAGCCCCGCAAGTCACCCCTCCTTGGATTCCCCTAGGTCTCTAGTTTTCAGAAATGCACAGGTTTGGTAAGTTTCCCTAGGTGGCGGCTGAGCCAGAGGCCAAAATCTACAGGTAGTCACTTTGCTAAAAACAGCTCTGTTTTCTGTGATATGTCCACGTTGTGTTTTGGGGCATATCCTGTCGCGGGCGCTAGGCCTACCCACACAAGTGAGGTATCATTTTTATCGGGAGACGTGGGGGAACGCTGGGTGGAAGGAAATTTGTGGCTCCTCTCAGATTCCAGAACTTTCTGCCACAGAAATGTGAGGAACATGTGTTTTTTTAGCCAAATTTTGAGGTTTGCAAAGGATTCTGGGTAACAGAACCTGGTCCGAGCCCCGCAAGTCACCCCTCCTTGCATTCCCCTAGGTCTCTAGTTTTCAGAAATGCACAGGTTTGGTAGGTTTCCCTAGGTGCCGGCTGAGCTAGAGGCCAAAATCTACAGGTAGGCACTTCGCAAAAAACACCTCTGTTTTTTTCCAAAATTTAGGATGTGTCCACGTTGCGCTTTGGGGTGTTTCCTGTCGCCGGCGCTAGGCCTACCCACGCAAGTGAGGTATCATTTTTATCGGGAGACTTGGGGGAACGCTGGGTGGAAGGAAATTTGTAGCTCCTCTCAGATTCCAGAACTTTCTGCCACAGAAATGTGAGGGACATGTGTTTTTTTAGCCAAATTTTGAGGTTTGCAAAGGATTCTGGGTAACAGAACCTGGTCCGAGCCACACAAGTCACCCCTCTTTGGATTCCCCTAGGTCTCTAGTTTTCAGAAATGCACAGGTTTGGTAAGTTTCCCTAGGTGGCGGCTGAGCCAGAGGCCAAAATCTACAGGTAGTCACTTTGCTAAAAACAGCTCTGTTTTCTGTGATATGTCCACGTTGTGTTTTGGGGCATATCCTGTCGCGGGCGCTAGGCCTACCCACACAAGTGAGGTATCATTTTTATCGGGAGACGTGGGGGAACGCTGGGTGGAAGGAAATTTGTGGCTCCTCTCAGATTCCAGAACTTTCTGCCACAGAAATGTGAGGAACATGTGTTTTTTTAGCCAAATTTTGAGGTTTGCAAAGGATTCTGGGTAACAGAACCTGGTCCGAGCCCCGCAAGTCACCCCTCCTTGCATTCCCCTAGGTCTCTAGTTTTCAGAAATGCACAGGTTTGGTAGGTTTCCCTAGGTGCCGGCTGAGCTAGAGGCCAAAATCTACAGGTAGGCACTTCGCAAAAAACACCTCTGTTTTTTTCCAAAATTTAGGATGTGTCCACGTTGCGCTTTGGGGTGTTTCCTGTCGCCGGCGCTAGGCCTACCCACGCAAGTGAGGTATCATTTTTATCGGGAGACTTGGGGGAACGCTGGGTGGAAGGAAATTTGTAGCTCCTCTCAGATTCCAGAACTTTCTGCCACTGAAATGTGAGGGACATGTGTTTTTTTAGCCAAATTTTGAGGTTTGCAAAGGATTCTGGGTAACAGAACCTGGTCCGAGCCACACAAGTCACCCCTCTTTGGATTCCCCTAGGTCTCTAGTTTTCAGAAATGCACAGGTTTGGTAGGTTTCCCTAGGTGGCGGCTGAGCTAGAGGCCAAAATCTCCAGGTAGTCACTTTGCTAAAAACAGCTCTGTTTTCTGTGATGTGTCCACGTTGTGTTTTGGGGCATATCCTGTCGCGGGCGCTAGGCCTACACACACAAGTGAGGTATCATTTTTATCTGGAGACGTGGGGGAACGCTGGGTGGAAGGAAATTTGTGGCTCCTCTCAGATTCCAGAACTTTCTGCCACAGAAATGTGAGGAACATGTGTTTTTTTAGCCAAATTTTGAGGTTTGCAAAGGATTCTGGGTAACAGAACCTGGTCCGAGCCACACAAGTCACCCCTCCTTGGATTCCCCTAGGTCTCTAGTTTTCAGAAATGCACAGGTTTGGTAGGTTTCCCTAGGTGCCGGCTGAGCTAGAGGCCAAAATATACCAGTAGTCACTTTGCTAAAAACAGCTCTGTTTTCTGTGATATGTCCACGTTGTGTTTTGGGGCATATCCTGTTGCGGGCGCTAGGCCTACCCACACAAGTGAGGTATCATTTTTATCGAGAGACGTGGGGGAACGCTGGGTGGAAGGAAATTTGTGGCTCCTCTCAGATTCCAGAACTTTCTGCCACAGAAATGTGAGGAACATGTGTTTTTTTAGCCAAATTCTGAGATTTGCAAAGGATTCTGGGTAACAGAACCTGGTCTGAGCCCCGCAAGTCACCCCTCCTTGGATTCCCCTAGGTCTCTAGTTTTCAGAAATGCACAGGTTTGGTAGGTTTCCCTAGGTGGCGGCTGAGCCAGAGGCCAAAATCTACAGGTAGTCACTTTGCTAAAAACAGCTCTGTTTTCTGTGATATGTCCACGTTGTGTTTTGGGGCATATCCTGTCGCGGGCGCTAGGCCTACCCACACAAGTGAGGTATCATTTTTATCGGGAGACGTGGGGGAACGCTGGGTGGAAGGAAATTTGTGGCTCCTCTCAGATTCCAGAACTTTCTGCCACAGAAATGTGAGGAACATGTGTTTTTTTAGCCAAATTTTGAGGTTTGCAAAGGATTCTGGGTAACAGAACCTGGTCCGAGCCCCGCAAGTCACCCCTCCTTGGATTCCCCTAGGTCTCTAGTTTTCAGAAATGCACTGGTTTGGTAGGTTTCCCTAGGTGGCGGCTGAGCTAGAGGCCAAAATCTACAGGTAGTCACTTTGCTAAAAACAGCTCTGTTTTCTGTGATGTGTCCACGTTGTGTTTTGGGGCATATCCTGTCGCGGGCGCTAGGCCTACCCACACAAGTGAGGTATCATTTTTATCGGGAGACGTGGGGGAACGCTGGGTGGAAGGAAATTTGTGGCTCCTCTCAGATTCCAGAACTTTCTGCCACAGAAATGTGAGGAACATGTGTTTTTTTAGCCAAATTTTGAGATTTGCAAAGGATTCTGGGTAACAGAACCTGGTCCGAGCCCCGCAAGTCACCCCTCCTTGGATGCCCCTAGGTCTCTAGTTTTCAGAAATGCACAGGTTTGGTAGGTTTCCCTAGGTGGCAGCTGAGCTAGAGGCCAAAATCTACAGGTAGTCACTTTGCTAAAAACAGCTCTGTTTTCTGTGATATGTCCACGTTGTGTTTTGGGGCATATCCTGTCGCGGGCGCTAGGCCTACCCACACAAGTGAGGTATCATTTTTATCGGGAGACGTGGGGGAACGCTGGGTGGAAGGAAATTTGTGGCTCCTCTCAGATTCCAGAACTTTCTGCCACAGAAATATGAGGAACATGTGTTTTTTTAGCCAAATTTTGAGGTTTGCAAAGGATTCTGGGTAACAGAACCTGGTCCGAGCCCCGCAAGTCACCCCTCCTTGGATTCCCCTAGGTCTCTAGTTTTCAGAAATGCACAGGTTTGGTAGGTTTCCCTAGGTGGCGGCTGAGCTAGAGGCCAAAATCTACAGGTAGTCACTTTGCTAAAAACAGCTCTGTTTTCTGTGATGTGTCCACGTTGTGTTTTGGGGCATATCCTGTCGCGGGTGCTAGGCCTACCCACACAAGTGAGGTATCATTTTTATTGGGAGACGTGGGGGAACGCTGGGTGGAAGGAAATTTGTGGCTCCTCTCAGATTCCAGAACTTTCTGCCACAGAAATGTGAGGAACATGTGTTTTTTTAGCCAAATGGTGAGGTTTGCAAAGGATTCTGGGTAACAGAACCTGGTCCGAGCCACACAAGTCACCCCTCCTTGGATTCCCCTAGGTCTCTAGTTTTCAGAAATGCACAGGTTTGGTAGGTTTCCCTAGGTGGCGGCTGAGCTAGAGGCCAAAATCTACAGGTAGTCACTTTGCTAAAAACAGCTCTGTTTTCTGTGATGTGTCCACGTTGTGTTTTGGGGCATATCCTGTCGCGGGTGCTAGGCCTACCCACACAAGTGAGGTACCATTTTTATCGGGAGACTTGGGGGAACATAGATTAGCAAAACAAGTACTATTGCCCCTTGTCTTTCTCTACATTTTTTCCTTCCAAATATAGGAGTGTGTGTAAAAAAGACATCTATTTGAGAAATTCCCTGTAATTCACGTGCTACTATGGTCACCCCGGAATTCAGAGATGTGCAAATAACCACTGCTCCTTAACACCTTATCTTGTGCCCTTTTTGGAAATGCAAAGGTTTTCTTGATAGCAATTTTTTACTCCTTATATTTCAGCAAATGAATTGCTGTATACCCGGTATAGAATGAAAACGCACTGCAGGGTGCAGCTCATTTATTGGCTCTGGGTTCCTCGGGTTCTTGATGAACCTACAAACCCTATATATCCCCGCAACCAGAGGAGTCCAGCAGACGTAACGGTATATTGCTTTCGATAATCTGACATTGCAGGGAAAAGTTACAGAGTAAAACGTAGAGACAAATTGATGGTTTTTTCACCTCAATTTCAATATTTTTCTTTTTCAGCTGTTATTTTCTGTAGGAAACCCTTGTAGGATCTACACAAATGACCCCTTGCTGAATTCAGAATTTTGTCTACTTTTCAGAAATGTTTAGGTTTCTGGGATCCAGCATTGGTTTCATGACCATTCCTGTCACTGACTGGAAGGAGGCTGAAAGCACAAAAAATTGCACAAATGGGGTATGCCCCAGTAAAATGCCAAAATTGTGTTGAAAAATTGGGTTTTCTGATTCAAGTCTGCCTGTTCCTGAAAGCTGGGAAGCTGCTGAGTTTAGCACCGCAAACCCTTTGTTGATGCCATTTTCAGGGGAAAAACCACAAGCCTTCTTCTGCAGCCACTTTTTCCAATTTTTTTGAAAAAAACGAAATTTTCACTGTATTTTGGCCAATTTCTTGGCCTCCTTCAGGGGAACCCACAAAGTCTGGGTACCTCTAGAATCCCTAGGATGTTCGAAAAAAAGGACGCAAATTTGGCTTGGTTAGCTTATGTGGACAAAAAGTTATGAGGGCCTAAGCGCGAACTGCCCCAAATAGGCAAAAAAAGGCCTGGCACAGGAGGGGGAAAAGGCCTGGCAGCGAAGGGGTTAAAAGGTGAGTCTTGTGGTGGAATGCCTAGACGCTGGTCCGGGGCGCCTTCTCTGGAGCTTCTCTTGCCATGATTGGCCATGTTAAGGTTAAAATCGCCTGTGATGATCCAGGGGGCGTTTCTGAATGTCATTTTTAGAGATAGCAACTCTTTTTCGGTTGTATCTAGCAGATGCTGGTTACGCGTCGTGTTAGGGTTATTGTAAATATTTATTATCAAGATGGACATGGGTATTTGTTCCAACATCCAGTTATAGATAATGATAGCTAACGTGAGCTGACATCAGGTCTATGATCTTGGTATTTAAAGAATTGCGTGTGGTTATTTAGATTGAGAGGCTGCCTTTTGGGTGCCCTTTGGGTTTAGGTCTGGCTGCTGGGCTTAGGAATTCTTCAAACCCAGCTAACAGATTTTCGGATACTTTCCAGGATTCCTGTAGGCAGATGATGTCAAAGTTGTTCAAGTAGGCTTCCAAATTTGGTTCTTGCATGATTTTGCCCGCTGCTGCAATGGTCCAAGATATTATGTTTGTGACCCACAACTTGCTTTTGGACAGCATTAGTCCAGTTGGGGTTGTTTTGGCAGAGCAACTTCCAGATCCGACATTATGCTGCAGGGTTCCGTCAGGATAGAGAAGTGGATCTGAACCAGCTGCATCCCTCGTCTTGCAGTCCACCTTCCTGACAATGCCTTATCTGGGAGATGCCCTAGGTGATGTAAATAGTGATCTCTCTTGGGCTCTTGGTGAAGGTAGGGGATGCCCCGTTAGCGTGTTGCAAAAAAGATTGCTGATTAGCTGCTCGGGAGATGGTTGTCCAGAAGTTGTCCCTTTTATTGGTCTCTTCTTGCGGGATTATAAAGGAGGGGTATTTTGCTTTACATGCTTCCTTTAGCTCTATGCCCCAGTCTTCGAATATCTCCTATTTGGACCGTACTGACTGTGCTATCTCTGTGCTTTTGAAGAAGACTTCGGGACTTTCACTCATGTAGCCTTTTTTTGGTGATACAAAGACCACATATTGCAGATCTTTACTACGCATTGTTTCTAGTCCTTGAATTGCGCTGCAGATTCTCAGAAGATTGCCTCAATTAAGGATGTCCCAAGGGCCCTGAGATTTGTAGGAAGGGCAAAAAGTAAGGGTGTTAGCGCCTCTAACTTTTGGGGGTGTGAGCTTTATTGTTGATTTCACACCGTTTGTGGTGTGCAGGGCTGATGTAACTGCAGCATCTATAGTTGCCTTTTCTCTGATTCTGCGATCACTTGATTCGTGGTATTTGTATGATGCTGGTGATTTGGAGGGTTTAAGTAGGACATCATTGATTATGGGGTCCAGTGTGTAAACCCCTCATGAGTGGTATCCCTGATCCGCTTGCTGGTGCCCTCTGTGTCTCTTCCGAGGAAGGATACCTGTGTGAGCGCCTTGCGTTGGTCTGAGTAGACCTTGTTCTTGCTGTGTTCTTGTTCACTTGTTGTTTTCAGGTGTGTCATTGAGCTGAGGCTGGATCTCTGATTTAATCCAGAGCCATCTGTATTCTCCATTGATCGAAGTTGAGTGGTTGCTTCTGGGGTTGTTGATTGTGTCTCGGTTTTGGGTCCTGAGTGGTTTGATTGTAATCTGTTTGAGTCTCCTATTGTGATTTTCGGCCCGAGTGCCCCCATGATCTTATGTCCGATTTGTCCTGTTCTTCCTTCCTCTTACAGCCTTATAGGATTGTTCCTGGGCAGTAGGGACAGCCGCTGGTCTGTTGTGGTCAGTGGCTTTAACTCACCCGGTTGGGCCGCTGTGGATTGCTCTTGTTTTGCCCTGGGGTTTCCTCTTGGTGAGGTGTGATACCCGTGGTTGGAGGGGTGTGAGTATTTACTTTCCGGCTCCATCACTGTTTTATTGTGCATTTTCCTGAGGCGTTTTTTGTTTTTCCTGGAAAGGACAGGAATGAAGGGGCCTTTTGTGGCTGTGTGTTCTTGGTTTGAGCATTCAACTGAAGATCCTAAAGATTGTGCTGGATTTGCTGGACTTGCTGCGTCCTGGACAGAGTGGATAGAAGTTATTTTTTGTGGGTTGTTTGCGCTTTGTGGGCACTGTGGGAGCTGCTTAACGTTTATCCACTGGAGCAATTCCTGTTTTAGATGTGTCACTAATATGGACATGACTGATGGCAGTTCTTGCAGTTTGTCCAAAATTGGGCTACAATGACACTGGTATGTCTGATTAACCTTGCCCTTGTCAGCCTCATGTGGGACTGTGCTCTTCGAATGAGCGCTTTTAACTTGTCCAGCTTATTGTCTATTGCCATAGTGGTGGTTGCCAAACTTTGCAGAATTTCGATTTGGATGTCTAATTTGTATGTGTTAAAGATTGTTGTATTGGTTATGGCCGTTAGTGTGTTGTTTAGGGCATCCCATTCGGTCAGCGGGGCGTCCTTCGTGTTCGTGGGGCTGTGGTTTTGTGCTGTTTCAAGTGCCTGTTCCCCTACAGTACTAGGATGTTTGATGCTCTTATCTATGTGTGAGAGGAGAGTGTCCTCTCCCTCTGCACACTGCAACTCTTCTTTGTTGAAGACCTCCTCTAATTCTTGCTGTGTAAGTGAGGCCTCTCAGCGGGGGGAGATTGAATGTTTTGCTAAGGCTGGTTCTAGTGATACTGGGCCCGTTTTTTTCTGTTTTCCTTCTGTGCTGTTTTCTTTTAGGTCGTGGTTTCTGGGTGTCCCGCCCCCACCCCTGCCTTTTATCACTATGATTGGAGATACAGGGGGTTTCCACTTTTGAGGCTGGATGGTGTGCTCAAGTGAATTGTCATGAGTTACGTGGAGGAGTTGTGTGCGTGAGGCACTTGGGATGGATAAGTCCAGCATGGATTCTTGTGCTGTTTTACTTGGGGGAGCGGCTTCCCAGGAGGTGCCAAGTGTAATGGCATTGTCACTGAAGGATCTTCCGTTTGGCTGTTGTCTTGAAAGCGTTCCTCCTGGGGGGGGTTTGTGGTAGACATATTTCTCCAGTGGTGTGAAGTACTTGTCAATTCCTTGGCCGCTGGCACTTCGCCTTCCTCCTTGTGCCTGCTTGTGTTCTCCAGGGGTGTACACCTTTGGCTCCTCGGACTCGTTGGCCTTCTGGGGGTCTGCTACTATTGTGTTTTGATGCCCCCTGACGTGCTTCATCCTTCCCCCACCCTGCTTGTTGGGCGCTGCTCTCTCTTTTTTCATTAGGTTTTGGATCCTGTCATGGGCACTCAGGAGGAGGGAGCTGCGTGTTCTCATAGTCCCTTGCTATTCCCACCCACTCTAGGTGTCTGTTGGTTGTGGCTGATAATGTCGCTGCTGATTGGGGAAATGGAATTCGGTGGGGTGGTGGCGCACGTACCTCGATTCCTGGAATGCATCCCCCTCTGGTCTTGCTGTAGGCCTGCTGGGCTGCTGATGCGCTGCTGATGGGGCCGTCTCATCCCTTCCGGATCCTTTTGAGCCCTGCTATGGTCCTACTGTAGTTCTGGTTGGTCCTGGTTGGTCCTGGTGGGGGCCTGGGGACCTGTTGGGGCCAGTTAGCTCCTGCTTGGTCCTGCTGGGTCCTGGCCTTACTGTATGTTCTGAGGCAGGAGTGCCTTGCGTGGTGTCCCCAAGAGAGTGCACCTGGCGAGAGGGTCTCACCGGCCCCCCACAAACCACACCCAGATCTGGCTGGGCCGCTTCCATGGAGGGCTGGGGCTCTCTCTTGGCGGCAGCAGCCTACGGCTGCTGCGCTCACACTGTGCACCAGCTTCACCCGGTTCACTTGCCTTCCCTCTCCCTCTCTCCTCCTGCCTCCTGTCTCCTGCTGTGCACTGCTCTGCTCTGAGGGAGGGGAAGCTGGGGGAGGCTGAGGGACGTTTAGGGGCTGTGGGGGCTGTAGGAGCCCTCCACTGGCTTTTCCGTGAGATCGTGGCTGTCTCATGTCCTGCGTGGCCCGATCCACTTCCTCCTGAGCTTCCCTGTGACATGGGAATCTCACGCAGATACGGAGTGGGAGCTCCGTTGATGGCAGCTAGCAGCAACACTCGCGGGCTGCTCCAGGAGGGGATCCTTGCAGTGCTGGAGAACTGGGCCGTGCTGCAGGTCAGAGAGGCGCCCCCTCCTGCGTGCTGTGAAACGGAACCGGCCCGGCACGAGCACTTCCCTACACCCACTCCAGCTGGGCTGGCACAGGGCTTGACTGTCAGATAGGCCGTTCAGACCAGAGCAAGGGAACGCAGAGCAATCCAACGGAGAGACACTGTTGATATGCCAATTTATGCCGACGGTGTAAACAGCCGCTACAGAAGCCTTTTCTGACCTGGATCATAGAAGCGTTGACAGGAAAACACTCTGTGCATGGTTGGCTGGTATGCAGAGTTCCGTGGATCTGTAAAGGGATTGGCACGAGTTGGACTCTGGAAGGGGGTCTTTTGTACAGGTCAAATATAAAAGTGTTTCCTCATAGATACGGTCTACGAAGAATCACGGAACGCCAATTGTGACTTGTCTCTGCTGTCTTTCTACAGTCCAACAACTACATTCTCATTTTCACACACTCTATCAGTTCAGATAGCATTAAAAATCTCAATGTTAGAGTTGAAATAAAGGACTAGAAGGTACAAACCAGCCTACACAGGAAACCTACAGGTGATAACCGTCTCATTCATGCTCTCAGTGGACATCAGGTTACCCTGAAATGGAGTATTCCTTTCGGTGAACTACTGAGGGAGAGAAGGAACTGTAATTCTGACACTTTGTACAAGAGGGAAGAGAAAGTGATGTTAGCCATATTTAAAGAAAGTGGTAGTGCCCTTCAGTTCTTTAATAACGCTATTTCTGAGATGAAAGACATCAACAGGGAACTGTAACTGTTTGACAACAATGGGGCAGCGGGCACTGATAAAACCAGGGCCACCAGGAAGATAATGAGATAGAAAAGATCAAAGCATCCTTAAACGTAATGCTGTGATTGAGCATGTGATCAGTGATAAGCTCAGCATACCATATCACAAGGGACTTTCCCTCAGGAATAGTCTGGAATGGAGTGACATCACTATCACCAAAAAGACAACTGAACTCAACCTCCAAGGCTTTTTCTCATGTAGTCGCTGCAAAGCATGTTTAACACAGCAGCACCAGAAGAGAGAACATCACCCCACATTGGAAGACTCAAAGGACTATTAGGCATTTTTTAACCTGCAGCTCCCAATTTGTGATATGCATTATAGAATGCCAATGCAAATTGTGGCATGCAGGGAGTACCGCACAAGCTGTGCAAAATGCATACTGGGCCATCTCAGTGCGATTGACCATGATGATAACCACTACTGAGGTGCTAACATTTTGAAGAGGTACATCATACTGCCCACATGAAATTGTCCTTGTATGCCATTGGGCAAATACCTAGTAGGGAAAGAGGGGACAATAGAACACTGAGACAAAGTCAGTCAAAATATATTATAGATTTGGACATTAGGAGCCCAGTGCATTTAAATTCTGAGGGACAACAGAACACTGAGGTTGAGGTTTTTCAGAGAAGGAATTGAATTGCATAATAATACCTGATTCTGAATTGTTTGAATATTTTTTGCATTATACTGTACGCCAGTTCATATAGGATTCCAGTTCTGGTGTACATTTATGTGAAGAAAATGTACCAAGTAGCCCTCGATCTCTCTGCTCATTCGAGGTTGTCTCCCTGACATACTGCCAGTAACAGAGCTTTCCTATATAATGTCTGGATTTTGCCATAATCTCTCAGTTTACACATTCATTTTGTGTTCTAAATGAAAAGAATAAAATGAACTACATAAAATAAATAACATGTGCAAATACATTTTCACCACCACCAGCATTCTGAGGCTGATCCTAGATGCTATGAGGGAGTAGCAGGTGGGGATGAGGTCAGACACTGCATTCCCACTTATTCATCACATCCTCTGGGGCCAAATACCATATAAAAGAGGAAGGTGCTGTGTGAGGACCCTCCCCAAGCCTTCTCAGGCCACGGGGACTCCATCCCTGAGGCCCATACAATTTTTAAAGTGGGAAATGTGCTGCGCGGCCCCCCTCTCTGAGCCTATTTGGGCACTGGGGACCCCTTACCCCAAGGCCTTCATTAATAATAGGTGGGTACCACAATGCCCACCCAGGACACCCACCAAGCACCATGATGGGGGCAGCAGTGGGAGTCCCAAGACCTCCAAGGTCCTGCGACTTTCCGTTTTTTGCATGCTCCCTCCAGGAGGGAGCAGTATGTATTTTGTTACCCTTCCACAGCAGCCAGTGGGAGCATTTATTTCCTCCTGTTTAGCGGGAGATTTAAAAATGCTCTTGCCAGCCAAGAGCAAACACATGTTTCCGTGCCCATGTAGTGCTGGCAGGGAAAATACTGTGTCATGGGGGTGGGCTCTCCAGGACACAGTAAGTGTGCGACACTTTGTAAGCCCTTCCACCACATTATGCCTGCGCCAGGCATAATGTATGCAAGGGAGGTATTTCTCCATTAGGAGGTCCAGAAAAATGGACCAGTGGAATCTATGGGATTCCACTGGTCCATTTTTCTCGTCATTTTTAATGCCTGCTCAATGCAGGAATTAAATTGAGGCACACCATTGTTTATAATGGGTCTCTATGTACTTTGCAGGACTAGTGACAACATTTCTGGTGATGATCCTGCAAAGTACCAAAATAGCATCTGAAATTATGACGCTATTGATCCTAACATGCGTCATGATGTGCCATATCATTAATACGGTGCACACACAGTGCACTGCGTTAGGGGGTGGCACAAGAAACGTGGCACCTCATTTAATGAAGCACACTTTTCTTATATCTTGGCCTACAATTCTCTAACTATAACATATCCTCAACCTTACTGTTTTTCTTTGAATTTCTATGGTTTTCATTTTTTGGAAAAAAAAGGTTTCTAATCATATAATGTTGTCTATTTTGGTATCAATTGTTTCATATATTATTCTTTTTATTTTTCAATAGTACCACAATACGTTTTTTATATTTTTAGGTGAAGTGGTATACAGTGGAGTGGTATGGAGTATAGTGGTGTGGAGTGGCATTGAGTGGAGTACAGTAGAGTGGATGAGTGGAGTGGGGTAGAGTGAAATGGGATAGAGTAGAGTGGGGTGGAGTAGAGTGGCATAGAGTAGAGTAGCATAGAATGCAGTGGTGCAGAGTAGAATGCAGTGCCATAAAATGCAGTAGCATACAGTGACATACAGTAGGGTGGTGCAGAGTGGAGTAGAATGCATAGAGTGCAGTGGCATAGAGTACAGTAGCATATAGTACTGTGGTGTAGACTACAGTAGAGTGATGAAGAATGCAGTGACATAGAGTGTCGTTGCACAGAACTGAGTACAGTGTTGAGTGCAATGGCAAACAATGCAATGGTGTAGAGTGTAGTGGTGTAGAATGCAGTGGTACAGAGCTGAGTACAGTGGCATACAGTAGAGAGTCCCTCTGCACGCCTTTGCTTGTGTCTGCATTTGTTTTTCATAACATTACAAAGTACTGGGGTACAGACTAGGGTAGAGTGCCATAGATTGTAGTAGTGTAGTGCACACTGTGCAGGCTAGAACAGAGTGGCAAAGAGTAGAGTGTTGTAGAATAGAGTGGAGTGGCATGTTGCACAGTAGAGTGGAGTGGCTTACTGTGGAGTGTCAGAAGGAGGGGTAGAGTTAACTGGGGTAGAGTAGAGTGGTATAGTGTAGAGTGCTGTAGAGTAGAAATGCATAAAGTGCAGTGGTGCAGGGTAGAGCACAGTGGCATACAGTGCAATGGTGTATAGTTGTGTAGAGTACAGTGGTGCAGAGTATAGTGGTGTATAGTGCAGTGACAAAAAGTGGTGCGAAGTACAGTGCAGTGGCATAGAGTGCAGTAGTGTAGAGAGCAGTGGAATAGAGTACAGTGCTGCAAATTAGAGCAGGGTGCCATAGAGTGCAGTGGCATCGAGTGCAGTAGGGCAGATTTGAATACGGTGGCACAAAGTGCAGTGGTGTAGAGTACTGCCTAGTAGAGTGCAGTGGCACACAGTGCAGGGGCGTACTGTTCAGTGGCGCAGGATCGAGTATAGTGGCATACGGTAGAGAGCCACTCTACTTGTATCTGTCATTTTTATTTACATAACATACAAACATACCACAGTACTTTTGAGATAGTCCTGCTGTACTCCAAAAACCTTTTTTAAATATATAAAGTAATACAAATAATTTTACCTACCGCTCGCCAGTTCACTAAAGTGCCTCATGTTTTTGTATGTATTACTAAATCTCTATTAATTGTGTTGTGACACTAAAACTCAGAACTCAGCCAAAGTTTTCTGTAACCAGTATGGCTGATTTTTAATTTTAAAGTGGTAAAGGCAGTCATTAGCTAATGTTGGTTTGGATATTGACATATACTGCGGTATACATTTTTCACACCATAAGCTACAATCCTGTCATACTTCAAATAAGCCAGTTCAACTATGTATGCTGTTTCTGTTTGTCCAGTTATGCATGCCATTGCTCAGTAATTATCATTATTTTTTAATGCATTGTGCTATGTTTTACGGGGAAATGAACATGTTTCTCAGGGCACGTAATCATACGTAATAAGGCAATTTCCTTAGGAAACCGTGGCCATATTAATTTAAATTAATTTGTCACATAGATTTACTTGTGTACGTTTTCAGTGAAGAAAGCTGGTTCTCTGTTAAGTCAGAATGCAAAGAGACTTAGAAATTGAAAACAGATAACCATTCCCAGACACATTCTGCATGCCCATTTCCTGACATACTGGAAAGGCAGGCCTTCACTAGCAGTATCCAAGCCAGCTTTATAGCCTCCATTTCCTTGAAAGTGACACATCTGGATGCACTGTATTTCGAATTAACACTTTGTAGAAGAAAGAACATTTAGTGCTGCGAGACAACATGATTTATAAAAATGTACACCAGTACCGCACTGTGCATTTTCACTGTTGAAAATACTTTATTGAAACCATTGATGTACAGTAAAATAGTGGAACAACACTATTATGATAAAAAATTAAAATGTCAGTAAATATACTGTACTAAAACTCCAGAATGCCTCACTAAATTCTTTATTTTTAAAAGGGGGGTGGGGGGCAATAGAATCATGTAAAAGAAAAGAAGCATCATGTATACAGATAGAAAGTAGCTCCCTCACCAACTGTCGTAAAATAAAAAAATATATATAATCTTGAATTTGGTAAAAATTACAATAAAATAAGCAACAGAGAGTGAATGTGTTCTTGGAGGTTGGACATTTTCAGACATTGCACAATTCGTAAATGAAACACAACTACTAATTTGATTAAGAAACATAGTGAAAGGTAACCATAACAGTCGGGCATTACGAGAAGTTAAGCATTGAGTAGTATACATAGGCTCATATTTAAGAAAAAGTGCCACATCATCTATGTTGAGACACTTTTTCTACACCCCTCCTACCGGCACCTAATGACACCATGGTTGCGCTGTATCTATGATACCGCTTACCATGAGTAGTTAGTATAATAGCACCAAAATCTTTGATGCTATTGTGGCGTTTTGCTACTCTGGCGTCAAAAGTTTTTACTCTAGTGTAGCAAAGTGCAAGGAGACCCATAGGTTTATATGGGTGTGTCATTTTGACACCTGCTCTGAGCAGGCGTTAAAAATGATGACAAAAATGGTGCAGTGAAATCTTATAAATTTCACTGAGCCATTTTTGCGAGCATCGGTGCGGCCTAATGCCCCCCTTGCATACATTATGCCTGGCGGAGGCATAATGTGGCATAAGGGCTTACAAAGTGGCACAATGCATGCATTGTATCACTTTGTAAATGTGGCGTGCAGAAAAGCCACTTTAGCACCACCTTAGTGTAAAAAAAATGACTTTTTGGCGGCGTGAAGGTGGCACTAGGGGCTCTTAAATATGCCCATAGTATCCAATTTATTATGTGAGCAAACGCAATCCCATCAAATATTATATGATAACTTAGATGAGGACTGCTAATTAAAAGTAATTTGCTGAAAGGCAATCGCTATTAAAATATCTAGTAATTTACTTTTAGGAAAAGACAGGCTAAAGTGATTAGTTAAAGTACCTTAAAAGAGATGAAGGATGTTGAAAGAATGTTGTAAGTTAAAAATTATTTTGATTTGGGGCCATACTCTATGCCAAAAAGAAAATGTGTTAGGACAACTAAACAGCACATGAATAAGGTCACTCATAGGAAGGTCACAAGACCAGCATTTAGATGGAGCATCTGGTGCAAATTTTAAATATTGTACAGGGATAAAGTGTAATCTATGATAAAGGAAAACAAAGGCTTGAGTAATACTAGCTGATCTCGAAATTGTATAAATATGTGACCAAACCTTTTTCAAAAAGGATACACTTCAATTCACACCCAGATCTTTTTCCCATAAAAGTTCAGTCTTGGACATGGTTTGAGAAGAATCCGAAAGAATATAGATTTCTAAATAAAGGAAGGCCATGAGCAAGTTTTAATGAAATTAGTTAAGTCAGATGAGAGGGGAACAAAAATAGAAGTGTGTTGTAAAGAGAAATAAGTATCTAAGACAGAGTTCATGAGTAGCAAAAACGACTATGAAAAGATTGAGGTCAATGGAAAACATGTCTAAATTGGGGGAAAGAAATGCCCTGTGCATTTTCCGACTGGCACTTGTTTCTTATAATCTATGATTACAGTTGAGCTACTACACCGTTTCTTTATAATAGACAACAGTGCTTGATTTATAAATAAAAACGTGCTCATGCCCAAGCTCTCCTCTGAAACACAGGCTGCTGCAATTAAATGTGCGAACACGAAATACTGAGGCAGCTTAATCCTGGAGCCATCAACCAGCATAATCTTGAAGCCATCTCGGGTCTCTTCTATCCATATAAAGACACTCCCTTCCCCTTCAGTTCACTCTTGCAGTTTTCGGCTTTCTCCCATTGTGATGCTTTTCCGTTTTTCTCTTCCTCCGTCTTTCCCATGTGTCTCTTTTGCTCGCAGTAAATGCTTGAGGCAGAAAAATATGAGCCGGACCTCAAAAATAAGTGCCTGTGCTCCGCAACGGAAACTACAAGCACACATTAAGCACAGATAGGTAACTGGGTACATCACAAGTTGCCTATTATGAAGAAATTAGATACAGGTTTTTATTCAGGGATTGCAGAACCTTATGTATTAGACACATATACTTACCTATGCATATATACCTTTAAGATAGTTTTATGATCGATATTCTGGCTGCAATATATTTGTAGCATAATATGTATAACTCAGTGCTCTGGAAGTGTGCCGAAGAAGGCATAGCGGCTGACACCCTATTTATTATTTTTCTAAGTGACATAGGTGACTGATTTAGGTATTGAAATATATATCCTGTTCACTACTATTTCACATTTCCACCTTGCTGTCATCTGAGAAAACGCTGCTATACCATCACTAACTGAATGTTGCCTTTCAAAGAAAGCAAACGCCATGAATTCCTTGATGCAATGTCTGTAAATGTAAAATGAGTATTTTAAACATACTATATCCATCAGATTATATTTTACTGTCTGATGGCAGTAAATTAGGGGGATTATTTGTTATACCTCTGCAAAAATAAGGTTCAGAACCTTCCGTGATCGATCTAATTAAATAAGCAAGAATAATAAGTCACATAGCGGCCAGAAATAATCAAGCTGCAAACTGCATATGTCGGATACATAGATATGCGACCTTAGTTTTTCAATTGAGAAACTGTTTACTTGAAAGCCTACGCATATGCACATTGTGAATGAACATTATATGAGAGCAGGTTAATATTACTCATGCATTAAACAAACGTGTAATTTCTACCTGTAAAGAAGCATGATGTAACTTTATGAATGGTACAAACATGTCAGGGAGTGGTGGTAGAACTGATAACCTTCAGACAGACAGCGGCGGTGTTTTCAAAACCACCACTTCACCATGATTCTTAGACTTTGGATAGTAGAAGGATATATTGCTTCTAGTCATTGATGTATGCAAATGTTACACTCTAAAGATTTTTTATGGGATGGCCGGAGCTGTATCCCCAGTTGGGATTCAGATCTGTGGGATGCATATTGGTGATACTCTGAGGGATCTGTTTTTCCTGACCCAAAATTTCCAGGCCCAAAAAAAAACACCAGACGGGTTTAACTGGGTGTGGATCCTCACCCAGAAACACAACTGGACGGTTGCAAGGCAAAGGTACAGCCCAGCCCACACCCTTACCTACTATGTGAACGCACAGACGATGCAGGCAACATTGGAAATAAAAGGGAGTTAATTAAATTGTGTTATGTACTACGCGGGAAAATTATTTAGTCTGCTTCTTTACAAAGTAGAAAAGCAGCAAGTTGTGGTAGAATCGCATCTACATGGTTAATGTTCCTAGGATAAGGAAAGGCACAATGGGAGAGAAGGAAAATGGCACAACAACATGATGTACGTGAAAGGGAAGTGCACAAATAAATAGGTGACATCTGCAGTGCCACAGGTAGATTTAGATCAGGCCTCTCACTTACCCATACTGAACATCAGGTCATTAGCATTTTACAGACTCACATGCTTTATGGTCCGTTAGTTCCCGAGGCTACAGTTAAAGCACCGGGCAACAAACATTACTATCTTCACCTAATGTTAGAAACGGGGTCTTTGGTTAGCAGTCAGGTTACCCCCTGTCCAAGCATGGACCCTCACTCTAGTCAAGGTAAAGGAGAATCACCCACAGTGAACCCCTGCTCACCCCCTTGGTAGCTTGGCACGAGCAGGCAAGCTTAAGTTCAGAAGCAATGTGTAAAGTATTTGTACCAACACACACACTAACTCAGTGAAAACACTACAAAATGACACAACAAATGTTTAGAAAAATAGGTAATATTTATCTAAACAAAACGAGACCAAAACGACAAAAATCCAACATTCACAAGTCAAGTTATGAATTTATAAAGCAAATGAGTCCTAAATCCTTTAGAAAATAATGAGTATGTTGTTAGTGTGCAAAAGTACCTGGGTATCATCAAAATAACACAGCACAGGGAGTGTGCGTTGGATAAGGCCAGCGATGCGTTGATTTCTCACTCGTAAGCGAGTCCATGCACCGTTCCGCCTCCAGTCGGGTCGGCGTGTGTCGTTTCTCCTCTCCCACAAGAGAGTGAAGTGTCAATCCGGAGAGGCACCTCGGGTCCGGGAAGGTTTTGCGTTGTTTTTCCGCGCACAGCAATGTTGCATTGAAAATCCTGTCGCACGGTATCACAATACCACGCTGCGTGGGGATTGCGTCGTTATCAACTTCCATTAGTGGGTCCAGCAGTGTTGTGTCAATCTTCCAGCCACAATGTAAGTGGAGCGTTGATTTCAGCCATGAAGCCGGCAGCGTGTTATTTATCTGCTGTGTCACAGAGGGTGAGTCAAAAATGTCCCCGCACAGCGGTCTATGCATGGATTTTCAGTCTTGTTCTGCCAGCTTCAACTTTTAAGGGCCCAGGAACTGGATGGGGCAACACTTAGCAGTGTAGGAGTCTCACCAGAGAGTCCAGGTGCTGGCAGGGAAAGACTTTGATGGCCCTGAGACTTCAACAACAGGAGGCAAGCCCTTGGAGACTCTTCACAAGCAGGAATGCAAAACAAAGTCCAGTCTTTGTCCCCTTTCACCGGCAGAAGCAGCAACTGCAGAATAGCTCCACAAAGCACAATCACAGGCAGGACAACACTTCTCCTCAGCTCTTCAGCTCTTCTCCTTCGCAGAGGTTCCTCTTGATTCCAGAAGTGATCTAATTTTCAGGGTTTTTGGGTGCTCTTCTTCTACCCCTTTCTGCCTTTGAAGTAAGCCTACTTCAAAGGAAAGTCTCTCTTGTTTGCGAGATCCTGCGTTGCCCAGACCAGGCACCAGACACACACCAGTGGGGTGGAGACTTCATTGCGTGAGGGCAGGCACAACCCTTTCAGGTGTGAGCAACCACTCCTCCTCTCCCTTCTAGCACAGATGGCTCATCAGGATATGCAGGCTACACCCCAGCTCCCTTTGTGTCACTGTCTAGAGAGAAGTGCAAATAGCCCAACTGTCAAACTAACCTAGACAGGAAACCCACAAACAGGCAGAGTCACAGAATGTTTTAAGCAAGAAAATGCCTACTTTCTTAAATTGGCATTTTCAAACACACAATCTCAAAAACAACTTTACTAAAAGATGTATTTTTAAATTGTGAGTTCAGAGACTCCAAATTCCATATGTCTATCTGCTCCCAAAGGGAATCTACACTTTAATCATATTTAAAGGCAGCCCCCATGTTAACCTATGAGAGAGATAGGCCTTGCAACAGTGAAAACTGAATTTGGCAGTATTGTACTGTCATGACATATAAAACACATTAGTATATGTCCTACCTTAAACCTACACTGCACGCTACCCATGGGGCTACCTAGGGCCTACCTTAGAGATGTCTTACATGTAAGAAAAGGGAAGGTTTCGGCCAGGCAAGTGGGTACACTTGCCAAGACGAATTGGCAGTTTAAAACTGCACACACAGACAAAGCAGTGGCAGGTCTGAGCCATGTTTACAGGGCTACTAATGTGAGTGACAGAACCAATGCTGCAGGCCCACTAGTAGCATTTGATTTACAGGCCCTGGGTACCTCTAGTGCACTGTACTAGGGACTTACCAGAAAATCAATTATGCCAATCATGGAAATCCAATTACTCATACATTTTACATATGAGCAGTTGCACTTTAGCAGTGGATAGCAGCGGTAAGGTGCCCAGAGTAACAAAAACAGCAATATCAGAGTCCAGCACACATCAACAACGTGGGAAACAGAGGCAAAATGTTAGGGGACAACACACCAAGGATGCCAAGTCTAACACCTAACTATCCCAATTTGTCAATTCAACAATGTGAAAGCATCACAACTGGCTTACAATGGTGGGCTCTTATTTCTTGAATGCTTTTTCATAGGTCTGCCAGTCCACTAAATGTGACAGCTACAACATAGCTCATACTAACAGAATGTGTCAAAAATCTTTGCGTACCTTCTGGTACTGCAACTAAGAACTGCTGTCTTACCATTCTTGTTCTCAATTTTTTTGAACCTGCTCTAACATTGCTGCTAACATTTCTGGTAGGTGTCTTACTCTAATGCGAACAGGCATATGCTTTCTTCAATATGCTCCACTCTTTTGCCCTTCACCCCATTCACATATATTCGAAGGCCATCTCTATCCTCTCTCTATGTGTAAAGTGCCAGTGTGAGAGGTCTGAGTAGCCACATCCCCTTATGAACTGCATCCAAGAACATCAGGCATGTTGTTGGCAGGATTGTTTAGGTGCAAGAAGGGGCACCTCCTTGCACAAAAAAATCTATAGAGGCACTTTCCCCTTTCTACGTGTAATACAGGATGCAGCACACATAGAATGGGGAAAAACAAGGAGAAATAAAGATATTTCTCCTTGTCATGGCTGCTCTGGGGAGGCATAGGCTTTTGATGCATTCCCATGTTAACAAGTCCTTGTGAATCTGGGAATGCATCAAAACCCTTGGGAGTTGTGTGGGAACACCCAACTCAATGCCTTTGGAATGCTTGCCTTGCGCAGAGTCTGGTGGCGCAGTGATTTGTGCTGCGCTGCCTTACTAAGGATTTATGAGGCCACTCACAGCCACTAAGTGTGACTTTGTGTGGCTCCATAAATCTGACTCATAGCCTTGTGTCACAATACATGGTGCAAACATGGCGCAAGGATCTCATCAATATGTCTCATAAGTGGAGAAAGCCTGCGTAGTTCCCTGAATAAAGGGTGATATAGTTGAACTTCTTCAAATCCTTTATTAGGGAACTTGCAGTGTAGGAGTTTTATGAGTACCAGGGTAGTGACTGGAATGCTCCTGAACAGACCATTGCCTCTATCGAGATGAGAGATGACCTGGGCTTGTACTGAAACTGGTTATTGAAACATAGTGTTTGACTATCTTCAAGAGATAGACTTGGTACCAGGTTGTCTTGTTTTTGTTTTAATGTTAACTGGTTCCTTGAATGCTAGGTATATACTGAGAATGAATTCAATCAATTTAACAACAGTTTTGAGCTGAAAGATAAGAACTAACCTGTTTTTTTTTCTGATTGGGCATTAGGTTGGTAGTTGAGATCCGTGCCTGAATTATCTTGAGGCAGGTTTTGAGCTGCTGATTGTCACTGAGAGAGGAGATTTTGAGGTAGAGCTTAGTGTTAACAGCTTATTGATGGATCTTGAACATGTAAGTACATATGTCTACAAGGGGTACATATAAACATTGAAATAGTTTGAAAAGATGGAATGTCACCACCAAAGCAGGTGTCCTTGAGTGAGTTGAAGATGGATTTGTTTGATTGCGGAAGGAAATTTAAAAACAGTCCTCTTGGGAGATGGATGATGTGGCATAGGGGTTAGAGCAGATGAGTTTATTATGTTTATGAATAGAGCTCTGATATTAATCTTTACAGTGAAGGGGTGATAGATGGCACTGTATTTTATGAGTAGTAGTGTGATTGGAGGGGCCGGTATGTGGTGTGTGAGAGCTTTGAAGACTGCGTTATCTTGTTTGGCAGCTTCATTTATGGTATTCTTGGCTTTTGGCTGTGGTGATAAGCTATCTGCATGCATGACAATGTACTGCAATCATCTATCTTAGAATTAAAGTGTTTGGGCATATTTATTATCAGATTTAATTATGACATTACTGAGGATGTTGTATTTTGGGGGAATTTATTGTGGTATTTTTATATTTGGTGTGCCATGCCTCAAGGTGTCACAGGTATTGGAACATGGTATACTTTGTGTTGAAGGAATGCAAAAGCAGCATTTGGATCTGGAGTGCCCGACTTGAACCTAGTTTCAAAATTTTAATGGCCACTGTTGGACCTGACATCCTTGGTATGGTTTTCCCTCAAATTGTTGTCTTCCAGTCTCCTGTTTTTGCTGACTTCGTTTTTGTTTTCTTTAGTGCTAAAGTGCAAGTGCTGTCTCATTTAAACACAGAGATATTTGCTCACACCCAATTGGCACATTTAATTTACTTCTGAGTACCTGGTTCTTTGGTGCTCCATGTACCTAGGGCCTGTAAATGAAATGGTCCTTGTGCGCCGGTAACACTGATTGTGCCACCCTTGGTATGGTTTTCCCTCAAATTGTTGCTTTCCAGTCTCCTGCTTTTGATGACTTCGTTTTTGTTGGCTTTAGTGCCAAAGTGCAAGTGCTGTCTCATTTAAACACAGAGATATTTGCTCACACCTAATTGGCACATTTAATTTACTTTTGAGTCCCTGGTACTTGGATGCTCCATGTACCTTGGACCTGTAAATTAAATGGTCTTTGTGCGCCGGTAGCACTGATTGTGCCACCCTTCAAACATGTCTCAGGTCCGCCTTTACAGCCTGTGTATGCAATTTTAAAACTGATATTTCGACCTGGCAAAAGAAAGATTTTACCAGGGCTAAACGTTACTTTTAAATACAGATAAGCCATGCCTCAGGTAGGTCCTGGAAAGCCCAGAGGGCAGGGTGCAATGTATTTAAACAGTAGAACATGTACATTTAGGTTTTATATGTCCTGGTAGTGAAAGGCCCCTAAATTGGTGTTCCACTACTGCAAGGCCTGCCTCTCACATATGCTAACCTTGGAATTACCTTATTACATTTAATATGCTGTAATTTCCAATGGAAGCAGGTAAACAGTTCATGTTTGGTGTCTTTGGAATTGTAATGAAAATTCCTAACTTACTAAAGTTGGATTGTGAATTACAACTTTGAAAATGCCTCTCTTAGAAAGTTGACATGTTCCTGCCTAACCCATTTAGTGCCTGTAGCCTGTTTCTGGATCACAAGACTCGGTGCAGCTGACATTTGGGCTTTGTGTATTTCGCCTAGACACCCACACACAACAGAAAGCTTAGGTGTGCCTGGATGGGCCATCACTTGCAGAATCACTTGCAGAATGGCAGGGAGAATTAGGGCACAGCCAAATTTACACTTGAGTAGGCTGTGACCTCAATCCACACAAAGGGCTGCATGCTTTAATGTAGTTAGTCTGAAGCCAGGGCAAGGAAAGCACGGCACATGCTGACAACAGAGGAAAGCCACTCAAAGCTTATTCCCCAGTTCAAAGGCGGAACGGGGTATAAATATTATACCTCTGATAACACCTCTTCAGTACACTTGTGGACCTGTGGCTACTCTGCCAGGCAGGACTGCTGTGCTGTTGAAAGTACTACCACTCTGCAGGACTGCTGCTCTGAAGAACTGATGCCCTCCTGTATTGACCTTCTGCCTGCTGCTCTCTTGCCTGTGTGAGAAGGATTGGACATGGAACTCCTAAACTCAGAACCTCAAAGTGACTCCAAGGACTAGTTTGGCTTGCCTCCTCAACAGAAGTCTCAGGGACACTACGAGCGTCCAACAGCCTTATGTCTGAGCCTGGACTCTGCCATCTGTGAGTATGCCCTGCCAAGTGGTGACACCCCAGCCCTGGACCCTTGGAAGTGGGCCTAAGGTTCTCTCTCAGTTTCTGTGGATCCAGAGGAACCAACGCATCTCCTCTGCTGTGCGGTGGACACCTGAGCAGAGCTGACGCATCACTGCTACTGCATGTATAGGAACCACAGCAACAGAGCAGCATTGCATCAAAACCCATTGCGGCCGGCGGAGTGCCACTGCATGAAGCAACCTTAATGCAGGCCCTCTCATTCCTCATCAATGGCAGCCTCAATGATGTCACAAGAGTCCACATTGCAGCCTTTAAGCGCCTCAGAACCGATGTATTGCCCCAACTGTGCAATGCATCCTCAATGCTGGAATTCGCATTGCAATCCCTCATCAATGTGATCCTAAGTGACACCACAGGACCTTGCACCTCAGCCTTGCCGCATCTCTGATGCAGATGTGTGCAACTCTCAGCAAACCGGGATTTAAGGTACTTTGTTAAGCTGGCCTAAATGGGTCCTTGTAGTGATCTATACTCCACTGTGATTGGCCTGAACTTGTGACCTTGTTCCGGTCTAGACATCCACAGTTAGTGCTTTTTGGCACTATTTTCACTGAAATCTTTAAAATTGCACATCTCCAGTCCTACTCATTGGATTTTTGTTGTTTCAGTCTTGTGTTATTTATACAAAAATAACACTATTTTTATAACATGGTGTGGGATCCTTTTTGCATGATGATTTTCATGTTATTACTGGTTTACGTATCGCACAAAAACTTCACACATTGCTGATAAATTAAGCTCAACTGCTCTTTGCCAAGCTACAGGAGGGAAGAGCACAGGTTATTTAGGATTGGCGTGTGAGTCACCATGTCAAGGATTGTGGTTGCTGCTTGACCAGGGCGCAACCTCAGTCAACCAACAGCCCCATTTCTTACAGACCTAGACATTGCCCAGCAGGGGGGGTGCAGTCACTTACTGCATCTGCCAGCAGAGTTATATGTCACCCCTCTCTAAATTGAAGGCAAGTGCCACCTGCACAGAGAAACACAGAGCAGCTGATTCAGACAACTGCTCCATATTTGAATAATGCCCTGCTCTCAGGGCAGCATGAGTTAGTGGCTGCCATGGCGGCAACACGTTATTTGTAATAAGGCATACCGTGTTGAAGGTGCGCAGTGAAACAAGCACTTATATTGTGTCTGTTACATAATAGAGGCTGAGATGCTCAAAAGAATGATGGGGATAGTCTTCTTACCAGCAGAAGCACTCTCACTTTTTAATCTTTTGGTTTTGCTGTGCAGGGACCTTTCTTTATAGGCCTATGACCTCTTTTCAGGAGGTGTAAAATAGAAGAATGACTAACATATTGCATTGTATTGTATCTTGAATGCTTTATTAGCAGCAACAGTATCAACTGTTGAATGATTGAATCATTGTGCATGGCTGTAGGTGTCCGAACCCACCAACAGGCAAGAATTAAGCACTGTACTCCCTGAATATTTCCTTATTATAAACAGCTATTTCATTTTCCCTGAACATTTTTGCAAAGTCTTCAATTTTCTTGTTCTTGTGGATATATTGTTATCTGTCTATACTATCTATAGTATTGACCTTAACTGCTGATTGCCACCAGTAATTGTACTATATATGTTATAGTTCTAACATGTGCTATATGTTTGATATTGTGCAGAACCTACAGCCTTCTAGTATTACCAACAGGACAGGTTCCCTACGGGGTGAGGCAGACAAGACCAACAATGCCCATTCTGAAGTTGTAGTTCAGAATGGAGAGATTATTGAAATGACTACCCCCCCCCCCCTTATGCTGGACCCTATTACTCATGGGGTTCACAGTATGATGGGAGCTGGAAGACCACTGTTCGGTAGACATAGGTTACACCACTTCTCAGAATCTGTCCCTTTTGTGGCTGTCCTTACCAGAGTCCCATCCTTAAGGCCAGGTCTAAGAGAATCAACCCTCTAACTCAGAAATAAAGTTGTGTACTGGTGTAATAGACAGTTGGGGGAAGGGAACCAATTAGTCACTCACATCAACATAGTCCAGAAGAACTGAGTGGGGAATAGGGAAAAAATCTGTAAGGGGGATTGTATTATTATCAACTTTGACCTATCGGACAGTAAAGGCTATTAAATGTAACAAGTAGGGCATTTTAACTCCCTCATTAAGGATTAAAATAGTCCCTTTAATATATTTTAATTACTGAATTTTAATCTGCTGAGTACCCATTCAAACATTAAAGATCCCAAAAACCTTATAGTAAGACAGAGAGATATCTAGGATGTGATAACAGCTGTTCAGCTGACAAACAGGTTTGAGTACCTTAGCACATTGGACTGTAATTATTGACTAATTCTGAGAGAAATCTCACCCCCTCACAGGGGGTGACACTTGACCTGTTAACTAGTCAAACCCCTATTATAACCTTTCAGTTAAAGGGCAATTACATTTTTGAGCTGGATTGAAAAATAAGAAATCTGATGACAGATGGTGTAATTTGTGGCCTCCAAGGAACTAGCGACATAGTTAATCCTGTCATCTGGATGGGTATATTTTGTTCTCTTCTTCAGCACTACCCTGCCCACCAGGTAAAGCTTGGTGGGGCTTACTCACTCAAGTATCCTTGGATATTTCTTGTAAATTGACCCAAGTTGACACTAGTTCACAGTACTTGCTTGCATTCTGGTTAGTTTAAAAAAAAAAAATCAAGTATTCTAGTGCTCAACTTCTATAACTCATATTCACAAATTAACATGTCGGAGCACTTATTAGGTTTAAAGGCTTATTAATATGCATATGTCGCAAAGCAACATTATCTGTATACAATTGTCTTATTAGGAGATTTTAACATCCACCCTTGACTTTCTCCATGTCAAGCTTCCCATTAGTGTCTTCCAGATGATTAATATCATCTTGAACACAAGAGAAAAGGAGATTTCTTTAATACTATTTAGGACGATCTTAATCTTGTATTCTCAGATTAGACCAATGAAAGCTTGGGACCTTACTCCCACATATACTTGGAGAGGATTTATCTCCATAACTGATAACATCTTCATTTCTGCTCACGTAGTTCACTTCTTAAAGCAATCTGGGGTTACCTGGAACCAGTTTAGTGATCACCACCTGCTATTTATCATCTTAGACTGGAGACTAGAGGAGGAAGAAATAACAGAAGAAGTCACATGATATCAATTCTATGGATCAGGATCACAGATTAAATGGAATAAAGCGGCCCCAGATTATTGTTTAGAAAATTGTTATACAGTATGTGGTCAGGTTATTATGATTTGTCTAGAGACTTCAACTCAACCCAGAGTTTGTAGGAAAATATCTAAAAGTTTGACCCATGTGGGAGGTAAGAACAAGGGGCCTATTAATAGATGGTTTGACCATAAATGTTCTGAGGCTCATCAAAGCTTGCTGGCAGGTTTAAAGAAAGCTACTAGGATCAAAATTGGGGTCACTCTGTGCCGGAAGTGACAATTGTCAGCCGGGAAAATTAAATCAGAGGCAAAGCTTGGCATTAACTTCTCCAGACTAACGTCGTAAAATGCAGTGCCAGATTTTGAGAAATAGTTAATCACTCATATTTTATAGGAGATGTCAGTGGTGCAGTAGGGTGCCATATTGCTCCATATAGGTTGGTACAGCATTTTAGAGGGACATAGGGTCCTTTCTCCAGTGATAAATTTAACATGGAATTCGTCCAGGAGGATATAAACGAGGCAATTAGGTATGTGTTCAGATAAGGCCCCTATCCAGATGGAGTTCCTGCTGATCTGTTCAAAATTGATCCAGCAAAAAGGGCTAACATTTTAACTAATGTTCTAAAGGCAACATGCAAGTCAGGTGTACCTCTATCATGGTCCAGGTCAATAATTATAGCAGTGTTTATAATTTTAAAAAGGGCAGAGACATGCCCCGCAATGCCATAGGCCCACATCGCTTATCAATTCAGTGGGTGGTCGTGAGGTGTGTTATTTTTAATAGTTTAACCACATGGCTAGAAGAAATTCAGGTACTGCCTGGCTGTAGTATGACTTTCGGTCTGGACGGGGTACTCTAGATCAATGTTTGAACCTAAAGTTGATAATATTAAAATATACAATTGACAAGGGGAGCTGGTTACACCTTGTCCTCATGGACCTCATGTCAGTTTTTGGCAGAGTGAATAGGAGTAAATTATCTCCTTAACATGGGTATTGCTAGAGACATAATGAACATCTTACATGAAAATAGGGACCTGACTGCTGCAGGCAGATAGTAGGGGCAGAGAGACTCAGACGACAGAGAGGGTTAAATCCACATTGAAAACAGAGATTTGTTTGCTAATAAAGGTGACTGTTTTATGTTTTTTTAAATGTTAAAAGGTATATTAATGTTATTTATTTGATTGCATCTGTGAGGAAACGTTTTTATGAATTATAATTAATATTATGCTTACAGGATTGAGAAAATACTTTATTACTTTTTCTTGTATGTTATTTTTAAAATAAATGTATCTTTTATGGTTGTAAGTAACCGAATAAAGAAATTTGATGATGATGACACAAACCATCACAACATTCTTTTTGGTATTTACTTTCCAGAGCTAAACTTGCTTTGCGCTGGAAATTGCCTAAAAGTAACTCAAAGTGGCACATGAGGTTTTCGCTGTGAACCTGGAGGCTATATATGTTTTTTTCTCTCTGTGGCCCCTATACCTGGGATGGCTGTGTAGTGCGAGACAATTGGCACTGGGAAACGCCAGTGTAGTTGAGCTCACTCTCACATTTTAAATGACACCAAATATATTCCAACATACATTCAAAAGCTACTGATGAAGAGGTTGCTCCAACTAGTAACTGAAAAGTGCCAAAAGCAAATGGCTGGCATCAGATCACCACATTCTAAAAGAGGTCAAATGTTTAAACAACCTAATTGCAACATTTTTAAAGTTGTCTAGTAAGATGGGTGCACGATGAAATTAGGAATGGAAATGTTACAATTTTAATGATAGATTTTATACCATTTACTTAAAAAGTAATTGAAAGAAGTGTAACATATCAGGAGCAATGGACTTATGTACACCTTCAGAAATGCGATTGTGGTTCAAACAGAGACCATAATAATGGCAACAAGTTATTTGCACAACACAATGACGTTAACATACAATTCTTCTGAATATTAAAAAAATGAATATTACAAGAATTGATAAAAAGGAGACTACACATAATTTAGGAAGACAAGCGTTCAGAGGTCCAACAGCCAGCCACCACATAAAACGACGTGTCAGGCTGATAAATTAAGAAAAGGTAATAACTGGGCTGTCAAATGCAAAAAAGGCCCTTAAAGGATCACTCAACATACGCATTACGCTTACTGATGTAATCCAAAAACATCTATCCTAACTGAATGCCGAGTACGGCTAATTAAGAATCATGCTACTAATGCTGACAATATTATCACATGAAACAAGCACCATTTTGAAACGTGGTAACACAAAAGTATGTGAAAATGTCATCAGTAGAAGAACAGGAAAAACAAATGTCAGCAGATAATGTCAGTTTGAATTAGCTTTTAAGTTCAGACATTATGTGAAAGGTACATGTAGGTACTAAACATATGTAACTTGTTCTTTGCAGACTGCAAATTGTAAAATGTGAATCAAAAATGTAATTCCTGTTGGAATATTGTTTACATGCGACATTCATGTGACACTCACATGTGTCAATGCTTATACTTTTGCAATTAACTGAGCCCGTCTCCTAACAGTCAATACAGCTAACGCAAAGTACGAGCAACAGAAACAGCTGAAAGCGCTGTAGGCTGCACATAAAAGTTGTCATTTATTTTAGGGGTCAATTCTTCCTACCTGTGTGTGCAGGATTTACTGAATGGGGTAGACCTCGGCTTTACAACAGGTACTGCACCTCGTTAAGAGGAATAATGCAATAACACTATGTTCTCCAACATTCTGAATTGAAAAAAACAGAATATATGGTATTTTCAATGCAAACATTTTGCCAGGTCATGCTGAGTAAACAATGTGTAGGTATAAGTATAAATATGTCATTACTGCATAAGTTGAAACACCGATTTGTTCACCAAATAAATCCTTCTCCTAAAACAGGATTTCTGAAAGGCACTGTACATGTAATGTGACACTTACAAACAGTCTTATGGAACAGAGGAAGATGATTGCTGGCTAGGCTGCGCAGCTTGAAAACTTGTAAGAAGCCCTTTGGAGAAGACGACTGCCCAGGCAATGACTAGATCCAGCATTCATTTTGTGTAGAACTGTGCGAGGGCTTCAGGATTCCTCTCTTCTCATGTAGACCTAAGAGGCTAGTTTAACTTTGTACATTTGGTAGAAGCGCTAATTGATCTGTTTAAAGAAAAGAACACTTTCAGAAGTTAGTGTCAGCTGGAGTGGGAAGAGATGATCAGCAATGTTGACAAATATTGTGAAAAACAAATCTGTGAAATGTAATGAAAATTAAAAAGTGTAAGGTTAGTAATTTTTACAAATGGAATTTCATTGCTACCCTGATGAGTTGGTACGTAGGTCTTTGATTAACCCCTTTGCTGCCAGGCGTTTTCCCCCTTAGGTGCCAGGCCTTTTTTTGGCTATTTGGGGCAGTCCGCGCTTAAGCCCTTATAACTTTTTGTCCACATAAGCTACCCACGCCAAATTTGCATCGTTTTCTTCTAACAGCCCAAGGATTCTAGAGATACCCAGAGTGTGTTAGTTCCCCTGCAGGAGACCAAGAAACTAGCCAAAATAAAACAATAAATTAGTTTTTTTTTAAATGAATGGGGCAAAAGGGCTGCAGAAGTAAGCTTGTGGTGTTTTCCCTGAAAATGGCATTAACAAATGGTTTGCGGTGCTAAAATCACCGTCTTTCCACCACAATTTTGGCATTTTACTGGGACATCACAATTTTTACTATTTTGGGGCTTTCAGCGTCTTCCCAGTTAGTGCCAGAAATGGGTGTGAAACCAATGCTGGATCCCAGACAGCTAAACATTTCTGTAAAGTAGACAAAATTTTAAATTCAGCAGGAGGTCATTTGTGTAGATCCTTCAAGGTTTTCCTACAGAGTAACAGCTAAAATCAAAAAATATAGAAATTGAGGTGACAAAGAGAGCCATTTCCGTCCATGTTTTCTTCTATAACGTTTTCCATCCATGGCATATTTTTGAAAACAATATAACATAACGTCTGCTGGACTCTTCTGGTTGTGGGGATATATAGGACTTGTAGGTTCATCAAGAACCCTAGATAACTAGTGTCAATAAATGAGCTGCAGCTTGCAATTGGTTTTCATTGTATACCGGGTATACAGCAAGTCATTTGGTGAAATATAAAGAGTGAAAAATAGGTATCAAGGAAACCTTTGTATTTCCAAAATGGGCACACGATAAGGTGTTGAGAAGCAGTGGTTATTTGCACATCTCTGAATTCTGGGGTCCCCAAAGTAGCATGTGAATTATAAGGCATTTCTCAAACTGACTTCTTTTTTATACACTGTCTTACATTTGGAAGGAAAAAATGTAGAGAACGACAAGGGGCAATAACGCTTGTTGTTCTATTCTGTGTTCTCCCAAGACTCCCTATATAAATGGTACCTCACTTGTGTGAGTAGGCCTAATGCCCACGACAGGAAGCGCAATATGGACACATCGCATTTTTACATTGAAATCTGACGTGTTTTTTGGAAAGTGTCTAGCTGTGGATTTCGGGCTCCAGCTCAGCCGGCACCTAGGGAAACCTACCAAACCTGTGCATTTTTGAAAACTATACACCTAGGGGAATACAGGATGGGGTGACTCTAACCAGGTTCTGTTATCCAGAATCCTTTGCAAACCTCAAAATTTGACAAAAAAGACAACTTTTCGTCACATTTCGGTGACAGAAAGTTCTGAAATCTGAGAGGAGCCACACATTTCCTTCCACCCAGCAGTTCCCCAAGTCTCTTGATAAAAATGGTACCTCAGTTGTGTTGGTAGGCCTTGTGCCTGCAACAGGAAACGCCCCAAAATGCAACATGGACACATCACATTTTTACATTGACAACTGATGAGTTCTTTGGAAGGTGCCTATCTGTGGATTTTGGTCTGTAGCTCAGCCAGTACCTAGGAAAACGTACCAAACCTGTGCATTTTTGAAAACTAGACACCTAGGGGAACCCATGTTGGGGTGACTTGTGGCGCTTTCACCAGGTTCTGTTAAACAGAATCCTTTGCAAACCTAAAAATTTGGCACAAACAACATTTTTCCTCATATTTCGGTGATAGAAAGTTCTGGAATTTGAGAGAAGCCACACATTTCCTTCCACCCAGTATTCACCCAAGTCTCCCAATAAAAATGATATCTCACCTGTGTGGGTAGTGCCCGCGACAGGAAATGCCCCAAAACACAACATGTACACATCATATTTTCGCCCAAAAAACTGACCTGTTTTCATGAAGTGCCTAGCTGTGGATTTTGGCCTCTAGGTCATCTGGCACCTAGAAAAACCTACCAAACCTGGACATTTCTAAAAACTAGACACCTGGGGGAACCCAGTATGGGGTAACTTGTGACGCTCTCACCAGGTTCTGTTACCCAGAATCCTTAGCAAACCTCAATATTTGGCAAAAAAACACTTTTTCCTCACATTTCAGTGCTGCAAAGTTCTGGAATCTGAGGGGAGTCACAAACTTCCTTCTAACCAGCGTTCCCCCAGGTCTCCTGATAAAAATGGTGTGGGTAGGCCTAGAGCTCCCAACAGGAATTCCCCTTAAAACACCACGTGGATACGTCAAAATTATTAAATACAAAACTACCTGTTTTTGCGGGGGCGCCTGCGTTTTTTTCCAGGGCTCAGCAGCCATCTAGGGAAACCTACCAAAACCAGACATTTCTGAAAACTATACACCCGAGGGAGTCCAGAAAGGTGTGAATTGCCTGGATCCCCCAGTGTTTTCTTACCCATAATTCTCAGCAAACCTCAAATTTAGCTAAAATATCATATTTTTCCCACATTTCTTTGTGGGACCACAGCACAGGGAGAAATATCCTACCACCCAACATTCCCCCCAGTCTCCCGATAAAAATGATACCTCAGTTGTGTATGTGGGCTAAGTGCCTGTGACAGGGAAGAGCCAAAAACATGTTGAAATTGAGGGGGAACCAAAGAGGGTCCAATAAGGCAGTTTGAAAAAAAAAAAGTTATGCTGACAAGTGGGGCAGAATTTTTATTGGTATAGATGCAACAATGCTGGGTGGTAGGAATTTTGTGTATTCCTGCAGATTCTGGAATGGTTCCATCACCAAAATGTGGGGGAAATGTGTGATTTCAAGGCAAGTTGGAGGTTTGCAGGTCATTGTAGGTAAGAAAATGGTGCGGGTGCATGTGAAGCACACCACCCTGGACTCACCCAGATGTTTAGTTTTCACATGTGTCTAGGTCTTGCACATTTTTCTACATGGCAGTGTCCCAAAGTCCAAAAAGTGCATCCTTCACCATTCCAAGTGGGAAGATTTTGGGAGTGAGCCAAGCTCTCATGGCCCAAATGTAAAATCAAAACCCAAAGAAATCAAATGTCCTCTTGCTGGCCGTTGGATTAACATCTTTTATGTGCAGGAGAGATCTGAAAGACTGTTACCCACTTCAGTTCAGGTGGGGGCATAAACATGCCCATACTGGTTGGTAGCCACCACCCCACTTTTTTTTTTTTATTCCCTGGCATCTAGTAGGCTTTCTGCTCCCTTGGGGAGTGGATCGGGGGTAGTTGCCCCATCTGCCCACCGGTTTGCAGAACAACTTTGTCCCCATTTATTTGGGGTGGGGGTATGGACATACCCCCACCCTCTTTTGTTGAAAAAAAATCTTCCCTGGTCTCCGCTGGGCTTTCTGCCCCCCTTGGGGGCAGATGTGCCTTGCAAAAATAGGCCAATCTGCCCCCAAGGGGGGCAGAAATGGCCAACAGTAAGGTGCCACCCTGGGGAGCGACCCTTACCCAAGGGGCTGCCCCCCAAACAACACACACACACCAATCCGTGGTGCCTAAGTGGTTTCTGCCCCCCAGGGGCAGATTGGCCTAATAGAAATAGGCCGAACTGCCCCCAAGGGGAGCAGAAATGGCTAAAAATAAATCCCCCCACAGGGGAGTGACCCTTGCCTAAGAGGCTGCTCCCCATGTGTAAAAAATAATTGTAAAAAATTCCTGGTGACTATCGCCTAATTAAAATAGGCCGATCTGCCCCCAAGGGGAGCAGAAATGGCCTAAAATAAATTTGCCCCCCAGGAGAGCGGCTCTTACCTAAGGGGTCGCGACCCTTGCGTAAAATTGGCGCAAAAAAAAAATCCTTGGTGTCTTGTGGTTTCTGTCCCCTTTGGCCTAAGAAAACCAGGCTGATCTTCCCCCAAGAAATGGGCTAAAATAAAATTCCCCCTCCAGGGCAGCAACCCTTGCCTAAGGGGTCGCTCCCCATCTGTAATTTTTTTTTTTAAAGATCCCTGGTTCCCAGTGGTTTTTGCCCCCTTTGGGGACGGACCGGCCTAATTAAAATAGGCCAATAGCCTAAAATAAATTTGCCCCCCCCAGGGGAGAGACCTTTGCCTAATGGGTTGCTCCCCTTTTGTGAACTTGGCACAAAAAAAACCCTGATGTCTAGTGGTTTCTGCTCCCCTGGGAGGAAGATTGGCCTAATAAAAATAGGCTAATCTGCCCTCAAGGGGGGCAGAAATAATCTAAAATAAATGTAGCCCCCAGGGGAGCGACCCTTGCCTAAGGGATCCTCCCCACGTGTAAAAAAAAAAAAAAAAAAAATGATCCCTGGTGTCCAGAGGATTCGGCCCCCCCCGGGGGGGGCAGAAAGGCCTAATAATAAATTCCCCCCCTAGGGATCGACCCTTGCTCAAGGGGTCGCTCTCCTTATATGTAAACACAAAAGTAACGTGAAAAAAAAAAACTCTGTGATGTCTAGTGGGCATTTCTGCAGCCTGATCACTTGACTATCGAGCTGCAGAAATGCTCAGAAAGACATCAAAGGAAAGAAAAGGCTGTTCCTTTCCTTTTATGCTTCCCTGCCTGCCCCACCCCTCGATTGGAAAAGAAATGCAAGCATTTCTCTTCCGATTGCGCTGGAAGCTGAGCTTCCATCGTGATGGGGGCAGCCGCAGATGAGGTCAGCATGCGATCGCGTGCTGACATCATCAGACGTCACTTGGGCAGGGTGAGGGAGGGGTCGGGGGTGGAAAGGGAAGTGTATGTTAATAAAGTTAGTCTTTCTGTGCATAATTACGCACCTTAGAAATCAATAAGCAGTCACTTTTAAAAATGCATTAAAAATCGTACAATTGGGTTACCAGTTTCTTCTTTTGCAGTATGGTCGAAGCAGCTGGTGGGCACCTTGTGGCAGCTGGAGAGCCTTGGGCGGCTCCCAGTTCCAGCAGGAGCAGAGAAGGAAAGTCTCTTGGCACAGGGCCATTTTGAGGGGCCACCTGGAAAAGGAGAGGGTTTGCAAGTTTAAAGTTGGTGCCTTGATGTCCCCTTGGGCTGTCTGGGTTGCAAGGGGTTAGGGACCCGTGGAGCACAGCTGGTTCCTTGTTGCAAGGTGCAGTGCAGCCAGATTCAGGGTGAGTTGGTAATCCAGGAGCTGTGCGCAATGGAGCCCTTTAGAGCTGAAGGTAAGGTTCTTTGAAGGTGGCTCCCAGGACAACGGTGGCACCATTGTGGAAGGTCTGGGGTGTTCTTGACCTCCCTTGACTGGGGCTTCCTCCTGGTCCAGTTGCAGCTCAGGAGGAGCTGTTTTATTTGGTTTCCGATTTCCACTTACCAATACCTGGGGTATTGGCATGACTCGTCCACTGGAGAGTGCAGTGCCACCAAACTTGGCACACTTGCCGGTCTTGGCTGTTTGCAGTGTGTTGTCAGGTCCAGCTGCAACTTCTGGTTGTGGAGGTACTGGCCAGTCAGTGAAGTGACATTCACTGGCTTGTTGGTTGTTGCTGCTTTCTTGAGTGGTGCCTCCAGTCAGGAGGGAGATCTTGGGCTCTTTGCAAAGCCTGGAAGTCCTCAGGGTCTTCTGAGGTCAGTCCAGTGGTCAGCTCACCTGCAGCAGCAATTTTCGAGACACAGATGCAGCAGACAGGGTCTTGGCTCTTCTTCTGATGCAGCAGGTGCTCAGTTCTCTTGCTGTAGTCTTTTTGGGGGTTGTCTTCTTCTTCTTTGTCCTTTCAAGTGCAACTTCTTGGTCTAGGTGTGCCCACTAAGTACTGAATTTAGTGGGCATTTTAGGGGAAACCTGGTAGTGTCCAAGGGGACACTTACCTTTGGGTGGCTACACCCACTATAGTGACCACTTCCTGTGGGAAGGGTCACTTTCCTAAACCTGATTGGCAATTTTCCTTCCATCAAAGATGGAGGAAAATGAACTAGAGGGTCCACCTTTCAGGCAACACCTTAGGGGTGGTGCATGCCATGTGAGGCCACTCCCCCTACCCTTTGTGGGGTTTCCCTCCTTTGCTCCCTCCCAAAGTGGGAGTTTGCAAAGGGGGAGGCCATCTGCTCCTAGCAGCAGGCCTGGGGGGTCAAGTTTCAAGGGCGGTAGCCCTTTGATGCACACTGCCAGGGCAGTGCACATTCCTGAGGGAAGGGGTGTTAGCTTCTGCTCCAAGGGAGGGCATTGTTTTACAAACCAGAGACAGGGCTCTTCCCCAAGATTTGTGTATTGGCTGTCTGGATGCGGCAGGGTGGCTGGAATCAGTAATCAATCATGCCAGGATAGTTAGCTTTTGCAGAGGGAACCTCTAAGGTGACCCCTGGATACATTTTATAATAAATCCAGTACTAGTACCAGTTTGGATTTCTCATTCTGAATTGTTTGATACCAAACAACCCTGGGTTCAGAGTAGCCGTTAAGTAGCTTGGAAACTAGTGTTGACCATTGTCCAGCACATATATTAAAATGGCTGCACTGTTCAATCATTATGTTCCAGGTTTGGCAGGGACACAGTGGGTACATATTGCTCATGCAGTTATGCCCTCGCATATAATATGGAGCACCCTGCCTTAGGGATGTGTGCCTGCTAGAGGGGTGTCTTACCCAGAGTAAATGCAGTGTATGGAGGACAGGGCACACAGGTAGTGTGCCAAGTCGAGTTTGTGTGTTTGGTTTGTACCAGAACACTCAGCCTGCTATGGCAGTGCACCTGGATGCATGGCCCCTAGAGGGTGGCACAATCAGGGCTGCTGCCCTCCGGGGCTTACCCTTAGTACTCTATGCCCTGGGTACCTAGGTACCTTTTACTAGGGACTTATAGTGGTAGCTAAAGGAATATCCAATTACCTTTACAATGTTTTGGGGAAAGAAGACTGGCACTGGGAACCTGATTAGCAGGATCCCAGTGCACCCCAGTCCAAATTGCATTCAGAAACCAGGCAAAATGTGGAGGGGTACTGCAACAAGGTGCCAGTTTCCCACAAGAGGAATAAGAATGCAAGCTTTCTAAGATTATCTCTGAAACCTATGCTAGTATAGATCGGGATAATCTGGGAACCAGACCAAGTAAACCACAATTACAAGGTAAACCCACTAAGGATTCTACCAAACAAGTACACAAGGGTTTAAAAAAATACTGGGATGCACAAAAGCCTAACAAAGATAATCAAAAACAAAGAGGAGAATCTCCACGTTCGGAGACCTCTGAGAAAAGGTACAACCTTAGAAATATGGAAACTTTAAAAACTCCTGACAGATATCAACATACTGACACTCGCCCATCCCGTTCCTTCCAGGATTCACCAGATAAATGAACTGAGAGAGGAGGGCAGTCAGAACACTGAAATGAGTAAGTGAAATCAAGAAAAGACTCACAACACTCATCTGAAGTTACAATCAAAAAGGAAGAGCAACTTCCACAACAAAAACCTCAACTCAAAAAGAAAAGGTTTGCGGCTATTTCAGCAAAAAATGCCACATATATTGTGATCTGTAATGAAGAACAGGATGTTGGCAGGTTCTCTGCTAGACAGCGTGTCAGAGGTCACAATAGTTCGCCAGCATCTTCAAGAGCTTCTGTATGTGACAGCAATTAACAACTTTCTTGAAGTCAAAACTACAGACATGTGTATCACTCCACCCGACACGATTTACAAACTAAAAATTAAAATTGAGGGAGACATAGAACACACTATTAAAGTTACATTTTGGGTAAGATTAACACTTAGGTGGTCATTACAACCCCGGCAGACAGTGTTAAAGCAGCGGTAAGACCGCCAACAGGCCGGCGGTAAAACTTTTGGAATTACGACCGTGGCGGAAACCGCAACAAAGACAGCCACTTTAACACTCAGACCGCCACGGCGGTACAGACAAACAGCGCGGCGGTCACTGCCAACAGACAGGCGGGAGACAATGTACCGCCCACACTATTATGACAGGCCAATCCGCCACCTTTTCTTAGGCGGATTCAACGCAGATAAAAACACGGCGGAAACAGGCATTTCGAAGGAAAAACGATCACCTCTACACACTCCACGAGGAAGGACAACACCATGGAGCCGGAACTTCATATTCTCCCTGTGCTAGTCTTCCTGCTCCTCTACCAGGAGCACCAACGCCAGCGGCGAAGACCACGGTGAGTACTGCACCTATGACATAGGGGAGGGGGGAGGCAAAAAACAGGGACACTCACACGCAACACCCTAACCCCCACCCCCACCCCCACCCTCACCCACTACAACACACACACCAATGCATATCTATACATTACAGTAACACCCCCCAACCCCCCCGGAAGAATGCAAAGACAAAAGGAAATGAGTGTAACTATTGTAATATATCAGAAATCAGTAAGCAAAAATAAATATATATATACACTATTAACAAAATATATTCCACGATTAGTAGTCCAGGTATTGCACCATTCATAGTCCGTGGACCACTGGGCCCAAAATGCATGGGCAAGGCCCACACAAGATACCCGAACATGACGGAGAGAACACTGCAGGGGCATTAGATAGAAATACAACAGGCACCTCAGAAGGAAGGGAAGGGGGGCACCTCAGCCGGATGAGTGCACGACGCCAGATCCACGAGGGGGCTCCATGCCCATTGATGTATCCTGGGGAGTGCAAAGCCACATTCACTCAAGTCTCTACAGTGGGTGGGTTGCCCACTGTTCCATCCTGGGGAGTGCAAAGCCACAATCTCTCAAGTCTCTACAGTGGCTGGGTTGCCCACTGTTCCATCCTGGGGAGTGCAAAGCCACAAGTCTCTACAGTGGGTGGGTTGCCCACTGTTCATCCTGGGGAGTGCAAAGCCACAGTCTCTCAAGTCTCTACAGTGGGTCGGTTGCACACTGTTCCATCCTGGGGAGTGCAAAGCCACAGTCTCTCAAGTCTGTACAGTGGGTGGGTTGCCCACTGTTCCATCCTGGGGAGTGGAAAGCCACAGTCTCTCAAGTTGATAACAGTGGGTGGGTTGCCCACTGTTCCATCCTGGGGAGTGCAAAGCCACAGTCTCTCAAGTGGATGTCTTTCTTCACTGGTTCGGGAGGGGGACTGGTGCCCAGAGTGCTTCATCCTGCCAAGGACAGAGGTAGTGGATGCTGTTCTCCAATGGTTCTGGAGGGGGACTGGTGCCCAGAGTGCTTCATCCTGCCAAGGACAGAGGTAGTGGATGCTGTTCTCCAATGGTTCTGGAGGGAGACTGGTGCCCAGAGTGCTTCATCCTGCCAAGGACAGAGGTAGTGGATGCTGTTCTCCACTGGTTCTGGAGGGGGACTGGTGCCCAGAGTGCATCACTCACCCCGTGACGGTCCCAGTTGCGTCACTGCCCCTGCCGCTCATGGACTAGCGGTCCTTGCCTTGGCGGGCCTTGCCCTGTTCAGCGGTGCTTGCCCTGTTCAGCGGTGCTTGCCTTGGCGGTCTTTGCCCTGTTCAGCGGTGCTTGAGTTGGCGGTCTTTGCCCTGGTCAGCGGTGCTTGCCCTGTTCAGCGGTGCTTGCCTTGGCGGTCTCTGCCCTGTTCAGCGGTGCTTGCCCTGTTCAGCGGTGCTTGCCCTGGCGGTCCGTCTTTGCCCAGCTGGGCTGTGGCTGGCGGTCCTTCATTGGTCAGCTGGGCTGTGGCATGCGGGGCCCTCCTGGGCTGCTGGGCTGTGGCTGGCGGGCCCTCCTGGGCAGCTGGGCTGTGGCTGGCGGGCCCTCCTGGGCAGCTGGGCTGTGGCTGGCGGGGCCTTCCTGGGCAGCTGAGCTGTGGCTGGCGGGGCCCTCCTGGGCAGCTGGGCTGTGGCTGGCGGGGTCCTCCTGGACAGCGACGATGGGGCTGGCAGTGGGCTCCTGGGCAGCGACGATGGGTGTGGCGGTGGCCTCCTGGGCAGCGACGATGGGGCTGGCGGTTGCCTCTTGGCCAGCGGGGATGATGACGGTCTTCTCCGCCGTGCTGCTCCTCCCAGACTTTGCAGGTTTCTTGTGGCCCTTCCCCACCTTGGGAGGTGTCACAGCTGAGTCCACACTCCCACCGGGACCCCTGGAAGCGGCTTGGGTGGCTAGAGTCTTCTCCCTCTCCCGCCGGGCACTGGCCAACTTCTGGTGCTTCACAGGGGGGGGGACTGGCTGTGCTGTGGCTCCGTGCCACACTTGCTGGCCTGGTGGCCGGTGCACTCCACATACCTGTGACAACAGGCACCACTGGTCCCGGAGATTTTGTGGCTGAGGAGCTAGTACGGGACCTATGATTTGGACGGGGGTGGGAAATAGGTTAAGGGTGGACAGGAAAAGTTGTTTGGAGACACTGGGGCGGGTAGCTGGAGGGGGTTTGGGAGTGGAGGAAGAGGTGGTGGATGTAGGAGGTGTAAGTTTTGTGGCTTTGGGTGCAGGTGCATGCGCTGGAGGCTGTTGTGAGGTGGACGTATGTTGGGTGGGTGTGTGCCTGCTTTTGTGTATCTTCGGAGAGGACGTCACAGACACACTGAGAGAGGACACAGGGGACGTGTGAATGGTAGTGGGGTGGTGAGTGCACGTGAGCGGGGTGTGGTGGTGGGTGTGCTGGTGCGGGACGTAGTGGCTGTAGTGGTAGTGCATGCAGGTGTGAGTGGAGACGAGACTGGGAGGGAGGAGGGAGACGAGGAGGAGGGGGACACAGTGGAGGCAGTGGATGTTGGTGTGTCTGTATGTGTGTGATGCTTGCGTGAGTGCCTGTGGGATGTGTGGTGCTTATGTTTGCCTGAGCTTCCCTTGTGTGATGAGGTGTGTGCAGGCTGGTCTGATGGTGTGCTTGGGATAGGCAGAGGTACAGGGGATTGGGTCTGGGTGGAGGAAGTTGGAGGGGGGAGGCTAGAGACAGGGACAATGGCTGCCATCAGTGCTGAGGCCAGAGTCTGAAAGGTTTGATGAAGGGCAGCCTGACCAGAATGAATGCCCTCCAGGAATGCATTGGTTTGTTGCAACTCCCTTTCTACACCCTGGATGGCATTCAAAATAGTAGACTGCCCAACAGTGAGTGACCTGAGGAGGTCAATGGCCTCCTCACTGAGGGCAGCAGAGGTGACAGGGGCAGGGGCTGAGGTGCCTGGGGCGAAGGTGATGCCCACCCTCCTGGCTGAGCGGGTACGGGGCAAAGGCGGAGGGGCTGCTGGGAGGGCGGTGCTGGTAAGGGGGTGGCGGCTGTACCTGTAGAAGTGGGGGGCACAGATGTTGCCACCACCACAAGGGAGCTCCCATCGGAGGACGAGTCCGTGTCGCTGGTTGCAGATCCTGTGACCGCTGTGGTGCTCCCCTCACCCTCCGTCCCACTGGTGTATTCAGAGTCCATAGTGTGGGCCTCCATGCCCATGTGGGATGCAGCTCCCTCGTGCTCCGGTGCCACTGCTCCTCCGCCTGATGATGCTAATGCATATAAGAACAGGGAGACCGTAAAAAAAGGGGGGGGAAACAGAAGAAAGACAGGTTGAGTGCATGGCTTACCGCTACCGTTGGCGGACAAGACAGACACAGCAGCCCCCTGCACTACTTCGCGCTGTTGGGCTCTACAGTGCAATTCCTGGGAAATGGCCTACAAGGCTATGGACGACATCTGCACACATAGATGACACAGGTGCATGAATAGCTGTACTTGGCACTCTACAGAGGTGGGGTGGGGGGCCACAGGGCCATGCCTTACGAAGGGGCCTAGCCTACGGAACTCGCCCTGGCCTAGGGAAACCCACAGCCCTCCTCCCCCACCCAGACCCCTCCACTGCACGCAAAGTCAGCTGAATGAGAGTGTACTCACCCCCTTGTGTCTGCTGTGATGCCCTCAAGCGCCCATCCAGCTCCAGGTAGGCCACCGCCAGGATCCAGAACATCAGGGGGGTCATGGTTCGACAGGCACCCCTCCCAAGTTTGGAGGCCATCCCCAGCTGAGCCTCCGCCGTCTTCTTCCTCCAGCAGCGAATGTCCTCCCATCTCTTCCGGCAGTGGATGCTCCGTCTGTGGTGGAACCCCAGGGTCCGGACGTACTTGGCGATGGCACGCCAAATATCCTTCTTCTGGTGGGCGCTGACCTACATGAAATGTACAGGGGAAGAAGAGAAGTCATTACCAACTGCACCGTCAAAGTGAGTGGCCCCATCCCTACCCTTGCCATGTGGCACATGCACCCACCGTCTTTCATGCACTCAGAACTCTACCCCCTTCCTTATTACAACCAGCCCTCTCCACACAGGCATAGCCCATACAACATGCTCCCTGTTGGTCTGGAGGACCATAGAGTAGCGTGTACTGGGGGAGGACCCCGTCGACGAGCTTCTCCAACTCCTCCGATGTGAAGGCAGGGTCCCTTTCCCCAGACGCACGAGCTATTGTCTCTTCCAGATCGAGGTCACAGCAGCACTTGCAGTGTAGGTCCTCTCCTGTCGAAGATCAGGTATCGAGTGATTCAACAACTAGAAAATAGCGGTCACGTCCGCGGCGGTCACGTCCGCGGCGGTGCGTACCATCACCGCGGGCGTACATCGTCATTGGCTTCTGGGACCCATAGGGTCCAATGTTAACCAATGCAGCATTGCGCCACGGTCTTTGACCGCCTACCGCGACGGTGTACAACGCCAGCGCAGTTACCTCACATCCCATTGTCCCGCTTTAGAGGTCAGGCAGCCGCCATTTCAGGGGCCCACATGGCCTAATTACCAACTGCGTCACACATACCTAGGCCTACTCTCAACACACATAGAGGCCAGATTTTGTGTATGAATCGTGTTCTGTGTAGACTGTGGGTACATACCTCTGAGTTGTTTGCCTCTGTGCTCGCTGTTGTCCTTCATAGGCACCGTCCGTTGGGACATGTGAGGAGATGGCGGAATCCTCCAGTGTACCGACCACTGGTGGACCTGTTGACAATGGAGGAAAGAAATTTGATCATCACTTACAGTTTTGACCGTGCCACAATCCAGGAACTGTGTACCCAGTTGGAGCCAGACCTGATGTCAGCAATCCGCCATCCCACAGGAATCCCCCCTCAAGTGCAGGTGCTACCAGTGCTCAATTTCCTTGCAAGTGGGTCTTTTCAAACAACTGTGGCCATGGCATCAGGGATGTCCCAGCCTATGTTTTCCAACGTATTGTCCAGAGTGTTGTCTGCCCTGCTGAAACACATGCGGAGCTACATCGTTTTCCCTCAGGTGGAGGACTTGCCTACAGTGAAAGGTGACTTCTATGCCCTTGGACATATCCCCAACATCATAGGTGCCATTGATGGGACCCATGTGGCTTTGGTCCCCCCCACAGGAGTGAACAGGTGTACAGGAACCGGAAGAGTTATCTTTCGATGAATGTACAGATGGTATGTTTGGCAGACCAGTACATCTCCCATGTGAATGCAATGTTCCCTGGCTCAGTGCATGACGCCTACATCATGCGGAATAGCAGCATCCCTTATGTGATGGGTCAACTACAGAGGCACCGGGTGTGGCTATTAGGTGACTCTGGTTACCCCAACCTGTCATGGCTACTGACCCCAGTGAGGAATCCCAGGACCAGGGCAGAGGAACGCTACAATGAGGCCCATGGCGGACTAGGAGGGTGATCGAACGCACCTTCGGCCTCCTGAAGGCCAGGTTTAGGTGCCTCCATATGACAGGTGGATCCCTATTCTACTCACCAAAGAAGGTGTGCCAGATCATCGTGGCCTGCTGTATGCTTCATAACTTGGCTTTGCGACGACAGGTGCCTTTTCTGCAGGAGGATGGTCCAGATGGCGGTGTTGTGGCAGCTGTGGAGCCTGTGGACAGTGAGGAGGAGGAAGCAGAGGATGAAGACATTGACAACAGGGACTCAGTCATCCAGCAATATTTCCAGTGAAACACAGGTGAGAATACATTCCTGCCTACTACAAGTACTTTTACACTTCTACCTCTATCCTGTCTGTCGATTTCACCCATTGTATGGTCACTGAGTTGTCACTTTCCCTTACGGTTTCACAGGTGTGGGTCCCAAAGTGTGTCATCTGCTTAGATTCCTCATGGACTAGAGCTGTGTGACATAGGTATGTTGACATTACTAATTCCTGAAAATTGTGTCACTGTAATTGCAAATACACTATTTCGAAATCACAGACAGACTCCAGATCTTTTGGCGCTTTAGGTGTGTTTATTTACATACAAAATATTGGATGGGGAAGTCAAATAATGAGGGATGATGGCGGAGGAGTGTCCATGGCAGAGTCCAGTCTATTAGTCTCACAGGTGCATTGCCCAAATGGGCATAGGAAGTGGAGCTGGGGCAGTTTCAATATGGACAGGGTGACAAAGTGGGACAGTGGGATGACAATCAGGGTGGTCTCATTTCTTGGCGGGGGTCTTGGCATCGTGCTCTGTCTTGTTCCTGGATCTCAGGGACTGTTTGCGGGGTGGTTCTCCGTCTGCAGGGGGTGGGGTACTGGTGTGGTGGTCCTGTGGCGGTGCCTCCTATCCACTAGCACCGGCGGAGGTGGTGGGCAGTTCATCGTCCATGCTAGTGTCAGGGGCCCTTTGTAGTGCCACAGTGTCCCTCCTGGTTTTGAGTATTTCCTTCAGCACCCCTACGATGGTGCCCAGGACGGAGCTGATGGTTCTGAGTTCCTCCCTGAACCCCAAATACTGTTCCTCCTGCATGCGCTGGGTCTCATGAAACTTGGCCAGGACCGTGGCCATCGTCTCCTGGGAGTGGTGTTATGCTCCCATGATGGAGGAGAGGGCCTCGTGGAGAGTGGGTTCCCTTGGCCTGTCCGCCCTCTGTCGCACAGCAGCCCTACCAGTTCCCCTGTGTTCCTGGGCCTCCATCCCCTGGACCGTGTGCCCACTACCACTGCCCCCAGGTCCCTGTTGTTGTTGGGGTGGTGGGTTATCCTGGGTTCCCTGTAGTGGTGGACACACAGCTGATTGACGTGTCCTGGGGACGGAGGTATGGGCCCGCTGGGTGGGTGCTGTGCTGGTGTTACCAGAAGGGGGAAGGTCTGTGGTGGCCTGTGCCTGTGTGAGGAGAACCGACTGTACCGAGGCCCACGATGGTCCAGGCTGGTCATCTAGATCCAGTTGGACAGAGCTGCTGTCATCACTGAGGGCCTCTTCTGTGGGTGGAGTGGAGATGTCTGGACCCTCCTGTCTGGTGACGTTGGGTAGTGGTCCTGCAGGGGTGGAAAAGCATGATTATTGCATCTGTGTGTGTCATTGTGTGCAATGGGTGGGTGACCGTGTACCCCAGTTTTGGCATTCCTGTGTGGGTGCTTGTGTGATGATGGTTTAGAGGGGTGTATGGGTATGTGCAGTGGGCATGCTTTAGTGATGGGTGTCCGTGCGTTGTTGTTGCATGCAGGGCTTGGTGTTGGGATGTGTGGTTTGAGATATTGGTACATTTGTGAGGAGTTGGAGTGATAGGGGTGGGGGCGAGGGTGGGGGTATGTGATAGCATGCAGTTAGGGTGGGGGATGTAATAGTTAAGATTTGACTTACCAGAGTCCATTCCTCCACCACTCCTGCGAGGCCCTCAGGATGCATAATCGCCAAGACCTGCTCCTCTCATGTTGTTAGTTGTGGGTGAGGAGGTGGGGGTCCGCCGCCAGTCCGCTGAACCGCCTGGTGGTGTCTTGAGACCACGGAACGCACCTTCCCCAGTAGGTCGTTCCACCTCTTCCTGATGTCGTCCCGATTTCTTGGGTGCTGTCCCACTGCGTTGACCCTGTCGACTATTCTTCGTCATAGCTCCATCTTCGTTGCAATTGATGTGTGATGCACCTGTGCTCCAAATAGCTGTGGCTCTACCCAGACGATTTCCTCCACCATGACCCTGAGCTCCTCCTCTGAAAACCTGGGGTGTCTTTGCCGTGCCATGGGGTGGTGTAGGTGATGTGTGGGGTGGTGTGTGTGGTGATATGTAGTGGTGTGTGTTGTTTTGTGCGTGGAAGTTGTGTGGTTGATTGTGTTTTGTGCCTGTGGCTGCTAGTTTGTGGATGGTGGTGTCTCTCTCTGGCCTCTCTCTGTTTGTGGGTGATGTGGGTGTGTGTTTTATATTGTATTGGATGTGTGGGTGTGGTGTGTGTATGTGTATCAGGTGTGTGTTTCGAATTGTCCAATGTGGCTGTGTATTGTAAATGTGTGTGTATTTTGAGTGCGGCGGTGTGTACCGCCAATGAATACCGCGGTTGAAAGACCGCCGCGTGGATTCGTGTGTCGTGATAGTGTGGGCGTATTTCTGTTGTGTGACGGTGGAGGTTTTGTTTTCGCCAGTTTATCACTGACCTTTGGTGTGGCGGACTTGTGTGGGTGTCTGTATTTTGTCGGATTCCGAGATGTGGGTCATAATAGCTGTCGCGGAATTGGTGGTGTTGGCGGTCTTCTGCACGGCGGTAAGCGGCTTTTACCGCCAATGTTGTAATGACCCCCTTAGTCATGACATCCTCCTGGCAGAAAAAGATTGTCTGCCTGAATTTGTCTGTACCCTTGCACAAAGGGAAGGTGTAAGTTTGCCTTCTTTCTCAGTCCTCATTTCAGATGCAGTAACAGAAGCCTATGCTGCAGATTGGGCGTTGGTGTCAGTTCCAATGCTGTACTTCAACAATGTGAGGTGGGATAGAGGATCCCCTTACCATGTTATACCAATTAGACCATCTCCACAGATCTAACCTCAATTCCCCATTAAATATGAGGCTAAAGCACCAGTGAGATAAATACTCTAATAACTTGAGTACCAGGGAGTAATTGAACCCTGCTTACCATCAATGAATAACCCTATGTTTCCTGTAGCTAAGCTGGACCATTCCTATAGAATAGTGTTGGAGTACAGACACCTTAACAGTGATACACGCACATTTGCAATACAAAATGCACCCAGCACATCACTCATTAACAAAATAGTGCACAAAAATGCAAAACAACCTTGGACAACAGTTGTCCTGACAAAATGTAGCACCTGAAAGCATGGATTTAAGTGAATTGACTGCGCTTGGCTCCCAAAGGAAAGGTTGTTTTCTCCCTCAAGCATATAAGAACACTCCATGATGGTTCTCAGCCCGTGTAACATCAATATTACATGATATTGATCCTGGGGCGTTGTCTTTTGTCATTGACATCTATGAGTCTGCCACCCCACTTTCTAGAAAAATGTGCACAATTACAACTTCCCAATACCATAAAAAAGCTACAGTCTTTGATGGGCTTTTTTAACTTTGGCAGAACCTACGCTCCAGAATAGGCACAACGCATAAAACCACTGTATGACTTAATTTGTCCAGATTTCTCAAGAAAACACTGGACACCTGAACATACATGCATGCTCAGAGCACTACAATTAGACATACTTGACACTAAACAATTACACACGTGACAACAAAACAATCTTGGCCATCAGAATAATTCTTGGTGCCATCAGGTTCAGCTATGTAATATTCAATGAGGATGACACAAACCTATAGCATACAAATCACATTTGTACTCCAACTCTGAACAGTGTTTTTCACCCACAGAAAAATTACTGACTGCTATCCAGATGGCTTTCGTAAAGGAGAGGACTTTTGCCAATGAGAAACACTTTATTGTCATTACCCCAATACCAGCCTTTGTGGCTGTTACCAAAACTAGTATACCAAACACTAACGCATTACATCCATGTTGTAGTTAATGGGTTACCTATCTGACTGCCTATGATGATGAATTTGTCTTTGAGCCAAAACTTCAGGCCCAAGAAGTTTACCAATATGAACTTTGATACCCTGTGTCCACTAGCATCTTGTCTCTTGAGCAATATTGAGTCATCATTCATGCTGATGTTTCAGCCCAACCAGCTGTAGGTACCAAACACCAATACTCCAAAGCTTGCACAGCCATTAGAGGCGTAATGGGTGATGGTAAATTCCTCCATCAAAATACCTACATGCAGATCCTAGGGACCTGTGCAGCACAACTTGCAGAGCTTAAGGCTCTTGTTTTGGCACTGGAGCACACAGATCATAAACTTTCTACTTTGATTGTGTGTGATTTGTACTGCTGTATCCAGTCCTTCAATGAATATTTATACCACTGGCACAGAGATTCAAAAGGAAACACCATAAAATACAAATTCTTGTGAGGGAGACTCATTTAGTTTATGCGTTGGGCCATCAATGAGTTGGTATACATGTTGTAGTAAATACTTTGGCTGATTAAGCAGCCAATTCTGCAGTGACTACGGCTTCTGTTGCTGCGATTACTCATTCTCATACGAGATTGGATGATAAACTACTGGCTGTAGTGAAGGCTTCACCTGACAAAAATACCTTACCAAAGGCATATCATGCAAAGTATTCCTACCATTCACATGTCCAAGACAATGAATTTGCAAAAATAACAGGTATGAGTGATTGTGTGATTCCCACCCAAGACCAGAGATTAGATCTCATCAAAGCAGCACAAGTAGGTTGCTTCTGCCCATGCTGGTTTAGCAGCTACTATCTCACTCTTGCAAAAAATTGGTGGCTAAGTCTACACAAACAGACCAAACAGTTTGAGCCTGATTTAGATGTTGGAGCTAACAGTCCCGCCATGAACCTTTCGACAGGAGACCTGCCTGCCGCCGTGACAGTCAACCCGCAATATTTAGATGTCAGGTGGAGCATAGGCAAAATACCATCCATGGTCCGCCTCCACCGCCAAGAATCTTCGCCTGCATCAACAGCTTCATAGGCAAAAGAGGCTGGTGGTGGGATGACAGTCCCTTTTATCTCCTAGCCAATCACAATGTGCAGTCTTGCTGACGTAACTGTTGCGGCTAAACTTCCACACCTGAGTTTGTGCTTTGAAAGCTATATAAACAAGAAACTCACCTTTTTAACTCTTTCCACATATCCTGCTGCCATGAACCCGCTGCCACCCATCCTCCCATTACTCATGGGCCAGGTTCAAGATGAAAATCAACCCCATCATCGCTAGAACAGAAATTAAGTTGTGGTTATTCTTGTTGGCCTCTGAGTTGTTACTTCACAGTACTACTGGACTCATGCATGGTTCATTAATTTGTGTAAACACTACCATAATAATATGGAATGTTAAAGCGTGCAATGTTGAAGTCTGAAAATATATCAGAACATTACTCTAGTTGTAAGTAGCACCCACCAATCTGGTATGGACTGCCTTCTAGGCAATGGAAACCTACACAAAAATTCTCAACAATTACAAATAGAAATGTGTCCATAAAGGTGTGTGCAATAATGACCCCAAAATATTGTAAGTATTCACTTAAACAGTATTCCCAATTTGAAACAAACAGTTCCATGGTAATGTAGCAATTACACTACTTCATGCTGGTGGGTGTACACAGAATGTAACACAATTTTCGCTGGTGACCTGCAAACATGGCAGCGATGTATGAAGGTCACATGTCCCCTTGGTGCATGCAATATACAACAAACATAAGATCCCAGTCAACTGTAAAGTGCCAGGCTATCTGTGTAATGCATATGTGCATATTATTGACACATCATGTCAAAATAAACTAACATGTATTCTCCACTCACAGATAATGTTGGTGTAAGTGTCGGTAACAACACAAATGCTCGCACCAAAATTAATATGTCCATCACTAATGTATAACAGTAATGTATGTATTAAAAAAAAAAACTGTAATATACATCCTGTGTTTGTTGCTGTCACAAATGAGAGTAAGTGCATCGCACACACATTAGCAGAAACAACATCATCAGCAAACAATTAGTAACAATCAAAAAACAAGGCCAGGACAAAGGTAGTATCAAAATAAAATTTCATTATATAAGGATGAGATAAATCTCTCAATGAGAAATAGGAAAAGTCCACCTGGACAAAGGAAGAGATATGTATACAAAGGCGTTAGCCCATATGGACCATAATGGCCCATTACTTGCCTCCTAAATTCACTGCAAGAATAAAATTCCTCTGGAAGGGACATCTATGGGGCAGAGAGCAGGAAGCTCCATGATCTTAGTGCGAGGTGGGTCCTTGGGTTTCAGAGGGGAGGGTTTGGATTTTGAAAACAAGGTTTTGGATTTCGGAGTGGTGGGTTTTGGAGGATGGATTTGGTAGGGGTAATTTGGGATTTGGAAGGGGTGAATTTAGGTTTGGGAGTGGTGGGGTAGGATGTGGAAGGGGTCAGGGACAGGGAAAAAAGTTGCCTCTTGTAAGGGAGTAGGGTTTCGGAGGGAGAGGGAGTGGCTGTGTCTGTTGTACATATGTGAGTTAAAAATGTGGGTGCTTGGGGATCTGGTGTATATGCTGTAATTTTAGAGTTATGTATTTTACTGATTGTCTGCTGGATGGGTGAGTGTGGGCATTTGTCTTGAGTATGGGTCTGTGTGGATGTGTGTGTAATGGATGTGGAATGTGTTGATGTACTGCTGGCTGCGGGTGTTGTGGTGAGTGTGCTGAATGGGGGTGTGCTTTTGGTTTGTGTGGGTGTTGCTGTAGTAGTGGGTGTTGTGTCTGTGGGTGTGGTGGTGCTTGGGGTGTGTGATTGTGTTGAGGTGGATGCACTGAAGGGTGTGTGCTTGTGGCGTGTGTGGGTGTTGCTGTAGTAGTGGGTATTGTGTCTGTGGGTGGTAGTGGTGCGGTGTATGGTTGTGTTATGGATGGTGCACTGACTAGAGGTGTGCTTGTGGTAGGGGTGATGGTATCTGTGGTGTCTGCATGTGTGTGTCTGTGCTTGTGCTTTTTGCTGTGTTGGTGTTGGGATTTGGTGTTTGTGGTTGATGTTGTGTTTATATGCTAGCATGTACGTTGGACATGGCTGGGTTGAGGGATTTGGAATGAGGAAGGGGTGGGAGTTTGGGCATGAGATAAGGGTGAGTGGGAGTCTGTGGCCAATGAGGAGGCCAGACCCTGAAATGACCGCTGTAGGCCAGACAGGGCACCATGAATGCCATCCAGGTAAGCTAGCATCTGGGTGTTCTGGCCAGATAGCCCCTGGATGGCATTCAGTAGTGCGGTCTGGCCTACAGCGATCATTCTTAAAAGATCAACAGCCTCCTCAATGAGTGCAGCCTGAGACACTAGGGTAGGGGCAGACGGGCCTGCAGCAAAGGTGAGGCCACCTCTTTTGGGAGGGCTGCTATGGCCAACTGGGGGGAGCAAGAGGGAGGTTGGAGATTTGATACAGGTGTCACTGTCTCTCCGGGGTCCACCCCCACTAGGGACTGGTCTTCACTTGACGGCTCCAAGGAAGATGTAGAGTCACTGGTGGCCTCCGTGACAATCCCCTCACCTTCGATGCCACTGGGTCCCTCAGTGTCTGTGGTGTCTACACCTGATCCCCAGTGGCAAGCTTCATCCCTGCCAATGTGGCCGCTCTCACCTTCACCTTGCCCAGTTGATGCTGAAAACACAGATGCAACAGTTATAGTGTATCTGTGAGATTACAATTGGACATCAATGTACATCACATAACATTTGCAACATGTTCAGTAATCCCTCATCTCAGCTCCCATATCATGTATGCCTTTGTCACTTACACACAATGTAGTTCACTGCGTAACAAAGGGTTTCAACAGCAGAAATAAATATGTAGGCCTGGCCCCATCTCTGAACCACTGCAGTACAGAGCTAAATTGGTTAACTTCTCCCAAAGAGTAAGATTTTCGGATGGGAATTGATTGCTCACAATGGGGCACCACAACATTTATGTGATGTTACTTTCCATATGCAAATGTCTCTTTCAGTATTAAATTGCTTTCCATCATCAATTTCTCTTCTGGGCAGGACCAAGGACACCAAAATGTTGTCTGTGGGACAAACAACTCACTTACCAATGTAAACACATTCCTGTCTGTTGCAAACAATAGAGTTTGGCATAGAAATTCACATTGGCAATCATAGACTGGCTTACATGCACATTTGTGAAGGACTAAGGACTCAGGTCCATCTGCTACTATCCACATTAACTTAGAAGATGTTTGCTGGACAAACTGCTTTCAAACATGTATAAGATAAAGAATGATGCCACTATACACAGAATACCAATACTTTTGGCGCAGATCCACATTGTCATATTGTCATAGCAACAACTGAGCAATATCAAGTCTGAAATATTAGTAGTAATGAAGCCTACATGCGCTACATAAATTTGTGTTGTACCATCACATCTGACCCAATCATGACATGGGGCTTGTTCTGTGAAACTGCTGGCTTTCCCTATGTTTGCATGTATCCATGTATCTTCCCACAACAGTATTTGCGTTGTAAGGAGGAATCTAGTGGCATCTTTCAGCACAAAGCAATACACCACACATCATCAGACAGTGTCTGATTAACTTACATCTCCAGAAATCTTCAAGGACTTGGGATGTGTGTCAACCTCAAAGTTGACGGCATACAACATAACTGGAAAGTAAAGAGGTTAAACTACAACAATACCTACAGACAATGAATTTACCATCTTGTTGCCGCTGTTGGGCCCTCAACTGCCCAACAAGCTCGGGGTAAGCCACTGCAAGGAACCAGGCTATTGGGGGGATTAGGGAGGGGCGCACCTGCCTGGATCGCTAGGAGGACTGCCTCACTTGGCTCTTGGCTGACTTTCTTGTTGCCCAACGCAGGTCCTCCCACCTCTTAAGAAAGTGCAGGCTATGCTGCTTGTGGACCCCGAGGGTCTGCACCTTATTTGCAGTGGCCTTCCAAGATTACCCGCTTCTGAAGGGTGTTGATCTGTATAGATGACATGAAAGAGCAAGAAAAGAAAATTCAGCGTTACTGTTGGGCAGTACTGTTCTGACATTACATTTTGGAAATTCACACGAACATTCTCCAAACAGTTACTAGATATTTTTATGAAAGCAAATTGTTTCAGGTAGAGCAGAAGTACTGATTTGAATTGGTCTCATGTGCACCATCAATACCTGCTAGCTTCTCATGTTACCTAAGCAGGAGTACAACATCATCTTAGCCGGTGCTATGCAACCAATCCTGTTGTGAGAGCCACCCCTCATTACTCACAATAATTGCCAGCTACAAAAGGCCAAACTACCTGTACAAATCTTGCACACAATCATACTGAGCACTACAATGGCTTCCTGCCTAAACTCCCTGCGTCACATACAGTGAATGAGGGCAAGATAGAAGGGCTACTATTTGTCAACAGGAGCAAGGATTTGTGGGTTGTTTGAACAAGTGTGTTTTGGAATGGGACAGACTGGGATGGATGATGGTGAGCCACTATCTTCTGAACTTGCTGCACCTAAAATAAGTTTACCTATATGTGACTCCATGATAGGTTTAAACCATACAGAGTAACCTAATACACATTATGTGCTGGAATCCCACATGACAGTACAGCATCAGATGTCTCCAGACCCTCTACATTATTCTCTCAACTTTCTTTTCAACATTGACTGTATGTTGTCAGTCATACTACTGGTACACTGTCTACTGGCCACTGGTAGTCAGTGGCCTGCAGTTTGTGTGATGAAATACGATTTGTGTGTTACATGGACACACATTACAGCTTCTACTTTCAAGTGACATAACGTTGCCATAGACAGACATTTCAGACATTGGTCAAACAAATTGTTTACAGCTACATCATGCTGTCAACTCCAATCCAATCCACTTCAGGAATCGTAAGAGTTTCCACTCCATAAATGTGCTTGGCGGACCAGTACATCTCCCACGCCAATGGTAAGTGTCCTGGATCGGTGCATGATGCCTTTGTCCTAAGGAATAGCAGCATCCCAAATGTGATGGCCCAACTACAGAGGCACAGAGTGTGAGTTATAGGTGAGCCCTGTTTCTTACCCAGTATATGTTAGTGTATGGGTATTGTGTGGATATAGTATAGGATAGTGTGTGGCTAAATGTTGTCCCTCAATAATTGCAGGTGACTCTGGTTACCCAAACCTATCATTGCTGCTGAACCCTGTGAGGAATGCTAGGACAAGGACAGAAGAATGTTATAATGAGGCACATGGGTGAACCAGAAGGATAATTGAGAGAACCTTTGGCCTCCTGAAGGCTAGGATTTGGTGCCTCCATCTAACAGGTGGATCCCTGTGCTACTCACCCAAGAAGGTTTGCCAGATAGTGGTGGCATGCTGCATGTTGCACAACCTGGCCCTCAGATGCCATGTCCCTTTTCTGCAGGAGGAGAATACTGGAGATGCACCTGTGGCAGCAGTGGAGCCTGTGGACAGTGAGGATGAGGAGGCAGAGGATGAAGATGAGGACAACAGAACATCTGGGATCCGTCAGTACTTCCAATGACACACAGGTAAGATGATGTAACCTTACATTTCAATGACTTTGGTTGTAATCTGAGTGGCATTGGCATGCTGGTAATTCCCAATTCAATGCCCAATTACTGTTCCCTCTGGCTATTCATTTTGCAGATGTTGGTGATTTGAAACATACTCCTGGGGTGATCACTACAGCCATCTACACGTCATTAAATCTATGCCCATTCTATGTACAGTTCATTTGCAATGGTTGTACCTGTTTCAAACGATACATATTTGATGTACATGACATACTCAAAATCGATTTTTGTCAAAGGGTGTTATTAAAGTGCTAATGTATAGAGGGAAAGTGAAATGGGATGGGGTGATGATGGAGGAAAGTCCAGGGTATTGTTCCAGTCTGTTTGTTGCACAGGTGCATTGTCCAAGGGGACATAGGAAGGGGACAAACGTTAGTTCAAGGTGGACATGGTGACTGAGTGGGACACAAGGGTGACAATCAGGAGAGTCTCATTTCCTGGCAGGAGTCTTGGGAAGTGTCTCTGGCTTCTGTCTGGATTGCAGGGAACGTTTGCAGGATGGTTCACCTTCTGCAGGAGTAGGGGTGCTGGTGGCCTGTGAGTCCTGTGGCAGGGCCTCCTGGCCACTAGTGGCCAGGAGAAGTGGAAGGCTGTTCAGATGACTGGCTAGTGGCAGGGGCCAGCTGGTGTGAGACTGCCTCCCTCATAATGTTGGCCATGTCTGCCAGCACCCCTGCTATGGAGATCAGGGTGTTGTTGATGCCCTGCAATTTCTCCCTGATCCCCTGGTACTGTCCCTCCTGCAGCCGCCTGTTCTCCTGCACGTTTTCCAGGATCTAGCCCATTGTGTCCTAGGAATGTTGGTAGGCTCCCAGGATCTCGGAGAGTGCCTCTTGGAGAGTCAGTTCCCTGGGCCTGTCCTCCTGCTGGCGCACAGCACTCCTCCTAGTTTCCCTGTTGGCCAGTGCCTCCATCCCCTGAACGGTGTCCCCATTGCCAGTGACCCCAGGTCCCTGATTGTCTTGTGTGCGAGGTGTACCCTGGGGTCCCTGTACAGGTGGACACACTGCTGATTGATGTGTCCTGTGGTCAGAGGTGTCGGTACGATGGGTGGGTGCTGTGGTGGCATTTCCTGAAGGGGGAGGCTCTGTGGTGGTCTGTGACTGGGCTTGGTTAACCGGCTGTCCAGTGGTCCCTGATGGGCCAGGTAGATTGCCCAGATCCTGAAGACCAGAGTTACTGTCATCACTGTGGGCCTCTTCAGTTGGGGAACTGGATAGTGCTGGCACCTCCTCTCCGGTGACATTGGCTGGGGTACCTGTGGGGATGTAAATGATGTGTTATGGTTGATATGGATGGCATATTGTACATCCCTGGCTTTCACTCTATGGTTGGTTTTGCCCTGCCAGCTTTCACTTTTGTATGTTAGTGTATGGTGGGATTGTTAGTTCTCTATGCTGTGTATGCTTTAATGATGGGTGTCCCGGCAGGGCTGTCAGGGGTGTCCATGCATTGGTATAGCATGCAGGGCTTGGCATTGGGCTTAGTGAGATGTGATGGTGGAGTGTGTGGATGGAGTGGAGTGATGGGAGTGAGGGTGAGGGTATGTGATGGCATGCAAGTAGGGGGGTGATAATAGTAGAGAGCTGATTTACCAGTGTCCAGTCCGCCTTCGACTCTGGCGAGTCCCTCAGGTTGCAATATTGCCAAGACTTGCTACTCCAATGCTGTGAGTTGTGGGGTAGGAGGTAAGAGTCCATCCCCAGTCCTCTGTATGACGAGCTAGTGTCCTGCTGCAATGGAATATACCTTCCCCCATAGGTCGTTCCACCTCTTCCTGATGTCATCCCTTGTTCTGGGGTGCTGTCCCACCGCCGTTGACCCTGTCCACGATTCTCCACCATAACTCCATCTTCCTTGCAATGGATATTTGCTGCACCTGTGATCCAAATAGCTGTGGCTCTACTATGACAATTTCCTCCACCATGACCCTTGGCTCCTCCTCTGTGAAACAGGGGTGCCTTTGTGGTGCTATGGGTTTTATGTGAGGTGTGTTGGTGAGGGTGTGTTGGCTAATGTGTTGGGGTGTGTGAGGTGGAGTGTGTGAGTAGTGTATGTGTGTGAGTAGTGTGTGGCTCTAGTTGTCTCAATGGTCTTGGGGTCTGTCTGGTGACAATGATTTGTAATCGTAAACGGTTGTGGGTAATGTGAGTGTATGTTTTATAGTGGGGTGTGGTGTGTGTATGGGTGTTAGGTGTGTGTTGTTTGAATTGTCCAATGTGGGGTTGTTTTGTCTCTGGGTGTCCATTGTGAGCGCGGCGGTATGTACCGCCAATGGTTTACCGCAACTGAATGTCCGCCGTCGTGATTCGTGGGTCATAATGTGGTGGGCGTTGATCTGTTGGCGTAACGGTGTGGGTTTTGATACCACCAGTTTATCACTGACCTTGGGACTGGCGGATTTGTGTATGTGGCTGAATTCTGTCAGACTGGTGTGTGTGTGTCATACTATGGTGAATGGATCTCTGCCGCTACATCGGTAAGTTGGCAGCCGTCAGCGTGGCGGTAAGTGGGATTTACCTCCAGAGTCATAATGAGGGCCAATGTTTTTTGTTTTGGAAATCTGCCAACAAATAAAATGGTCCACCATCAGACACCCACAGCACACACCCCTCTTAGTTTCCTTGGCCCTACGGAAATTATTCAAATTGCATATGTATTTAAAGTATCTATGAATGATATTCTAATACCAGGGCTTGTTTCTGATGGCCCGGGATGTAAAAACTGTTGATTCTATGATATCTGAGCTTCAATATCATACTGTATTTAAAAGTGAAGATGTTTCTATGACAAGTACAAATCATGGGTGAATGGTTTGTTATAATCATTACGAACACCATTTTCTGCACAGAGCTACTATCCCAAGAAAGGTTTATAATTACATACAATTGGAACATTGTACGACTCCATCAGTAGGGAGTTCAAAAATATATCTAGAAAAGCTTTTTTATTTTACTGGGCATGATGTTAAACACACTGTGCCTTATTATTTTAAATTGCCACGTTCACACAGAGAAGTTTGTTAACTGACATGAAATTAATTTATTCTGATTCCTTTGTTTCCCAGTTGGCTGTAGAAGGCTATGAATATTGGTTGAAGTCAAATACATTAAAGAGTGTATGGGGAAATAGAGATAGGCAAATACAGTGTAGGAAAGACTTATTTAGGACATGACTCATTTCTGTGTTCAGATAAAATATTGATTTTGAAATACTGAGTTACAGAAATATAGAGTTTTTAATATTGTGACAAAGAAATATTGTGTGCAAAAATATCATTGACAGAAATATTGATGTTTTAAGGTAGGAAATATTGTTATTTAAGTTTCTTTATGTGTTTAAATAATATTGCAATTTTCTTTGTTGTATATTGTTTGTGTAATTGTTGTTAATGTTTTTAAATAGTTTGCAATTTTAAGTTATTTGTATGTGTAATTTAATGGTAAAATAATACTTTATAGTGTTTTAGCGGGTTTTGAGGTTTTATAGGGGTTCAGGGTGGGAAGTTAATGTATAATTAATTTTGATATTTTGTTAAATTAGTATGAATAATGTATTTTGCTATTGAGAATGTAAATTGTGTAAATAATATTTTTTTAAAGTTATATTTTATGTGTGGGTTGTTGAGTTTGTAGAAGTATAGGGTAGGGAGATAATTAAATAATACATTACTAGATTGTAATTACTCACAAATTATTAATATTTGTCAATTAATTATGTAAAATGTGTAATTATTATAATTTTTTAATTTATATTTTTAGGTGTGGGTTGTTGGATTTGTAGGGGGATATGGTAGAAGTTAAATAATAATTTATTAATTACAAATTATTTGTTTATAATTAATTCATTGTTAATTAATTATGTAAATTGTGTAAATATAATTTTATGATTTAGATTAATATTTAATGTGCAACTATAGTGTGAGAATTTAATTAAATAATTATTGACTAACAATGTTTTCTTCTATAATTTTTTTAACAATGTATGATTATTTTAACTGTTTAATTTTTTAATGTATATGTATTTATGATTTTATGTTAATAGCTTTATAATTTTATGAAATTAATGCTTGTATTAAAATAGGGTATGTGTTTGAAATGAAATACTTTCCTTGGATCCGGCGGTGTTGGACCTCGTTCTCCACTAGTGGTTTCATGGCGGTAGCACCACCATGAAAAGGCTGGTGAAGAGCAGGTGCAGGGTGCCACATGGGGGCCCCTGCACTGCCCATGCACTTGGCCTGGACAGTGCAGGGATCCCCCTGGCCAGCACCCTCACAATGTTCACTGTCTGCTTTGCAAAGCAGACAGTGAACATTGTGAGGGTGCTGGTGCACTCTGCAGGTGACAGCACTGCCACTGGCTCGATTACGAGTCAGAGACAATGCTGTAGCCTGTTTCCCGCTGGGCCAGCGGTCGTAAACTTATGTTTCCATCCACCAACCTAGCAGGAAACCCATAACAGCTCAGACAGGGAGGCAGCTTACAGAGTGTTCTGTCTGACAAACCCAAAATCAACCCCGTACTGTTTAATCAAGGTAGATTTTGCATTTAATAATAATGATGGACATAACTCAAATCACTTACACCGACCTTTCACACATTTGGGTTGGGGGAATGCCAGTGATCACCCAGTGAAGTACTGCTGCTCACGTCAATCACTATCACCTCATAGACCACTGCAGTTAGGGACATGTTAGTCTTTCACCATCCCAATAGGCAAATATATTGTTTCAATGTATCATCAGCTAAAGCCTTATCACATACCCATGCCATAGCTCCCAAATGTCCGTACCCCATGATACAGAGGTCAGGACAAGTTCCCCCAGTCATGGAACCTTCCACTTACCATGGTCAGATATCAGTAGGCATGACACTCACCTATGTCAGACTTGAATCACATGCACAGTGGCCTGCAATAAGGAAACACAGTAACAGGTACATACAAGTTAGCTATTACCAATACAAGCCATTCTGATGGTTGAGGGTATGGATAGCATAGGATGACATGTGTGTGAGACAAATGAACAGACACATGGCAACATTGAACAAACCTCCAATGCCAAACAAGTCTATTGAGTGGAATAAGACACTACCATCCCACTGTCCTGACAGTGTGGGCATAGAACCCACACACCACAAATCTCATGCCTGACAGTATCTGGTTCAGTACATGTTCACTTCCATTGTCATTCTGCATATCCCACCTGCCTGTGACACTGTCTGATTTTGACAAATGAGGATGGTCTTGTGAAGTAATCTGCAAAAAACAAATGTCAAACATGAAGTATACACTGCATTGAAACAAAAACATTATGCAGCCAATTCCTATATACAATGGCAACTAACTCAGACTGTGCATTGTGATAAAATTAGACTATGGTAATCAAAAAGCTGCACACTACTCCATGAAATATTCTGCATGCACATCTAAGTTATGGCCTTTGAAGCTACTTCCTTTATCAAGCATCCCTAACCTAACCAATACCCCAATGAGTTACTTAAATTACATAACATCACATACCCAAAGTCAGGTGAAGCACTGATTAATTAAATCTGCCCTGATGTCTCCTGCTTCATCCTCATCATAGTCATCCTCAATTGGCAAATCTGCATTCTCACCCGCTGGAACTGCTGACTTCCCCTCATCTGGTATAAATGGTTTTTCACGTTTCAGGGGGAGGCTGTGACATACCTTGGCGGGTGAGTAGAGTAGGGCTCCACCAGACCTATCGAGGCGTGGGGATCTTGCCTTCAGGAGCCCAAGTGTCCGCTCCATGAAACACCTTGTCCTTCCATGGGCCTCATTGAAACAGACTTTCCCTGGCGTAGTTGGGTACCTCACTAGTGTCAACAATCAGGGAAGGTTTAGGTAACCAGAGTTCCCTGTAAAGCCATTTATGGCTCCAACCACATGTGGAATGTGTCCCAAAGTATAAAAATCAGCCTTTACATGGGCCAAATCTACACACTGTGGAAATCTAATGTTGCTGTCCAGGTGTTTCAACAATGCAGACAGTACAGCCTTCAAGGACAGACTGAACACATGCTAAGAAATCCCTGCAGTTAGGGCCACTGTGTTTTGAAAGTAGCCCGTGGCCAGGAAGTGCAGCACTAACATGACTTGTACTATGGGTGGTATGGGTAGGGATTATGAATGACAGGCATCAGATCTGGTTCTAACTGACAACAGAGATCCATGATTGTATGGCAGTAGATTTGGATGATATTGATTCTCCTGATCTGCAGGTTCACTCTTCTCATGACATGGTAACTATGTGGTATAAAATCAGAATGTATGTGTATCACTCTTTCTGAACATCATAAGTATGATCATACCTATGTCACATATAATGCTCTAAAATGCCTCATGAAACTGTTGAAACGTTGTACACTGAACATACCTAGGCAAATAATAGCTTATTTCTGCATTCACATCCTCTATCATTTTTCAGAAACGGCAGAACATGTTACTGACAGACTATGTGACATTAACAATCTTAACATGTTGTACATATATGGGACACATACACCATATGCCATATGCCAGATTGTCATTGCTCTGCTGACTATGCTACGACATTTACATTGCTTAGAACACATCATTTTTACATCCTCTACATAATTCATGCACAATGTTGTAGATATGTTTCACAGCTTGTGACGCAACTTTTAATTAACTTTTTTCGTTCATATATGAGCCTTAAAACGGCAGCTGCCTGCACTATTGTACAGGACATTAGGAAGTGGCCCAAGTCCACTGGCAGAAGTCATCAAGACGGTAGGCACAGACATTGCTGTCTTTGGCGGTCTTGGGCCAATGGCGATGTCTACCAGTAGTGACGTTCTTTGATGTGGCGGAACATGACTGCCATCTCATACTTCATCTCTCACCTGACTCCTGACACTGCTGCCAGCAAGACCTCCACCACTTGAGCTGCTGTATACTGCCTCTGGGAGCAATCGCGCCATGTCCTACAGGTGATAGGACCCCTGCCTTCTCCCCAGAGGAGCTTGATGAGCTTCTGGAGGTGGTCCTACCCCTGTATGAACAGCTCTATGGTGCACCAGAGAAACAGGTAATTGCAGTGCAATTTCAATGTTTTAAGGCTTAAGTGTATGATGATGTCCAGGAAATGTGGTGGAATGAAGGATTGTGGTAATATGTGTGGTTAGATTGGCATGTGCATATGTGTACAGATAGATTTTGAGTCCTGAGACATAGTTGAGAGTGTGTGATGAAAGTACCCTGACCCAACTGCAGACTGTCATACATGATCATTGAAGGTGGTATGGAAAAACTATTTGGACAGATATACCATATTTAGAGGTACTCTTCTGGTCTTTGTCACATGTTTCACATTGACCCCTGGTGCTGGATATGCATGTTGTATGCCTGTCTCACCATCACACATGGCCTAAGTGTGATGTTACTGATTTATACAATGTGATGTAAGTGGAATGTAAAGAATGTGATGACCCTACCTCACTTTCTGTTTCCCAGCATCAGCAGGTGAAGGAGACCAGACACAGCAGAGTGGGGAAACTTCCAGCCATAGGCCCTCCATTCACGAGAACACCAATACCAAGGGACCCAGTGGCCAGGAGGGTGAGGGGAGTGCCACGGGGGGGGACTGGATCCAGTTCATCATCTTCAGAATCCTCCTCCAGTGGGCACTCCCTGGAAGTGGTAAACCCATCTGCGACCACCCCAGCACCATCTCTGTTCCCCACCCCCTTTCTATCACCACCCTCCCTGTAGCTCCCCACTCATTTGGCTGTGCCTGCTCAACCAAGAGGGTGGAAGCCTCCTTTGCCACAGGCACCTCTGCCCCAGCCCCTGTTAGCCCTGCTGCACTCAGTGAGGAGGCTATTGGCCTCCTGAGGTCAATCTTTGTGGGTCAGTTAACCATCTTGAATGCCATCCAGGGACTGGCAACTCAGATACAACAGTGTAATATGTTCCTGGAGGGCAGTCGCGGTGCACTGGCTGGCCTACAGAGACCATTTCAGGCTCTGGACTACACACTGATGGCATCCAGTTACCATTTGTCTACCATGCCCCCTCCACCTTCCTCTTCCCAGTTCCCCCTTTCCGGATCCAGCTGAAGCACACAAACAGACAGGCATGCATCCACCTAAGCATTCAAGGGTAACGCAGACAAACCAAAGCATCACAAGACACACCACTGTCATACACACAAGTAACATACAACCTGCCCTGATACCCCCACCATCCCCAGCATCACACACACAGCACCTGACACCTGCATACACCACACCAACATTCATTGATCCAACCACCACACTGATCCTATCCACAGACAGCACCCAAGAAGAGCCTCAGACATCCACCCGTCACCACAACCAGAGACACCACAGCCACTGACATGCCTACATACAGCATATCCACCATACCTGCAGTCACCACCCCAAAAGACAGCCACCACCCATCACGGCATCCCCCAGCACTTCCACCCTCCTCAATCCAAGGCAGATAAACACCCTCATTCAATCACCCAACAGACACCCACCACCCACAAGCATACCTCCCACAAACACACACCCAAGCCATCCACAACACCTCATACAATCATTCCTTCTCCCTCCACACCCAAACTTTTTTGTTATGACCGTCCCTGTGTGTGCAAAATGTCTTTCCTCTTAGAGTTTGACCTTTTCTCCACTCCTTCTCCTGTGACACCCCTAAACAATTCATTTCCTTCCTCAAGGCCATCCCTTCCACCTCCAAGCCCTCCCCTAATCCCTGCAAGTACCCATGCTACTCCCCCACCAAGAAGTCGACCCCTCCCAAGAAGACCCAAGCCTTCCCCAAGCGGAAACCAGAACCCCCCACTCCCAAGCCAAAGCCCAAACACCCATTCCCAAGCCTAAGCCCAAACACTCCCCAGGTCATCCTCGAAGTGCCTGTCTACCACTTTGATGCCCCTACCTGTGGATGTTACATGGCAGTCAGGAGTCAAGTTGGTGCCCCACATTGTCTTTTTAATGGACTGGTCAATGGCCTTGAACTCTTCTATTTGTTATCTCAAAAGTATATTCAGACCAACCAGTTGTTGGGTGTGTGGTTACATCCTTGTCCTGCTTTTCCTTTCCTAAGTTTGAGTTGTTCCTGCCTAACATTGGATGTGTGTGAGTATTTGTGTGTGTGTGGGACATGTGCTTCTAGTATATGTGAGGGTGTGTGCAGTGCTTTTTTACCCCAGGAATAGGGTATGTATTGTGTGATGGGCATATGTATGTTACAGACATGTTGTTGTGATGGTAGTTTGTGGTGTTTGTGTTGACGTGTGCTTGTTGTTGTGGTTTGTGGCTTTGTGTGTTTGATTGTGTGAGTGTGCATGCATTGTGCATGAACTTATAGGTATGATGTGCTGTGTGAGTGTGATGTGTGTGTCGATTGCTAAGTTGCATGACTGTGTGATTGTATGTGTTTGTATGTTTTGTTCCCTGTTGGTTGTACATTGTGTTGTATGTGTGATGAATCCCTGGCCAGTGTTGGTTGTGTGTGCTTGACAATGTGTGTATGAAAGTGCGTTGTGGTGTTGTTGTGACATGTTGGTATGTTGTATGGGATTGTGTGAGCCTGGGCCTGTGCTGTAAGTATGTGTTCTTGACGTGTGATGTGTATGTGTGCTGGCTGCTGTGTGTATGCTGTGTATGTGTGGGTGTCTTTGTTGTTATATCTGAGTATGCATGTCAGTGCACTGTTACATGTGAGTGTTGCCCTCGCAGCCTCCTTGCAGCCTCCTCCCTATTTTATGTTATGTAACTTTACAAAATGTCACAATATACAACTGTAGCAGGTGTGTGTGTGCTTACAGTTGCTGTCGTCATGAAGATTCTGTTGTGTTTTACAAAGCAGGAGCAGCGGGATGACATTTGGTTGTGGTTCCATGGTGACTCCAGATGTGTATGGCTTTCTGGAGGTGAGTCTCTCCTTTAATGCAGTTTGTTTCCGCCTGGGTTCCTGTGGTGGTCTGACCGTGGCAGAAATGTTGGCGATGTGCAACCTTGTAATATGTTCAATGGAAACTTGGTGTCTGCCGGCCTGCTGGTCCCTTTAATCGTCAATGGCAGTCTGACCACACTGGCAGTGCCATTGGTGCTTTGGCAGGATTCTGAATGCATCACCGTCAAAGTCATAATTTGGCAGCCTTCTCCGCCAGCCTGTTGACGGTCTGACCGCTACTGCCAACATGGCGGTCCTCGGACCCCCAAACTCATAATGAGGCCCTTTATCTCCTTTTATGTATACTTTAGCCTGCTTTTAATTAGTCATTTATGAGTAGTGATTTTAGTATAGGTTTTTTAGTTTGGACCATGCACTCTTGCACCGACAATAGGGAGTGTGGTTTGGGTTCATTTTAGCATTTTTCTTGGTCACAATTACTTTAGCTTAGAGTCTGTGGCCTATGCCCTTTTACCTAGTTCATTTTATTTATTCCTTTTTATTATTTTAGCATGGCTTAATTTTAACTGGAATGTTTTATTATTTTTTTGAAGCAGACATTGTTATTAGTTTGGCATTGGTAAGAGTCCCATAACAATGTCTGTTGCTGATTGGAATAAGTAGACCATGGTGGATGTGCTGACCCTAAAGACACTACCCACTATTTAAAGGGAATTGTGTGACATAAGGGCCTCATTATGAGTTTGGCGGTGGGACCACCAAACCGTCATGTTGGCGGTCCTAAAAAGACAGCCATGTTGGCAGTCTTCCAGCTGACCATATTATGAGTTATACAGGGAGAACCGCTGTCCGCCAACCAAAAAAGGCAGACTGCCAGCAGTGTGGAGGCCTGGAAATAGGCAGTCTAACCTTCAGCGCCATCTGCTCTGCGACCAACCTCTGACCATATTGCAAGCACACAGTAGGAATGGGGGACCCACATGGCAGTCAGACAATGGCGGTCCAAACCATGGCGTTCCTCAGTCACAAAAGTAATACACAACTGCACATTGAATGAATTTGAAAACAACACAGCTGACACACATTGTCACACTAGACACACCTACAAAGCTCACTATACAACACACCCCTTAGCACACCAAAATCCTTTGCATTTATACCGCAACACACAAAAGCCAGAGCAACTTTTTTCCACACAGTACAGATACTAGGCATCCCATATAACACCCTGCACACACATTTGTACATTCACACCCTTCTGCACTTCCCCTGTGCTGTAAGTCACTGTCACCCATTTTTTTCCACCATGTCGCATTCCAAAAATTCCCGTTTTGCAAAGGATGGGTTAAAAGTCATGATGGATGAAATGATTAGAGTAGAGCCACAGTTGTATGAAGCACATGTCCAGCATACTTCTCTCAGTAGGAAAATGTAAAAGTTGTACAGAATCGTCGACAGAGTGAATGCTGTAGATGCCACCCTGCACACAAAGGAGAACATTAGAAAGAGGTAGAATGACCAGAAGCACAAGGTCCATTCCCTGATATCCAAGTGCCCCATTACATCTTTTTCCCTGGGAGGAGAAGTTCTTGGCCATCCTGCATCTGGAGGGGTTGACAGGACTATGTGGGGGTGTGGTGTCTGGTAAGTTACAACACTAAAAATGTCCCAAAAATTTACTTTCATGCATGCTCATAGCTCAGCTTTTGCCACTTTTAATGTCACTCCACTCACCAACCTAGTGTCCACCGGTCCAAAGACCTCTATTTAGCAACTCACACATGAAGTGTACTCACTTTGTGAGATGATATTTGTATATTGTGTGTAGTACAATGACTGACATGATTCTAACTTCCAGTAGGGAAGGTTCTATAACTCCAAACACCAGACCAGTGGTCACTTCTCCAAGTACCCTGTTTGTTACCTCACATTTTAAGGGTACACACCTGGGGAAATATCATTTGTCAAGTGTGTGTAGTACATGGACTGACATGACTACAGCTTCCAGCAGGCATTGTTCCTGTAACTACAAACGCTAGCACATTGGTCAAATGCTACAATAGATGTTAGTGAACTCTCAAATGAAGTGTACTCTAATGGGTAACAACATTGGTCAACTGTGTGTAGAGGAGAGGGTGGGATCAGACTCCAATTTACATGAGGCACTGTTTCAGCAACTCCAAACACCAGAATAGTGCTAACTTGTTTAAAGACCACCCACTGTCTGGCAACTCATAATTTAAGTTTACTCAGTTGGGAGGATACCATTTTTCAAATGTGGGAAGCATTTTGGTATGTATGAATCCCAATCTGCGATTCGGTAACTTGTTACCGAATTGCAAATTGGAATTACGACTACATACTGATTCAGTATTAGGATAGGGGCGTGTCCAGGGCATCCCTTCCTAAAACTGAATCACAGAGGTATGTTGGAATGTTTTGTGACCGAAATGCGGTCGCAAAACATTAGCATTTTACCACCTACTTCCCCTTTGTGAATGCATGCAAAAACATTTTTAAGAGCATGTAGTGGTCCCATGGACCACTGCCATACTCATAAAAAATGAAAAGAAAATTGTTAATTTTTCTTTTTAAACGCATCTCGTATTCCTTGAAGGAAAACGGGCTGCATTTAAAAAAAAATTGCTTTATTTAAAATAAATCACATACATAGTGGTCTGCTGAACCCAGCAGGCCATCATCCCTGTGACTGTAGCCATTCACAATGGGTCGCAAATTGTGACCTGCCTCATGAATATTAATGAGGTAGGTCCATTTGCGAGCCCTTGGGAATCACTAATTGAAACTCCTAGAGTTTCAGATATTTAAATAGCGATTACCGAATTGCGATTCGCAGAAAATCACAATTAGGTAATCACCATTAGGAAAATTGATACATTTGGCCCTTGGTGATTGTTAGACTTATCATCCTTGGTGTGGTCTCCCTTAACTTTTTGCCTCTGTTCCCCAGGTTGTTGATGTGTGCTGGACTCTGATTTTACTGTTTTTGTTACTCTTGGTGCTTTACCACTGCTAACCAGTGCTAAAGTGCAAGTGCTCCTTTACAAAATGTGTATGTAATTGGCTTCTCCATGATTGGCATATTTGATGTACTAATAAGTCCCTAGTAAAGTGCACTGGAGGTGCCAGGGCCTGTAAATCAAATGCTACCAGTGGGCCTGCAGCACTGGTTGTGCCACCCACATAAGTAGCTTTGTAATCATGTCTCAGACCTGCCACTGCAGTGTCTGTGTGTGCAGTGTTTACTGTAAATTCGACTTGGCAAGGTTACCCACTTGCCAGGCCCAAACCTTCCCTTTTCTTACATGTAAGGCACCCCTAAGGTAGGCCCTAGGTAGCCCCAAGGGCAGGGTGCAGTGTATGGTTAAGGTAAGACATACAGGCCCTCATTACAACATTGGCGGTAAATCCCGCTTACCGCCATGCAGAAGACCGCCAACACACCGCCGCGGCCGCGGAATTTTGCCACAGCTATTACGACCCACAGCTTAGAATCCACCAAAATCTAGACACCCACACAAGTCCGCCTCACCAAAGGTCAGTGACCTGGCGATAACAAAACCGACACCGTCACGCCAACAGGAATACGCCCACACTATCATGACCCACGAATCCACGCAGCGTTCTTTCAACCGCGGTATTCCATTGTCGGTAAACACAAAACACAACCACATTGGACAATTCGAAATACACACACCTGATACACATACACACACCACTCCCACACACCCAATACAATATAAAACACACACCCACATTACCCACAAACCCTTACTACCGAAAATTTGGAAAAAGCAGAGTGACAGCAAAGCAAAGACCACACCAGCATACAGAGGCACACAACACCATCACTCATACACATCCACGCACAAAACACCAAACACCCCTACACATCACCCCACACATCACAACACACACCACCTCACACACCACCCACACCACCCCATGGCACCGCAAAGACACCCCAGGTTTTCTGAGGAGGAGCTCAGGGTCATGGTGGAGGAAGATGGAGCTAGGAAGATGGAGCTATGGCGCAGAACAGTGGACAGGGTAAACGCAGTGGGACAGCACCCAAGAACACGGGATGACATCAGGAAGAGGTGGAACGACCTACGGGGGAGGGTGCGTTCCGTGGTCTCAAGACACCACATTGCAGTTCAGAGGACTGGCAGCGGACCCCCACCTCCTCCTCCACAACTAACAACATGGGAGGAGCCGGTCTTGGCTATACTGCATCCTGAGGCCCTCGCAGGAGTAGCTGGAGGAATGGATTCTGGTAAGTCAAATCTTTAACTACTTCATCCCCCACCCTACCTGCATGCTATCACATACCCCCACCCGCACCCTCACCCCATCACTCCAACTCCTCACATATGTCCCACTATCACAAACCACATATCCCAACACCAAGCCCTGCATGCAACAACAAAGCATGGACACCCTTCACCAATGCATGTCCACTACACATACCCACACAGACCCCTAAACAATTATCACGCAAGGTCCTACACAAGAATGTAAGCACTGGGGTACAGGGTCACCCACCCATTGCACACCATGGCACACACAGATGCAATAATCATGCTTTTACACCCCTGCATTACCCCTACCCAACGTCACCGGACATGTCCACTCCCCCCACAGAAGAGGCCCACAGTGATGACAGCAGCTCTGTCCAACTGGATCTAGATGACCAGCCCGACCCATCCGGGACCTCGGGACAGTCGGTTCCCCTCACACAGTCACAGGCCACCACAGAGCCTCCCTCCTCAGGAAACACCAGCACATCACCCACCCAGCGGGCCCATACCTCTGGCCCCAGGACATGTCAAGCAGCAGTGTGTCCACCACTACAGGGAACCCAGGCTAACCCACTGCCCCAAGAACAGCAGGGACCTGGGGGCAGACGCAGTGGGCACACGGTTCAGGGGACAGAGGCCCAGGAAAACAGGGGAAATGGGAGGTCTGCTGTGCGGCAGGGGGAGGACAGGTCCAGGGAACCCACTCTCCACAAGGCCCTCTCCAACATCATGGGAGCGTACCATCATTCCCAGGAGACGATGGCAACAGTACTGGCCAAGTTTCAGGAGACCCAGTTTCAGGAGACCCAGCAGCTGCAGGAGGAACAGTATTTGGGGTTCAGGGAGGAACTCAAGTCCATCAACACCACCCTGGGCACCATTGTAGGGGTGCTGAAGGACCTCGTGAACACCAGGAGGGACACTGTGGCACAACAAGGGGCCCCTGACACTAGCCTTGACGATGAACTGACCACTACCTCCGCCGGCGCTAGTGAACAGGAGGCACCGCCACAGGACCACAACACCAGCACCCCACCCCCTGCAGATGGAGAACCACCCCGCAAGCTGTCCCTGAGATCCAGGACAAAGACAGAGAACAATGCCAAGACCCCGCCAAGAAATGAGACCACCCTGAATGTCATCCCTCTGTCCCACTTTGTCACCCTGTCCATCCTTAAACTGCCCTAGCTCCACTTCCTATGCCCCTTTGGACAATGCACCTGTGAGACAAATAGACTGGACTCTGCCATGGACATTCCTCCACCCTCACCCCTGACCATTTGACAACCCCCTCCACTATTTAGCACTTAAATAAACACCCTTGAATCACAAAACAATCTGGAGTCAGTCTGTGCTTTCATAAATGTGTATTTGCAATAACTGAGGGAAATAGCACTGACCATTGTATTGTCAACATACCTATGTCACACAGCTCTAGTCCATGAGGTAACATAGCAGAGGTCACACAGTGGAACCCACATCTGTGAAATCGAAAGGGAAAGTGACAAATTAGGGTCCATACACTAGGTGAATGTGACTGACAGATGATAGGTCGAACAATTTTATCAGATGTAGGAGGCAGTGATGTCTTCTTACCTGTGTCTCACTGGAAGTATTGCTGGATCACGGTGTTTCTATTGTCTATGTCCTCTTCTTCTGCCTCCTCTTCTTCACAGTCCACAGGCTCCACAGCTGCCACAAGACCTCCTTCTGGACCATCCTCCTGCAGCAAAGGCACCTGTCGTCGCAAAGCCAGGTTGTGCAGCATACAGCAGGCCACGATGATCTGGCACACCTTCTTCAGTGAGTAGTAGAGAGAACCACCTGTCATATGGAGGCACCGAACCTGGCCTTCAGGAGGCCGAAGGTCCTCTCTATAACCCTCCTAGTTTGCCCATGTGCCTCATTGTACCGTTCCTCTGCCTTTGTCCTGGGATTGCTTACTGGGGTCAGTAGCCATGACAGGTTGGGGTAGCTAGAGTCACCTGCAAATGTCGAGGGACAAATGTTAGACACACACTAACCCTTAGGGACAACACCAGACCCAAAGAACGATTCACACTGTATTCACAATGTCCTTGTCCTCACCTATTAGCCATACACAGTGCCTCTGGAGTTGCCCCATCACATAAGGGATGCTGCTATTCCTCAGAATGTAAGCGTTATGCACTGAGCCCGGAAACTTGGCGTTCACATGGGAGATGTACTGGTCTGCCAAACACACCATCTGCACATTCATAGAATGGTAGCTCTTCCGGTTTCTGTACACCTGTTCACTCCTGCAGGGGGTACCAAGGCCACATGTGACCTTTCACTGTAGGCAAATCCTCCAATTGAGGGAAAACGATGTAGCTGCGCATGTGTTTCAGCAGGGCAGACAACACTCTGGACAACACATTTGAGAGCATAGGCTGGGACAACCCTGATGCTATGGCCACTGTAGTTTGAAAAGACCACTTGCCAGGAAATGGAGTACTGACAGGACCTGCACCAGAGGGGGGATTCCTGTGGGATGGAGGATAGCTGACATAAGGTCTGGCTCCAACTGGGCACAGAGTTCATGGATTGTGACACAATCAAGTCTATAGGTGACAATTACATGTCGCTCTTCCATTGGTCCACCAACGGTCTGTACACCGGAGGATGCCGCCATCTCATCACCTGCCCCAGCGGACGTGCTCTATGGATGAGAACAGCGATCAGAGGGTCAGCCAACACTGAGGTACTAAAACAACATCTTTATTGCACACATTTGTCAATCCGCTATGTGCCTGTCTTAGTGTGTATGCAAGGCCTAGATATGTGTGACAAATTTAAAATGAATGCCATGTGGCCCCCTGAAATGGCAGCTGCCTGACATGTAATGTGGGACAAGGGGATATGAGGTAACTGCGCTGGCATTGTACACCGTCGCAGTAGGCGGTCGAAGATCGCGGCGCAATCCTGTATTGGTTAACATTGGACCCTATGGGTCCCAGGAGCGAATGACGATGTACGTCTACGGTGACGGTACGCACCGCTGCGTACGTGTCCGCCATTTTCTCTCTGTTCACTCACTTGATACCTTCACCCAAGTCAGCAAACGAACACCTCCTACAACCACTACCTCTTCCTCCACTCCCAAACCCCCTCCATCTACCCGTCCCAGTGTGTCTAAAAAACTTTTCCTGTCAAACCTTGACCTCTTCCGTTCACGTCCCCCACCCCTCCGTCCCCTAGGGCCCGCCTTCCCAGGTCCCAACCTAGCACCTCAGCCACCACATCACCGGGCACAGTGGTGCCAGCAGTAACCGGATTCTGGAGTGCGCCAAGCAGCAGGGATGCCAGTGTCCCAAGGAGCCAGGCCAAGGACATTCCCCCACCCCCAAAACAGAAGAAGTTGCCCACATCCCACAGGGAGAAGGACAAAACACCGGCCCCCAAGGGCTCAGCCAAGACAACAGTTGGGAGTGGCAAGACTGCTGCCCCACCATCCAATGTGGGGAAGGGCCTGAGAAAGAAAGGCAAGTCAACGTCGCCGCCAACCTGCACAGCGGACAAGACTGCCACCGGCACCGCCACATGCACCGCAGCCACGGGCACCGCCGCTATGGGCACCGCCGCCACTGGCACCACCGCCAGCACCCAAGATACTGAGCCCTTCACCAGCACTGCAGAGACTGTGCCCTTCAGCAGCACAGTGGTCAGTGAGCCTGCCACCAGCACCCCCACCTATAACACCGCCGCCAGCACCAAGGTCAGTGAGCCCGCCACCAGCACCGCCGCTCATGACACCGCCGCCAGCACCGAGGTCAGTGAGCCCCCCACCAGCACCGCCGATCATGACACCGCCGCCAGCACCGAGGTCAGTGAGCCCCCCACCAGCATCGCTGCCAAATGACCGCCGCAAGCACCACCAGTGGCCACGCCACATCCTGAACCAGTGGCACCACCGCAGACGTGGCTGCCATCCCCAGTGGTCATTCGTACGAGGCTGGTGGTCAGTTCCAGGCGCCTGGGCAGCTTCCATGTTGCCCCACCGTCAGTGGAGTATCACATCCACTACCTCAGTCCTTGGCAGGATGAAGCACTCTGGGCCCAAGGCCCCCTCTAGAACCAGTGGAGAATCACATCCACTACCTCAATCCTTGGCAGGATGAAGCACTCTGGGCACAAGGCCCGCTCCAGAACCAGTGGAGAAAGGCATCCTCTCCCTCAGTCCTTGGCAGGATGAAGCACTCTGGGCACAAAGCCCCCTCCAGAACCAGTGGAGAAAGGCATCCACTACCTCAGTCCTTGGCAGGATGAAGCACTCTGGGCACAATCCCCCTCCAGAACCAGTGGAGAAAGGCATCCACTACCTCAGTCCTTGGCAGGATGAAGCACTCTGGGCACAATCCCCCTCCAGAACTAGTGGAGAAAGGCATCCACTACCTCAGTCCTTGGCAGGATGAAGCACTCTGGGCACCAAGCCCCCTCCAGAGCCAGTGGAGGAAGACATCCACTTGAGAGGCTGTGGCTTTGCACTCCCCAGGATAAAGCAGTAGGCAAACCACCCACTTGAGAGACTTGAGAGACTGTGGCTTTGCACTCCCCAGGATAAAGCAGTGGGCAAACCACCCACTTGAGAGACTTGAGTGAATGTGGCTTTGCATTCCCCAGGATACATCAATGGGCATGGAGCCCCCTCGTGGAGCTGGCGTCGTGCACTCATCCGGCTGAGGTGCCCCCCCTTTCCTTCCCCCTGAGGCGCCTGTTTTTTTCTCGATCTGATGCCCCTGCAGTGTTCTCTCCGTTTCGATCGGGTATCTTGTGTGGGCCTCGCCCATGCATTTTGGGCCCAGTGGTCCAGGTCCACGTACTATATTGGTGCAGTACCTGGACTTGAATTCTTGGTATACATATTTGTTTATAGTGTATATATATTTTTGATTAATGGACTTTACATGATTACAATCGTTCAACTCATTTCCTTTTGTCATTGTGTTCTTCCAGGAGGGGTTGAGGGGTGTACATGTAATGTTTCAGCATACATTGGTGTGTGTGTTGTTGTGGGTGAGGGTGGGGGTGGGGGTGTTGCGTGTGTGTCACTCTCTTTGCCCTCCCCCTCCCCTGTGTTGTAGGTGCAGTACTCACCGGGTTCGTCGCCGCCGTCGGTCGTGCTCCTGGTAGAGGAGCAGGAAGACAATCGCAGGGAGCATTTGGAGTTCAGGCTCCATGGCGTCCTGGTTCCTCGTGGGTTATGTAGAGGTGAGTGTTTCCCTTTCCAAGTCCTGTTTCTGCTGTGTTTTTGTTTGCGGTGAATCTACCCCGCAAAAGGTGGTGGATTGGCCTGTCATAATAGTGTGGGCGGTACATTGTGTTCCGCCTGACTGTTGGCGGTGACTGCCATGCTGTTTGTCTGTACCGCCGTGGCGGTCGGAGTGTTAAAGTGGCTGTCTATGTTAGCGGTTTCCGCCGTGGTCTTAATCCCATTTTTGTTTCTGCCGGCCTGTTGGCGGTCTTACCCCCGCTTTAACACCGACCGCCATGGTTGTAATGAGGGTCATAGTAATGTGTTTTATTTGTCCTGACAGTGAAATGTTGCTAAATTCGTTTTTCACTGTTGCAAGGCCTGTCCCTCCCATAGGTTAACATGGGGGCTACCTTTAAATCTGATTAAAGTGTAGATTCCCTTTGGGAGCGGATGGACATTTAGAGTTTGGGGTCTCTGAGCTCACAATTTAAAAATACATCTTTTAGTAAAGTTGATTTTAGATGGTGTTTGAAAATGCCACTTTTAGAAAGTGAGCATTTTCTTGCTTATACCATTTCTTTGACTCTGCCTGTTTGTGGATTCCCTGTCTGGGTCAGTTTGACAGTTGGGCTGGTTGTACCTCACAATAGACATTGACACAAAAGGAGCTGGGGTGTAGTCTGCATTTCCTGATGAGCCATCTGTGCTAGGAGGGTGGGGAGGAGTGGTCACTTACACCTGAAAGGGCTGTGCCTGTCCTCACACAATGCAGTCTCCGACCCCCTGCTGAGTGTCTGGAGCCTGGCCTGGGCAAGGCAGGATTTCACATTCACAAGAGACTTTACTTTGAAGTAGGCCTACTTCAAATGAGAAATTGGGTATAGGAAGGGGACCCAAAACCACAGACTTTAGATCACTTCTGGACATCAAGTGGAACCTGTGCCTGGAGAAGAGCTGAAGAGCTGAAGAGCTGAAGAGCTGAAGAGCTGAGAAGAAGTGCTGCCCTGCCTGTGACTGTGCTTTGTGGAGCTATCCTACAGTTGCTGCTTCTGCCAAAGTAAGAGGACAAAGACTGGACTTTGTGTGCCTCCCATCTTGTGAAGAAATCTCCAAGGGCTTGATTTAGAGCTTGCATCCTGTTGTTTGAAGTCTCAGGGACAGCAAAGACTTCTCTCTGCCAGCACCTGGAGTCTCTGGAGAGACTCCTGCTCTGACAAGTGGTGCCCTATCCAGTCCATGGGCCCCTGGAAGGAAAGCTGGTGGAAATCCAAGAAAATCGAGTTCGGACGACTTCGGACCGACGCCGCTGCTGAATCCGGTGACGCCGTCTGCAACCAACTCTGTGACCTTCGCTGGAACATGGCGATCTTCGCAGGCCCGATGCTGCTGCAGCCCCGCTGAAGTCCGTGACTCTGTGGAAGTCGCCGCACCACGTCATGACCGACGTCACTCGAAGTGCGCGGAATCAACGTTTCGCACTGACGCCGCGATCCCCGACTTCGCGCATCAACTCGTTTTCACTCTTCACCAAAGGTACTGTACTTGGGGGTCTACTCGACTCCGTGTCTGGCACCGCTGGTGTCGGCTTGTTGGGAACAACTCCTTCCCGACGCTGTGTTAACACCTCATCGAAGCATTTTGTGTTTCTAAGCGCTATTTTTAAATGTAATCTTTAAAAATTCATAACTTGACTTGTGTATGTCGGACTTTTGTCATTTTGGTCTTGTTTTGTTTAGGTAAATATTTCCTATTTTTCTAAACTATTGTTGTGTCATTTTGTAGTGTTGTCAATAAGTTACTGTGTGTGTTGGTACAAATACTTTACACCTAGCACTCTGCAATTAAGCCTACTGCTCTGCCAAGCTACAAAGCGGGTAAGCAGGGGTTAGCTGAAGGTGATTCTCTTTTACCCTGACTAGAGTGAGGGTACTTCCTGGAACTGGGGGTAACCTGACTGTCAACCAAAGACCCCATTTCTAACAGTGATCATCAAAAAACACAATAGCCTCAAGAGGCAAGAGAAATTCAAGAAAAGAAAGAGGAATGTTTGGAAAGGTGTGATGAACGGGTAGATAATGCATTTTGGCTCTCTATTGATGGTAAATACACACCTTCAACCTCTAGTTCTATGAGTAGGACTGGTACTTCTAGTTTATCTGCTGCACAGTCAATAATTTCCACCACAAATGATGATTCTAATTGACTTCTGGTTCTGGAGTTAGTTCCACTTCAGCATCAGGCTTCGGTTTAGCTAGTCAACTTTAATGTAGCTCTACATATAATTCAAGTAGGAGAGCTTCCCAAAAGATTTGTACCTGCAAGATTAAAAGATCAACAAGGAGAAATATTACTGCTTCTCCTTCTTTTTCTTCTTTATATGCATACTATATTCTGCAGCACACATAGAAAGAGGAAAATCCTCCCAGGATTGTTTTGCTCTTCCTGCACAAAAACGATCATGCATGCAATGCAGGCACCCTTGCAGCATGGTGCAAAGATGCCTGCATTGGCACTAGGCTGCCAAAAGTGTGCCAGTGCAGGGAGAAAAGACAGGAATGTGCTGTTTTGGTGCATTCCTGTCCTTTCCCTTCCACTCAGGGAAGCACAGCAAAGTGACTTGCTATGCTGCCTTGCACCAAAAACCTGTAAATGTATCCCATAGAGGACATATTATATAACTTAAAGATCATGACCATGTTTTGATGGGGTTTGCTACCAACTTTCCTGACATATCTAGAACTGATTTGTTTGTTTATGAAAATGACTTTAGATGGAGGGCATCCTACTAAATTCAAATCTCAACCAACTTAAAAACTCTTGTGTATCACTAATGTGCTTGAGAAAACAAACACTACAGCCTTATGTAGAGGGCAACAAAACAACTTCACTCTCAAATCTCAAACAGGGCTCTTCCCGAAGAGGGGACTAAATCTATTGGGCTTGGAACTTTCTTGGGTCAACCCCGAACGTTTTGCCCTCACCTTCCTGTTTCTGAACCCATTTTTGTTGGTTTTTAGGACTCTGCACACTCTACCACTGCTAACCAGTGCTAACATGTTTTTGCTTTCTCCTTTAAACATGGTAAATTTGACTTACAGCCAAATTGGCACAATTAATTAGCTTGTAAGTCCCTAGTAAACTGGTATTACATGTACCCAGGTCCTGTAAATGATATGCTACTAGTAGGCCTGCAGCACTAATTGTGTCCACCCACCTTAGAAGCCTTGAAAATAAACATGTTTCAGGCCTGCCCATTGCTGCCTGTGTGTGCAGTTTTAAGCTCCTATCTCAACCTGGAAAAATAACATATTTTGCCATAACCTAATCCTTCCATTATATTTTAATACATATATGTGACCCATAGGATAGACCCTAAACAACCCATAAGACAGGGTGAGGTGTATTTAAAAAAGTTGGGCAGGTACTTTTAACTTTTCATATGCCCTGGTAGTGAAAAACTCTTAGAGCAGTTTTCCATTACTGCATGGCCTGCCTCTCCTGTAGAATAACATTGGGTTTAACATAACATATTTAATAAGTGATAGCTTTCAATTGGGAGCAGGTGAGAATCTTGAGTTTGGTGTCTAAAGAATTCAAAGCCCTTTTTAATGGTAAAGTCTGATTTTAAGCCACAATTGTCAAAATGCCACTTTTAGAAGGTAGTCATTTTCATGGTCACATGACTGGGTGAGTTGGCAGTTATTCTTTGTATATTGCTCCCTACAATGTGACAAAGGAAGAAAAGTGTTGTCAGGAAAGGACATCTCTGACTCATGGGGGGAGGGGGTGTCTTTTACCCCACTTGCACATCACAAAGGCTCTACCTGCGCACACTCACAAAAGGTTTGACATTAGTTTCTTGTGACCCCAGGTAATCTGGGGCTAGGACAGGGAGATAGGAACTTCCAAGCTCTTATGGGGGTGTAAATCACCAGAACGTTCTCCTACTTCAAGTGGACACCAGGAATAAATAATGGACACTCAGACCCAAACCTTCACAAGATCTGTGGCCCTGTGTCCAGTGGGTGGTTTGTGTGAAACAAACTGAGACTAACTTAATTGCTGCCACACCCAGTCAGTGCTAAACATAATTGCCGCATTCCAGATGTCATAAAGATCCAGGAGTTCCCTTGTCTGCAGCAACACTGTCCAGACCTTGTAGCCTTAGGACCTGTGTGTACCTAGCTCTGTGGAAACCTGATTAGTGCCTTCAGACACTGAAAGAAGGCTTGTCATGGTTCTGAATAAAGATTTTGTATTCACTACCAGATAACCTCTGTAGTACAAAGGTACTGATTTTATCATCAGATTCTCTGACATCTCTTCCAGTATATTAACATTACCCCCGTTATGCATTCCCCAGATGCCCAGAAACTACAGAACAGGTAATGTTATCCATCTGCTGTGGTGGCAACTCAGAGGCTTTACAGCCTTCCAAATCATTAGGGTCATCTGAGTGGCTCGATGTGCTGTTCAACAAGCTCTTTGCGTCTGGGTCTTCTGAGCAGTGGTAGAGCGGGAACCAAAGGCAGCCCAGGCAAAAATGTTCACACTGGCACTGCTCTCTTTTCAAATGCACCAACAGAGGCTCTGGTCCTTCACAAACCAGCCTAAGATGTATTCAGGCTCCCAGAAATGCCTGATACATAGCCAGTCCGCCTCTGCCTGTGACCCCCAAAGTGATGTTCATTTCGATACAGAAATTTCCCAGAGAATTGAACACAACTGGAGTGTTTAGAAAGCAGTGATATCATGATTACCTTCTGTCCATGCCTGAATATATGTAATCAGCTATTGGTTTTGTCTAAGTTAGTTTGTTATTTAATAGGTTTTTATGGCGCCACGGTGCCCAAGTGGTATTACTGCGCTTCAGCAGGAGCAGAAAACAAATGTTCACAGTGTAGAATAGCAACAAATATGCCATGGCATAAAAATATTGGACAAGAAGGTTAAATGTTTTTCAGAAGCGTCAATTAGTCAAGAGAGAAGGAGTGTAATATCTGTTTTCAGTAATGCTTGAAATATAGACTATGTTGATCATAAGCGGTGATGACAGAGAATTAATCAGGCTAGTAGCAGCACGAATGAAAAACTTTTTAAAGCTTGGGAGACACAGATTTCCGGAGTTTATGTATGCACAGAGTTTTTTTACTCCCAAGGCCGTATGTATCCCAGAGATGGTAAACAGATTCGTCAAATAAAGGGCCTCATTTACAAGGATTTTGCACTGCCTTAGCGCCAAACAGTCCCCCACGCCATTTTTACAAGCTGGTGCCAGTTTGTGAAGCCTTGCATCACATAATACCTGCGCCATGTATAATGTATGCAAAGTAGGTGTCGCCCGTTAAAAGCCCCGCAGAAATGGCGCAGTGAAATCTACAAGATTTTACTGTGCCACGCTGCTGCGCCAGCACAGCCTTATTTTTTTTAATGCCTGCTCAGGGCAGGCGTTAAAGGTGATGCTGTGCTGTTGTCTATAGTAGGCCCCCTTAACATTGCTGGACTAGCATCACAATGTTGACACTTGTCCAACAATGTTAAGGTTTGGCGCCACAACAGCGTCAGAATTTCTGATGCTGTTGTGGACATTTTGCGCAATGGAAAACTGTATTGTAATCACAGCACTCCCATGGCATTGTTAGGCAGCACAAAAAATCTTCTTGTAAATCAGCCCCAATGTCTCTTAATATGGAGATGTAATTACACTTCGGCTTGCTTGAGATCGGTCTGTTCACAATGCGATGTACATTTGTGTGAGAAAGGATTGCTGATTATGGTACTGCCAGTCCAAGCGTCATATGCTTACTGCGAGCAGTGAATTTGTTAAAAAAGAAAAGAAAAGAACTGCAGGTTCCCCAAAAGTTTATAAGTATGCTGCGCCCACTTCCACAATGGGTGTGGACCATGAACATTAAAAACCCGATGGACATGGTCCACTGGGCCCTTCATTTGTGTAATGTGCTGTACATTCCCATGACAGAGCCCGTAGATGTACTTCTTTATATTTCACTTTACCATCCTATTATGCACCATTATTGCTTCTATCGTTGTTCCACTTAATTGCTTCGACAAATTCCATATTTTGCCTATATGTCCTTTTTTACCCTCCTTTCCATATTTTCTCACAAATGTTTTGCTTCTCCTCTTCTCCTTCTTTCCCTTCTCCTCTTCCTGTATGCTTTAATGTCTCTTTTTACATGTTTGTTTCACGGTTTTCTCGTTTAAGTCATGGAAGATTTTTAATGCACTTTTTTAAGGAAGAGAGTTTGAGTGTATTTTATCCAATTTTATTTAAAATGTCCTTCATTTTCAGTTTTAAATTAGTGTTTATTGAAATTTAATATTTTTAGGTTTTGGATGGTCTCCGTGTATTTCTAGTACGTTTCCAAATTTGTATTTTTATTTTAGACAGTTGTGAATTTTGTGGTGATTTTTATGTTTTTAAACATGAATTGTCTGTGCCTTTTGGATTACTGGGAAACTTGATGTCTTCAGCTAGAAAAAGCACAAATACGTTTTTTCAAAAAAGTTTATAGGGTTGGAAATGTTTTTAGATTGTATTGTATTATATGTGACTTATTGTTACCAATTTTTTATCCTCTGTATATTTTACATAATATGTTATATTATGCATTGTGGTTGTAGTTTTTCATATTTTTGATATGTGTATATTTATTTCAATAGAAGGATATTTTGCAATTAATATTTATTAAATACATGCACATATTCTTTTGTACATAAGATAGACTAGTAAAAATAAAGTAATATTAATAAATAAATATGTTTTTTTAGATATGCTTACGGTTGTGACTGGTGTTTTGATTGGTTTGTTTAGAGCAAAGTTTTTAATATGGTGTTGATATATGGTATAACTTGATTGTTAGCAAAGAGTTTGCCTTTGCATTGTAGCATGTCATGCATTTCTTGGGTATATTTCGCTCATTTAGGTTTTAGGTGGATTATTGCCTATTCTATTCTTAGCTCATGTTAGTTGTGTTCCTTTTTTAAAATGTTGAAAAGTTGGTGTAGTATACATTGGTTTTGTCCTAAAGTTCATTGGAAGGGATTTTTCCACCCTTCCTCTGCATTGCTGGATTTTGCATGTTGTGCCATGATACTGACATGAACGTTTCACCATGAAATAAAATACTTGGGTTGGCATATGTGACTAGTACAGGGCAGTCTGCCAATCAAAGTATCTTCAAGGTAGACTGTTTGGAGAGTTTTTTGTTCACATTTATTGTTTTAATTACATGGGCAAATTCAGCATTTGTGGACTATTCTACATCTAATTGCAATTTTTGCAGGTGTTTTCTGAAACTTTGATTAAAGTGGTAGTAACTCTCTTATATGGCTGTATCTGCATACACTTTTTAAAAACATTTAAACTATTTCTTGCTCAGGATTATACTTATTTTATATGTATTATAATTGTTGGGTTTGGATTTTCTTTCACATATTAATTCTTGGTATGTTGCACTTTGTTTATTTGGTAAAAGTGTGTATACTAATGGGATGTTGGTGTGTTAGTATTTTCCTTGGACTGTGTTGACTGGTAGAAAATACATAATGCCGTTCATCACTCACATTTTGATCCATGTAGGTTTTAGTAGATTATTGCTGGTACCATATCTAAATATACTTCTCTCATTGTTACTATTGCTGTGCAAAAAGAAAGTGTGAATTTTCTGTGCAAAAATTTAAGTTTTCAAAGAGTTTCATGTCCTCAAATCTGACCCTCTTGAGTCATTTTTGTAAACATGAGGGATCATAGTTGCCACAGCACAGTTCACAATTGCTGGTTATCATTGATTTCCAGAAATGTTCTCTTTTTAGCCTCAGCTGATATCACTGACCTGTAGTTTGCTTTTCCATGAATGAATCATATACATGTGTAACTTTTTGTGGGCCATAGAGTGGTGGGGAACACGTGTAGACAGGTGCAGGCACAGATACAAACCCTTGGCAGATAAGGAGACTCTTGAACACAAGTATGAAGTGTTGGCCTTAAGGGGCAGTCTGGTACTCTTGCATTATCAGAAGGGCCAGCTTGAAGGACATGTGCTGGCTAGTATTTTTGGTCCCATCATAGACCACTGGACCAAGGAATAATGGCCCACAACTGGCCCTTCAATCTGCTGCACCTGGGAGTGCCAAAATGACAGACTGTTTGAAAGGTGAATTCATCACTGCATCCACACTATGCCTAGTGACACCAAAGTACTTCACAAAACAACGGTCCACAAAGTTACACCTTGTATCTCACAAGCCCTTGGTAAAGAAGAAAAAACTAGGAAGAGGAAAAGACAGAGGAGAGACATGGTACAAATTAAATAAAGATTTAAGTGTGCTCTAGTGCAAAATAAGTCCACATCATGCAGCCATGGTCTGTCACTGTCACCATCCCACTTTGAGTCAACACCAGTGGAGTTGTTTGAGCATGAATTTATATAGAATGGCAGGTTCACCCTTGCCTTTTAAGGTAACAGACAGTCCTCTAATTGAGGCCCACCAGTAGCATGTTACTGCTTCTATTGTCACTAAACCTGCTTGTGCTTTGGACGCTACAGCAAAGGCTTCACTGCACTCACAATCTCATGCACACTAGCTCATCTGTTCCACTTTTCCTATTATGAGAACCCTTGTCACTGAGATAGCGTTCAAGCACCAAGCGGCAGCAAGACCAGAATTGCAAGAAGGATCTATTGTGCATGACCCTTTGGTACTGGAATGTAAATAGGTCCACTCCGTAGCTCTGCTTTTGTTTGGTTGGTGTAAGAATGTGTAATTCCAACTGTATTAGGTTGACAAGAGCTGAAAACAACAACAACAAGCTTTATTCGGTCAATTAACCATCAAAGCAGCACAGTACAATAAATAATCTCATTTAAGTACAATCATCAATAATCTGATATAAAACATTAATACGTATAGATAAAATCAAATTGCACATAAAAGTCTCATCCGGATCAACTTCGTGGGTCCTTATTTAAAAAAAAACAGAAAAAGAGCTGAAAAACATAGGTAACAAAGAAGCAGCTGCAGTGAGCAAGTGGCACCAGCAGCTGCACCTGTCACCACTGCCCACACAAACAGCTTCTCCCACTGATGCACTTATGACTAGTGTGATACTTCACTGGTAGAACTCTGCACAATGCTGTGATTAAATGTTATGTAGATCATAATCACTATATTGAAAATAACATTTCCTCACTGTGTAATTGTACTTTTACATCAAGATGGAAGTATAACAAAAAAAGAACAGATTGCATTGGCTAAAGAAAAACAGTGAAGGGAAGGGGCACAGGGCAGAGAACACAAAGACTGAGGAAAACATTTGTCCAATCAAAATACTATAGCAACACAAAAAGATGATGGATGGAATGCCGAACATTTTCAAACAATCACCCCCAGACACAGATCTGAGTTTAATCAATTGTTTGGTTTGCACACCACGCCACCCCAGTTAAGACCCAGACATATGCAAATCAGTCTTGACCCCGCAATCCAAATAGTATACCAAAACACATGCTGTCACGCATTTCAATAAAATTGTCTAAAACAATCTAGCATTACTCATAATTATTAATTCCAGACTGACTAATTGACTGACACCCTCGAATTTTTTTTTCCTAGAGATACTCCTATTTAATCTTCAAAGTCATAATATTTGAATGTTAGCCCCTGTATTTACTTTTTAATAATGTCACTATCTTTTAACAATTTAAATAAGATCACTTTGACAATCTTGTCCTTCAACCAGCTCCATTGTTTCTATGACCGCTCAAAAAAACAGCAGTTTTAGGAAGGCAACACAAATGTGCATCAGTGTGCCATTCCTTTTCTAACAATTCTATTGGATCCAGTTTTAAGTCAAGGTCTGCACTCATTCCAGAGCCCACAATAATCAAAGAGATTTGCTACTATATTCAATTCATTTTTAAGGTCTTAGGATATTGCTTAATTTTGCTAGAGATGGACTTCATTTCCGAGCACCCTTCAGCACATGAGATGTCACTTGATTGCCCAATATCTATATAGCCAGTATGTGACATTGCTGGTTTTCCAGCCAAAACCATCTATAAAAGAAGAAGCCAAGCAAGAGGACTTGATTTCCCATCACCCACCAGCACAGGAAATTAGATCATGGCACCCTGGGCTCCTCCCCTTTCCTGGACCTACTTAATGAGAGCTGCAATACGGAAAAGCAGCAGATGCATGCAGCAGGCACACCTCTGGGGTGCCAAAGGTGCATGAAAGGCAAGCTGTGCCTGGACCATGGCCAGCCCCTGGAACGCTGGTCTGGTCACTGCCCAATGATACTCTGGAGCACTCCCTAGGTTGCTAAACCCCAGATGCCATTCCCTCAGCTGCTGCTGTGCTGCTCCTCACACCACAGTAGGAATGTTTACCTGTACTCACTGCTCGTTCTCTGGCAGCCATCCACTCACACTACTGATACAAATACTAACAACACTCTCAACACCCCCTCTCAAACCACACACCACACAAACACCAAAATTGCCTACGCTCCCAGCCTATAACACAAGCCACAGCAAACCAGCACTTCAACACCGATTTGTATGCATGTGTAACACACAATCACTAACCCAACCCACAACCAAAATATGGGACCTTTTGAGCAGAGACATACCCGACATACTCTTCATCACAAAGACCTGGCTCAACCCCTCATTGGCTTCCAACATCCCTTTGGCAATCCTAGCGGGCTACAAGATCACTCAACTGGACTGCCTTCATAAAGCATGAGGAGGACTTGCTATCATCTTCAAGGAATCCATAAATTGCACAATAACTATAGAGAATGCCACTCCATTCAATGAAAACATGCAGTTCAAGTTGGAAATCTCTGAAAACCTCAGCCTCAATGGAAATCTCGCCTACTGAACACCTGGGCCAGTAGCCACCTTTACTAACCACATCACTGACTTTGTTGCTCCGCTCACCATCAAACCCAGAGCCTGTATTTTCCTCGGCAACTTAATCTTTCACCTTGATCATCGAAACGACCCCTGCTTCACAGCAGCCCTTGAAAACATGAACAACATAAGACTCACCCAGCTCATCACAGAATCAACACACACATCGGACACCAACACAACCCAGGAGAACTCATCATTAACCTACCCAACACCAACCAAATGGCCATCTGACCGAATGGACAACCCTTGCGAGAAACAACATAGCAAAAATCTTGTGGAACATCAACTCAGAGGCCCCAACGGACCTATGCCCACACCACATCTACAACCTGGAAACTTCACCAATCAGAACCACACTAACCCACGTCATCAACACCTCCAGCACACCTGTCACTTTTCAGAATGAATGAAAACTTGCAGAAATCAATGCCCGCCTCAAGAAGCCCACAGCTGACCTGAATCAACGGAGAAACTTCTGATGCATCTCCCTGTCCAGCCAAAGTGATTGAAAAGGCCATTAGCAAGCAACTCTTCCTAGCAAAGCATGGCTTAGTTCTTCGTTTGCTAAGGGACTCAGGCTATGACATCATCCTTTAGGAGACTCATGTACTTTGGAAGGACTGGGGTCGCCTTCAGTCTGGCAAGTTCTTTTGTCATCTGCCCAGACAGGAATGGAAGCATTGTAGTACTACCAGCCAATTCATTTCAAGGCAAAATCCTATCCATCATTGCAGAGATACTGGGTAGGATGTTGGTGCTGAGGATAATACAACAGATATACACATTTACACAATACAGCAACAGATATAAACATTTACACTCAGTAAAGTATACTCCCCAACAATAACCAAGAGAATTCCTTTGGAATGCAATATTGTCAATCAAGGCAACCTCAAATCCTGACATACTTGTAGGAAGGACTTTAATATGGTGGTGGACATAGAACTGTACTGCTCTGGGTTCAAGGGAGCTCTTTCAGAATGTGGCCACACCTGACTGAGGGTTAGTGCATAATGGGCATATAGCGAGTGCAGCACACCACTAGCAGGGATTACACAATTTTCTCTGCAGCACACCACACCTATGCCAGACTACATTACTATCTGGGCATCTCCTAACAAGAGGTCAACAGGTGGATATAGGGGTCACAGCTGTATCCCACAATGCCCCAGTCCTACTCACCTTGTACTACAAATTTGTCTCTGTACGTCAGGACGCTGGGGGTTGAATCTGAAACATCAAAAGGTTTTGTGTTCAATCACACTTGGATCACAAACTTCCTGGCTGAAAATGAGGGTTCGGTCACCCTGTTTGAGGTGTTGTAGGACACCCTTAAGATGGTTTTAAAGGGGACTTTATAGATATTTCCACCATCCTTAAAGTGGATAGGAGGGCCAAGCACAGGGAGCTGGAAGAAAGGGTGAACAACCTGGAGGGCAACACAAACCTTCAGGGTCTTGGAAAGTTTGGCATCAGTTGACCTCCTCAAGACAACAACTTCAAGCTCTCAATTGGGATGCCATTGAATATGTTCTATTACCACAAAAAGCACCGATATTACACAGAGGGAGACAAAGCGGGCAGATTCTTTGCCTGCAGGCTCTTAGCACAACAGGCATTGTGCCTCTTTGTAAATATGGCAGGGGGAATGGCCTCCTTAATGCTGCCTTAACATAAAGAAAAATGACACTAGGACGGAGCAAGGATGCAGTAGGGGCTTGTAAATATGTTACAAAAATGATGGAAAGAGGAGCTTGGACGCATGCTTTAAGATAAGGAGTGGGGGGCAACTGCACAACAGCAGCCATTGCCGCTGGTAGAGACTCAATGACCAAAATCGCATATTACTGGTATGACACACCCTTCTGGGTCCTCTCTGACTAGATCCCCTGACTGCTGGAGGGGCTGCGGTACCCTGTTGCATTTTTTATAGCACTGTCCCAAGTTGAAACCCTACTGGGGAAGAGTACTGAGTGATTTGACAGCCATGTTTTCCACAGACTTCCCCCCAATTTCAGCCTATACTATTTTAGGCCTACCCAATATGTTTACATTCCCACTGTATACACACCGAAGGAGGGCTATAGATTTTGCCCAATGCACAACGCAATATTCTATACTAGTGCTATGTGATTATGAAATGTTGCTACATTGCCTATGGGCCTTGTTGGGGATGGAATGAATCTCCGCAATGCTTAAGGCTAGAGAAGCAAACTTTGAGAAAACCCTGACACTGTGCCTCATGTTCCTTGGGCAAGGGTATTGGGAACTTACCTTCCCTAAGTACCTGTTAGTACTCCAATGAACACATCCACAAAAGATTTGAGATATGACAGGCAACTTGTATGGCAGTGAGTCTATGGATATTTTTATGAAACATTGGGTTGCACACTGTCTAAAGTGTGTGTGGATGGCATAGAGGAGTATGGTTATGTATGGATGAGGTGGATGGGTTCACCCGGGGGAGGACAGAAACACTAAGGGACATATCTATCATTACTGACTCAACTCTGTGCAAACCATCGAAGTATCAGAACTATTACATTTTGTTATAGCATTTCCGTGCGTCATGGATGCACCGTATTTATGGATGGTTCACCATAGCTCAAGGACCAGATATGTGTCAATAATTCTGACGTAGCAATGTTGAGAATAGCGCAATGTGCCATAATGCAACTACAATTAATGTGATGCAAAGTTGATTTGCATGTGGTAAAGCACCTATACATGCTGCAAATCAACATTGAGTCACATAGTAGTGCTTTACAATGTCAGTGCACTTCAAAAAGTGGTGCAGTCTCCAAAAATATACCTCAAGACAGAGAAGCATAGAAGGAGCCTTAGGGATCCAGGAGGGTAGTAACCCCGACCCAGAAGACTTGCCATCAGCCCTGGGGAAGAGGAAGAGGAAGAAGAAGATAAACTTCTCTGAGGAGGAGAAGTTGATTCTAATCAGTTAGGTGAACCATTTATTTGTCACCTCAAAATTGCCATTATCAAGGAAGGATGCAATATGGAAGTCCATAGTGGATAAGATTAACTACATTGCACAGACAAAGTGGACAGTCCTGGAGTGCAAAAGAGTTTGGTATGACGACAAGCATAGGACAAAAGAAAAAATGGGCAGGACCCTAAAGGCAGCCATGAGGACTGGAGGAGGACCTGATGAGGAGGTACAGGAGGAACAGGGGAGATGGACCCATTAGAGAGGTGGCATCCCTCATCCCAGCAGAGTTGGTAGCTAGAATGCAATATCCAGACAGTTCTGAAGAAGAAATCCAGCAAGAACTACAGGGTAAGTCAAAACAAGGGACCATATTGTAGAAACTATCAGGCAGTGCAGTGCAGCAAGACACTTTGCTGTGCAGCGTTGCACTATGTGAAATGGAAAGGTCAAGAATGTCCCGCATGTGAAATCATCCATCACAACACCATCTTTACCTTGGACAGGAACACATTTTCCAGTGTAGTTCAGCCCTGCCAAGTTTCCCTGGTGCATGTGTGATGTGCAAGTCAGAACACTTGAAGAGTCAGGTCTACAGTTATTATTACACATCTATATTTGATGCAGATATCCTGATGTGCTGGGTGAGGCTGTTCTAGATGTAGCCTGCCATGTAAATGAACATGCTACCCCCTGCCTTGCTCATATCGATATTTGAGATGCAGGTGAGTAGAAGTGTTGCAGAGGTTCATATTCTGTTGGTGGAAGTGTAGATGGTGTGTAAGCTAGATGGGTCCACGGTACTGTAGTGACTTGCAGGTTTGGCTGAGCATTTTCAACTGGCAGTGTGTCTGAATGGGCAATTATTGTATATTTCTGAGGCAATGTGCTTGCTGCGAGGTAGGGTGAGAAATACTTTGACATTGCCATATTGGATAGTTTTCCTCTTGTATAAGAGGTGTGCAGAGATACTCTAATACAGTGCATTGGTGTAGTATAGTCTAGATGTGATGAGGGTCTGTGTGATGGTCTCACAGGTGTCAGGAGGGAACCATATGAAGAAATGTCAGAGCGTGCAAAATAGGTGAGAGTGGTAATTTCAACCACTGGGGTGGTTGGAGGGTGAGGACTTTGGGCCTAATTCTATGGGGGAACCAGAGTGAGTTTAATTTACAGAGTATTATCACTACTGTCATGTCGGATAAAGTATGAGCAACTAATCTCCTGCAGAGCTATTATAGGGCGTAATGTAACACCTTTTGTTGGTTTGGTGTCTCTTGAGAGTTAATATATGAATTGGTGTCATCAGTGTAAGCAAAATATGTAGAACCCCTATGTCTGAATGATACTAACAAGAGACATATAGTGCACATGCCCCCATATCCCTGTGTTTTTTAAATGAACCTAAATACTGTCTGAATGCAACACTCATGTTCAATTCTATCATGTAAACTTTGTGACAAATGTCTAATTCTTTTTCAGAGTGTACAAACACATCTCCTGGAGATCAGCCTGCCCACAATGCCCAACCTGTTGAGGACTCCATCTTGTCCCTCCTCCTGGATAAAGACACCTTACAAGAGGTTCTAGACAGTATGGAAACTTCTCCTTCACCACTGGCAAGGGAATACACGTTGTTGTGTCTCTAGATGAAGCAACACAAACTGGACATGGACAAAGTCAAATAATACCTGAGAACTTCGAGGGCCTCAGGGCACTTTTCAACGGGGAGTGGTAGGAGTCCAAAAGTGAATGGTGAGAAGTCCGGATGGGGATCGAAACCATAACGGGGACCCTTGAAGTATTCATTGGATGTCTTAGCCCTAACAAGGGGTTGACTAAGGCAGACACAGTTTCTACTCTTGGCTACATGTGATTGATGAATTCCTAGCTGACATCGCTGGTGTCATGATGCTGAAGAAAAAAACACAACAGCCTTCTACAAGTGACGCAAGGAGCTAGGAGCTATCAATACATCCATCCAGTCCCTGGAGATCAAGATTAACTCCTGCATAGCAGCAATGAGTGACCTCAATAGCAACATTGTTGCTTTATTGGCTATCCTGAAAACCCTTGCCAGGGACTACCATGATGCCTTACTGGCACATACAAATATTGGTGGGAAAAGGGATTTACATCTTCTGCCACTGATGTGTGTGTGCCTGAGACTAGTAATGTCTCTCAGATGCATGCCATTCAAACACCACAACTGCTAGGGAAGACAGAACATATCTCAGAGGAGGAAGATGTAGAGTTCCACAGTTTTCAAGGATCAATATCCTGATAAACATTTGTAAATTCCCCCTGTCAACTTTTACTATCTGTCCTGTCTAGAACATCATGCCACCCTCTTTGGAAACAAGGAGAGTATTCTTTGTGTAGTAGTTTATCTTGTCCACTTGCAGCCCTAAATACTAAGCAACACTTGATAATGGCAATGTTTTCCTCTGCACTGATCTCAATCCCCACTGGTAAAAGCGAGCTCACGTGTTACAAATGAAATCCTTTTATGCCATAAACATTAGAATTGTGGATACTTGTTGATTACAATACCAAATCAACTACTCACAGGTTGTAATGTGAGAATCTGAACATCTAGATTTAAAACTGTGTTGTTTCCAAAATAATGTCACAGTGTATCAACCGGTTATATTCTATTGATAGACACACAGTGAGTATTTTTTGAAAAGTACACAAATACTAACCACCTATAAACCTAATCATCATCATCATCGATCATAGTTTTTGAGCTGATGTGGAATGCACAAGCATGCAAGCACGCTCTCTGGGCAGGGCAGAATTGCAGGGCGGAGCAGGGTCACAGTGTTGGAATTACAGAAACCAGTGTGCTCGGTGTGCATGGAGGCAAGTGTTGTTTGCCCCCACACCTGTGGGGGTCAACCGTTGGGAAAGCTGAGGGGGGATTAAGAAGGGATTGACTCGGGCCGGCTCATACGGTCCACCTGCTTGGCCCTCAGCCCACTGGGCCTGGGGCCAATTCAGCCCACCTTTGAGTCAGACATTAATAGGGGGAAGCCTGTTTTAGCTTTGGAGAACTGCGTACCTACTCACTCGTTTGCAGATTTCTGCCAGCCTGCACATATTCTAACACACATGTTCCCTAACGGTCTCTCTCCTACTGCCCACTACTGGTAGTCCACCAGTAACCAACCCTCAGACAACCTGTGGCTGAGAAAGTTTTAGGAAGTTTGGTATGACCAGCAAATCCTAAAGTCACCATTCCAGCTGCTTTCAGCTCTAGGAGCCGGGGGCCAGAAGAGTAAAGGTTAAAACACCCTTCCAATAGTCAGTGCTTCAAGGACTGCAAGCACTGCATATATTACGATCACCGCAATTCACTTCAAGTATCACAATTACAACCATTACTTAGCAGTGTAAAAACAAAATCTTGACTTAAAAGCCTTTTCAGCTCGAAGTACTTTTACCATTGTTGCTGTTGTTGCTATTAATATCATCTTTATAGTCTCCACCAGCTGCAGCCCAGATGAGGATGCAAACAAAGCACTTGATACTATGGCTGATGCAGTAGTGCAGAATGCAGACAAATGAGAGGTACAAATCCCCATGCAACAGAATAATGCCACTCTAAGCACAAGAATTGATGGGATGAGAAACAGGATCATTTGAACAATCTACTTGCAAGGGTACAGGATTCAGTGCAGGTGGAGGTAGCACAAAAACTATGAACCTATATACCTCTATTAAAAATGTTATCAAGCCTTGCAGAGATTATATCCACCTTGATGAATGATTTGAAAAGGGAAGCAATAAAACCCAGCACCACAAGCGGATCCACCCAATGGCAAGGCCATCGAACTCCTGGAGCAGTAGGTGCCCCAATCTCACTGGCAGAGCTCAACTTGGTGTGTGCAACTCCAGAGGAAAGGGGGCAGTCAGTCCACTATTGGATTCTGTCCCCCACAAATCAGGTTTATATAGACAATGGGGCTCAGATTCACAAAGGTTTAGAGCCGGTTCAGCATTGCTTTTGTAATGCTAAAAAGACGTTAAACTTTTTTGGGCATTCACTAACCAAGGCAAATTGGTATTTGCATTGGTTTGTGTGGCAAAGTATCTCAAGCAGTGCGAAACGCTGCTTTTCATTACTTTGCTTCAAGGGAGCGTTACATGGGTGGTACATGGGTGTACCCGTCCGACCTTCCATGCTCTTTGATGCTTACCCCTATTCTGAAACATAAGAAGAAAGGGTTTAGCACCAAACTTTAATGCTGCTGAAAGGCTGGTGTTAAATGGAGAAATGTTTTTATTTTTCCAAGCTTTTTTGACTTTGCATGTGTGCTGCACTGCACAGCACACCTACAAAGTAAGAAAAGCATTTCCATTTGTCTAGGCATAGTATTTTGTACAGGAAGGGTACCCTTCCTGTACAAAACCTATGCTAGAATCACACACAAAACCTAGCACTATGGCGCTAAAGTGTGTGTGCGGCACATAGCAGCTGAAACCAGCGCCGGTGCTAGGGAGAAGGGAGGAGAGAGCCATTTCTATGTGACTATGGCACTCTTCTGTTCTCTCCTTGTCATCCAGTGCAGCACAGCTTTTTTGGCAGCTGCACTGTGCTGCGTGGCACCTTTCAGAATCTGGGCAATCATGTCATAAAGTCGTAGACCCAAGGCCCTTACATGCACACCCTCCACCCCCCAAAATGCACTGAAAGCTGACACCAGTTCACTGGAGGCAACTGAAACACTGTTGTCATAGAGAAACAAAGAAAGACAGAGAAATCTGAATAAAAGTAATAAACGTAGAAGACTTTTCCCTGGTTGTAGAAAGAAAACCAAGAATCAACTCAAACAGCTCGGCTGCTCAGTTCTGAAGCCCATTGGTGCTCCAAGCCAATTAGGCAGGAAACTACCTGGGAAGTTGATCTGCCTGAGTACGTCTCCAGAGGCAGATGGGACATCATAAACTGAGGGAATATCTTAAATCTTTGTGATAATGCACAAGGCCTGAAAGCAAATTAGGGGCATATTTATAAGCCCCTAGCACCACCTTGCGCCACATTGGCTTCATTTTTTTAACACTAATGTGGCCCAACGAGGCCAAAAACCTCTTGCCATATCTACAAAGTGGTGCAATGCATGCATTACACCACTTTGTTACCCTTTGTGCTACAGTATGCCTACACCAGGCATAATGTATGGAAAGGGAGCGTTCCCCTGTTATGGAGGGTGAAAAAATGGTGCAAGGAAATCTAAGAGATTTCCTTGCGTCTTTTTGTACGGCACTTTTAATGCCTGCTCAGACCAGGCGTAAAAAGGGTACTTCCATTATTTATAATGGGCCCCTATGTACTCTGAAAGAGTAGCGCCAATATTTGGTGCTACTCCTGCAGAGTACATCAATAGCGTCAATAAAAATGACACTATTGCCACCTATCCTACACAATGGTGTGCTATATCTTAGATACGGCGCACACATAGTGGCGTTAGGGGGACACTCAGGGGCGCAAGGCATGTGGCGCTGCAATAGATGCAGCGCCACTTTTCTTAAATATACCCCTTAGTCTAATTGACAATGACATCATGGCCGTCTTACCTCCAGAAAGTGAGTAGGCAAATGAACACATTGAAATTACATTCATCAGTCATGCCCCAGTGAACGTCTTGAAGGAGAACAAAGCTGTGCTTGAACAATGGGGAATAAAAGCAGTTGTGGGTCGCTGCGCTAACAAGGGGCAGGTGTGGCTCAGGGGGGTTAGGGGAGCTGGGGAGGGAGGGAGCAGGGGGTACATTTAATAAATAAAAAATAAAAAATCTTACCTGATCTGCCAACCCTCGCCGCTCTCCTTTTCATTGTCGCTGCAGGCACAGGCTCCCAGACTGCCTTGCAGCCAATCCTGACACTGCTCAGAGCAGCATCATGATTGGCTGGGAGAGCCCAGCCAGGGTGATCCCAGGCAGACTTAGAGCCTGTGCATTTTCTCTCCAGGCTGGCAACACAGTGCTGGGCTGGAGAAAGCACAGTGTGCATGTGTGTTTGGTTGGCCTACGATGGCCGGCCGAACACACATGCGCTCTGAGAGGGAGTGCTGTGCAGCCTTCTCACTGCTAGTCACCCCCATGGCCCCGCCCCTTTCACAACGAGTAAACGTAGTTTATTATCCTTTAGTTCTGAAAGCTTTGCAGCTTCTGCTGCTGGCAGGGGGACAACTCTCCTCTGTCCTAACGGAGGAGTCGCTCCTGAATAAAAGTAACAAGTCCAGCAGTGAACAAATATCCGGTGATTTTCATACTGAATGAGGTAAGAACTAACAAGGCATTAGGCCACACATTGGAAGTGCAAAATAAACCAAAAAATACCCAGGAGTCAGTACTAAAGGGCACTCAAAATAGAAGCCGGCTTCCGGAAATCCCAGAAGGCGAGCTAAGAATAAAGGCAAGCTGTACTTGGGAAGGGCAATGCTGCACTATACAGCAAATGAAAATCATGGATTGGCTATGGTTACTAAGAGCACTAAGTGCCCGGTCCTAGCACACAGAACCAATCAAGCTGACCACTTTGAAAATAAGCTCATAAAATATGAGGCCTACTTGATCTTGAAATTAAGAAAGAAGCAATAGCACAATTGAGAAAAAGTGACATAATTTCCCTTCCCGAAAAATGGACCCTCCACTCATCCCCCTGACATGACTTCACTGCATAAGAAACTCTGGCAGTTGCATCCCAGACAGGAGCCATGCCTCAGGAGACATTTATATCTATGTAAGAAATGAGCTACTGGTAAAAACAACAGTGATCAGCATGGGGAAGTGATACTATCAGATACTTTTGTCATATCTAGTTAGCAACATAAGCCTACGTTCCATTTCCTTTTTTATCAGAAGGACCATGTCCTGCAATGGCAGATGGGAGTCAACACTGACAACATATCCCACAATACTGACAAAGTTAAAACTATCTCATTCATATGCAATGTGGGCAATCATGGGAGATTGCAACACCATCTTAATGTGTGAAGGGTCAAACGGCACCCTTCTGAATCTTGAAGATTAAATCTGGGTGATACCACCAATTCAGAAGGAATATCAAAGACATGAAAAGCAGGGCAAAGCATTAGTGTATACTTTAAATCAACTAGGTATTTGCATATTAAGTAGCAGGTTGGATTCAGATGCGCAGACTGCCTACACTCACTTTTTGTGCTTTAGGATGGCTACTCTGTGCTACAAGTGGGTGTCTTTAGCCCACTTTCAGTGTATACGTACCTGAAGTTGCCGCAACTTTGGCAAGTGATCACGCAATTCTGCAATGTGAAGTTCTGGCTGCAAGATCCCAGTGATCAAAAGTCAGTCCCATTGGAAGGCAATAAGATTGTTAATCCCTTAAAAGAATAAAATGAAATATGGATGACCAATCAGGGTAGGGGACCCGAGTGGATCAATTTTTAGGACAGACTTTGAGAAGGACAATTGACGAAAATCTTAGGTCAAATCTCTAGGGGTCCCTTGCCTCTTTTCTAAAGGAGAACATTAGAGCCCATGTGAAGCAGGCCATCAGTGACGACCCCGGACAGTGCAATATCATGACTGGAAGAAGTCACAGCAAGGATCTAACAGTTGCCTTAAAAAAGAATTAAATAAAGACTGGAAGCCCTGAGCCGTGATAAGGTGGGTAATAGGTGGCTGCGTAATCGGGTCTCTATGATAATGTCAAGATTCAGAAAATCTTAGATGCTAGAAAAAAAGAGGAGGTCTAAAAGGTGGGACAAATTGCATGAATGGAAGTGCTATATCAAAAGTTTATATATAGATCATTCTGCAGTTGGCCCAGAAGTAGAAGACCCTTGTTTCAGAATCAAAGTGGATATAACTCAAATAAGCCAAAACCAAGTGGTAAAAGTTATCAATGCAATGGACACATGCGGAGACCCAGACCCAAGCAGCATCCCAGCTGTGATATTTAAAAGGTCCCAGAATAGATGGGCCTCAGTAATAGCCTCCATATTTCAAGTGTATTTGCTACAGCCATCTAATCCAGATTCATGGAGAGATTCACTTTTGGTTCCCCTGCATAAGAAAGGGACCAGTTCGTGTCCGGGGAATTAACGGTTGATCGCACTCTTGAATACAGAAGGGAAGTGCTATGCAAGCATACTCAACTAAAAATTGCAAGCAAGAGCAACAGAAAAAAAAATGATTAGCCGATTGCTATTCAACCTGTACTTGGCAAATCTAAAGGAATATCTTGAAAATTAAAGGGCTTTTCCGCCACGGATGGCCAGTTTTAGAGCTCAGTTTCTCCAGTATGCAGATGACACAGTACTTCTTGATCAGACACTGACAGGCCTAAACAGACTATTCAACACACTTGCTATAAACTGCAAAGCCAATAATTTAAAGATAAATGTAGCACCAACTAAGGTCATGATAATTAAATAAAAATTAAGAAAAAGGGGAGCTTGGTTTATTGAGCGGTGTGTGGTTGAAACTGTGGACACATACAAATACCTGGGGGTATGGGTTGAAAGTAGGGGTTACATTGCACTGCACATCCATGCCCAGCCTAATGCAGCAAATTCTGTGGCATGGGTATTTCACAAACTACAGTAATCAATGGTGATCCTGACTTACGGACTCTCTTAAAGGTTATGGGCTGCAAACTGTTACCACCATTGCCTATGGACAAAAAATATTCAGAGACAAGCTGGTAAATTCCCTGGATAAGGGCAATCCACCTGCTACCGTAAAGTATTTTCCTTTCCAGACTGCATTTCATGTGCTTGAATTCAGCTAGAAATGTGCCTGTTTTTCCAGCATTTGATACTGAAGGCAAAATTATTTGCCTACTTTTTTAAAGCCAAACATGGGAAGAATGACATGCCAAAACATGCAGTCTGGGAAATAATAAACAACCCCCTGACAAGCAGGAACAGCTACCAAAACTTTGCATTAATGTGTTGGAGGCCTGAGTATTCTGGTCAAGTGACCCCCCATGACTTTAGTATTAAAACTGTTGGTTAAACAAGCAAAACTAACATTGAAGAAGCCGGATGTCCAGGCCCTCAAGAAACAGACACATGGAATTTGGGCAGGAACACTGTATGATCCAGGGCCTGTCCTGATCTAACCCCTTCTACCCTTTGAAAAGGACATAAAGAAAATGGCTGATGAGATTAAGATTTGGTTTAATCCCCTTAAAAGCCTACTGGTATGGCCAGAGGGATTTTTATGTTTCCAATAGGCATAGCCTCTTTTGTACAAAGGGAGAGGAATACTTGTCACACATCCTCTGCGTTTGTGAAAAGCTGCTCCACCTAAGAAATTGCTGGCTGTGGCCAAGATGGCATACCCTAATCATCAAGACTTACCAAGAGACTCTGCAAGCATGTTTGAAAGGTGAATTATTGCAGCTAGCAGCTCGATTTCTGAAGTGTATCAAATATTCCATATGCAACTTTGCAGATGTTGTGGACATTTGCTGGAGGCAAGATAACAGCATCACTGTTGTATGCCCACACATAAATACACCGCAAATAAGTGCAGCACTTTTTCCGGGCATTGGCATTGATCACCTATTGAAAACTAATTGGAATACAACTCAAAGTAAAATTAGAAATTTAAGTAGTGGGAAAATGGCCATACACTCAGTAGCACAAAGTGAACAGAGCACCTTATGGTCCTGTGGAGGTCAGACAGTAATGCTGCTGAGGCAGGCCTTTCTAATTTAACATATTGCTAAAAATTGTGCACTTTACCCAGGCCTTAGAATTGGACTTTCCATCAGAAGCAAAGCCAGCACTTTTGGTGTCAGTAGGGGAGGTTTATTTTTAAATCATTGCTTTTAGTCTTTTGTACTCCAACTTGTTGCCTTTTAATTGCTTTAATGAATCTTCCAGCACCCAAGTTTATATGTTATCTGTTGAAGAATCTGGGACTCTATTGTAATGATTTTAATTAATTGTTCAATAAAGATCTATCTATCTATCTATCTATCTATCTATCTATCTATCTATCTATCTATCTATCTATCTATCTATCTATCTACCTGTACATGGGATGTGTGAGGCATGTGAGGGCAAAACACCATTCCACTTATCCACATATGTGTTGCAAAGTAGATATGAGAACATCATTACCTAATGTGAACACCTCACTGCCCACAGAAAAGATAATCTACATGACATAAAGCTGTATTGTTGTAGCAATACTATCCTGTCACTCATGCCCATGTTCCTCATGGATGTGCATTGTACCTGTGCCACACAGGGAAGCACAAGGTCAACTCAATACCTTGAATGACTGTAACCAAGACATGCAAGAGCACCTTGCCTCGCCCTTTGTATACTGGTAAATGTTGAGTAATGCAATACAGGCTAAAATATCTGGCTTAGCCGTCACATGTGTTGAGTATGAGTGCATCCTCATGTTACATCATTTTCACATACAATTTTGCAGATGTGAGGGTATATTGGCAAAATGAATGTTAGCTTTAACTAAGTGAGCTCCATGATGAGGCATGCTTAGCAAGAACAAAATGCCATTGATGATGGGTGTTGTCCTGGCAGGTTTGACTTCATGCACAATTATAAACCACCACCCTTTTCTCTCTTTTTTAATGTGCATCTCAAATAATGTGTGTTACATTTGAAGTTTTGTAAAGAAATATCACATACACCAAATAGGTAACTCAGGCCCGTATTTATACTTTTTTAGCACCGCATTTGTGTAATTTTTTGACGCAAAAGCAGCGCAAACGTACAAAATACAATTATATTTTGTAAGTTTGTGTCGCTTTTGCATAGAAAATTTTAGCAAATGCGGCGCTAAAAATATAAATGTGGGCCTCAGTGCATTTATACCATGGTATGTTCTGTAAAACACCAGAGCTCGTTTCACGGAGTGCTGATGTGGCAGCAGATGTATATAAAAACGTATCTATCATCACCAATCAAAATGTACCTCCTTAGAAAATACATCCTTTCCATCAACGTAGAACTGCAAATAAATTTTACTATATAGAAACATATCAAACACCTATGTGAAATAGAAAAATATCTATCATAGCAATCTTACTCATACTGATTAAATACAACTAACCATCTAACCCTAACACTATACTACCTACTCTAATCTACAGTGTTGTATAATTAAAACTATGCTAATTTACTTAACTACCTAAGTCACAAGACTTATTAAAACATCAGCCCTCCACCTCTCTCACAATGCATGGATAGACACAAGACCTGCATTTACTCTGCCTTCACCATATTGTATCTTAACACATGACTAAACAAATATATTTTTTGGTATTTTTTCAAACTTTGGGGGTCATTCCGACCCTGGCGGTCCATGACCGCCAGGGCCGGGGACCGCGGAAACACCGCCAACAGGCTGGCGGTGCTTCCTGGGCCATTCTGACCGCGGCGGTAAAGCCGCGGTCAGAAAAGGGCAACTGGCGGTTTCCCGCCGGTTTACCCCTGGCCCAGGGAATCCTACATGGCGGCGCTGCTTGCAGCGCCGCCATGGGGATTCCGACCCACTTCCCGCCATCCTGTTCCAGGAACAGGATGGCGGGAACGGGTGTCGTGGGGCCCCTGGGGGCCCCTGCACTGCCCATGCCACTGGCATGGGCAGTGCAGGGGCCCCCTAACAGGGTCCCATAAAGATTTTCAGTGTCTGCTTTGCAGACACTGAAAATCGCGACGGGTGCCACTGCACCCGTCGCACCCCTACAACTCCGCCGGCTCCATTCGGAGCCCGCTTCATTGTTGAGGGGGGTTTCCCGCTGGGCCGGCGGGCGGCCTTCTGGCGGTCGCCCGCCGGCCCAGCGGGAAAGCCAGAATGGCCGCTGCGGTCTTTTGACCCCCTTTGTATTGAAACACCCCCATCCGATCAACAAACACTCTACTTGCTCTATCTAAATAACCTTTTTTGGTAACATACTACTAAAACATAACTAGGGCTTGGAGGTACCCATGCATCATTATGTGAATGAGTTGCCTCCACAAGTTTAATCTCTCAAACTGTCCACTTATGTGCTGCATACTGGTAGACTTAGCATCCGTGGCGTGGTCTCCCCTAACTTTTTGCCTCTGTTTCCCAGGTTGTTGACGTGAGCTGGACTCGGTTTTTGTTACTCTGGGCACTTTACCACTGCTATCCAGTGCTAAAGTGCAAGCGCTCCTATATAAAATGTATGTGTAATTGGCTTTCCATGATTGGCATATTTGATTTACTAGTAAGTCCCTAGTACAGTGCACTAGAGGTGCCCAGGCCCTGTAAACCAAATGCTACCTGTAGGACTGCAGCACTGGTTGTGCCACCCATGAGTAGCCCAGTAAGCATCTCTCAGACCTGCCATTGCAGTATCTGTGTGTGCAGTCTTCCACTGCCAACTCAACTTGGCAAGTGTACCCACTTGCCAAGCCTAATCCTTCCCTTCTTATACATGTAAGGCACCCCTAAGGTAGGCCCTAGGTAGACCGAGGGGCAGGGTGCAGTGCATGTTAAAGGTGGGACATGTACTTATGTGTTTTACATGTCTTGACAGTGAAATACTGCCAAATTTGTTTTTCAGTGTTGCAAGGGCTATCTCGCTCATAGGTTAACATGGGGGCTGCCTTTAAATATGATTAAATCGTAGATTCCCTTAGGGAGCGGATAGACATGTGGAGTTTGGGTTCTATGAACTTACAATTTAAAAATACATCTTTTAGTAAAGTTGGTTTTGAGATTGTGTGTTTAAAAATGCCACTTTTAGAAAGTGGGCATTTTCTTGCTTAAAACATTCTGTGACTCTGCCTGCAGCACCACCCTGGAGGATTACAAACTCAGAGACTGCCAGGCTGCTGGGTGGCGGCAGCCTGGGGTGAAGGCGTTTCGAACGTGGTGGCTCGGCCATGTTAATAATATGGCGGGCGGACTGCCACGACCACACGGTCCGCCTGCCACCGTCAGTCTAGCGTTCCCAGGACTGCCAGACTCATAACAAGGGCCCCTCTGTTTAAAATTGCCACTTTTAGAAAGTAGACAATATCTTGCTTAAACCATTCTGTGACTCTGCCTGTTTGTGGATTCCTTGTCTGAGTCAGTTTGACAGTTGGGCTGTTTGCACCTCTCTCTAGACAGTGACACAAAGAGGGCGAGGTGTGTACCCCGCATATCCTGATGAGCCATCTGTGCTGGACAGTAGAGGAGGAGTGGTCACTCACACCTGAATGGGCTATGCCTGCCCTCACACAATGCAGTCTCCACCCTCCTGGAATGTGACTGGGGCATGGCCTGTACAAGAAAGGATCTTACAAACACTTGAGACTTTACTTTGAAGTTTGCCAACTTCAAAGGCAGAAAGGGGTATTAGTATTGGACCCAAAACCCCAGACTTGAGGTTACTTCAAGGATTCAATAGGAACCTCGGCCCGGAGAAGAGCTGAGGAGAAGTGCTGCCCTGGCCTGTGACTGTGCTGTGTTGGGCTATCCTGCAGTTGCTGCTTCTGTCTGTGCGAGGGGACAGAGACTGGACTTTGTTGCATTCCGGCTTGAGAAGTGACTCCAAGGGCTTGAAGTAGAGTAGAGTTGAAGTAGAGTAGAGTTTTAAAGCCTCAGCAACAGCAAAGGCTTCACCAACTAGACCTGGGTCTACTTGCTGTGCACTCTAGCTTGCCTGAGGATGTGATTCCAGTTCCTGGACCCCCAAAAGAGAATTCCTGGAGAAAAAACTGTTTAACGATGCTGGACCACACTGTGCGAGTTCGCAAAGGATGCCGCTGCCCAGAACTGTGAAGCTGCTTGCTCCAAGGCTGTGGACCACTCTAACTATGACAAATCCAACTATCCTGTGAGCGGACGCTGATACCCCAGAACCATGACACCGCCTGCCCGGAGGCCGTGGACCTATTTGAAGTCCAACGACCCTGTAGGCATCACGTCACTGCAGCCGCTGATCCTGCCTGACTTCGCTGACACTGGAGCGTCGTAAGTCCAGCGTCCGTGATGACCTGACAACGTCCTGATGACCAGCACTTGCAGCCCTGTGACATCATTGTGACCTCATGAGGTTGCCCTGCAGCATCATGATTCCGCCGGACTTTGCATCTGCTGGAACCAAGGGGACCGACTGCGCATCTGACGCCACTTCACCTCCACCACCCTGTAGTGAGGACCAGACGCCGCTGTGCAACGCCGCTGTCCTAGTGCCCCATGGCAGCGGAACGGATGCTGCATCGAACAGGTGAAGCCGCTCTCCCCGACACCGTGCACACAACTGTTTTCTACTTGTTTCTTAAGGTACTGTACCTGAGGGTCGAACGACTCAGTGAACAGCGCCATTGGTGTCGCATTGTAGGAAACAACTCCATAACAAAGCCGCATATTACCAACTTGCAGTATTTGTGCCTCAAGGCACAGTTTTCATACTTTTAAGTGCTAAATTAATATTTTTCTCTGCATATTGTGGATTTTTATCATATTTGGTCTTGTTTATTTAGATGTATTGATCAGCAATGCACACCATCTATACATTTAGAGAGTGGTATCTCTTCCAATTCCTATAGACCTGCTCATTTGCCCTGGGAGTGACCAAGGCAATATGGGTCCCATCAATGGCCCCAATCACATGTGGTATGTGTCCCATGGCATAGAATCCAGCCTTCATAGTGGGCAAATCTTCACTCTGAGGGAATGATATGTAGCTGCTCATGTTTTTCAGCAAGGCAACCAAAACCCTTCCGAACACAACCGAAAACATTGTCTGTGACATTTTTGCAGCCAAGCCCACAGTCACCTGGAGAGAACCACTTGCATCTTGCTGTGGAGCACAGACAGTACCTGTACTGCAGGGGGTATTGCTGGAGTTCTACGGATAGCAGGAATCAGATCTGGCTCCAATTGTTGACACAGCTCAGTAATTGTGGCCCTGTCCAGACAATAGGTGATTATGATGTGGCGGTCCTCCAGTGTAGCCAAGTCCATTAGGGGTCTGTGCACTGGTGCTTGCCTCCTCTTCTGCAGTGGTAGGTAACAAAGTAAACCAAAAATTAGATGTGTGTGACTACAGGAAGTATGGACACACAATATCACAGCACACATAGCATGTATGTTTGTAGCAGACTGGAATTGTCTTGGTGTGTACCATCGATACCTATGATGCACATTAAATTGTCCAACATGAGTACCAGCATTAGGAATTGAGAACAGCCTGTCCAGTATGCAGGGACAGGTGAAAGTGACCTCACTCCGCTGGCATTTGGCATCATGGCGGAAGGTGGTCTGCAACTCTGTGCAACTCCTCATTGCTTAACATGGAGCTCTATGGAGCACAGGAACCAATGATGATCAACGCCGGCAGTGACGGTGTTCACCGCCACGGACGTAACTGCCATTTTCTCTGTAGAACTTCACTTGATTCCTGAATCTACTGATCAACAGCTCCACTGTGTGTGCAGCTGTGTCTTTTGTCTGGAACCTGCGATGGCCCATACTACAGTGGAAAGGGCCCCAGCCTTCACTTCGGAGGAGTTGGAGAAGCTTGTGGAATGGGTCCTACCCTTGTATGGGCAGTTGTATGGGCCTCCAGAACAGTACATCATGGGTATGTTCAATGCGACATGGCTGCATGAAGATGTATGTGTGTGCAGGCAGTGTGTCAGTTGGGGGGTGTTTTTGCTGCATGCAATGTGTATGCAAAAGTATGGGTCATGTGTGTGCTTAATGTGGGATCTATGCAGTATGTAAGCAATTTCTGTTACAGAATGGACTGCTGACTTCATGGTGTCCGTTCGTATGTGTTCCCTATGCAGGTCAGTGCCCATCAGAAGAAAGGGTTGTGGCGTGCCATTGCCAATGACATGCAGACCCTGGGGGTCCATAGCCATCAGAGCTTCCAATGCAGGAAACGGTTGGAGGACCTGAGACGCTGGACCCAGAAGACAGCGGAGGCCCACAGGGGACGTCCTCCCAACGAGGGAGTGGTGCCCATCGGACCCTGAACCCCCTAATGGCCCGCATACTGATGGTAGCCAACCCAGAGTTGAATGGGTGCTTGAGGGCAGCACAGCAGCCACAAAGGGGTGAGTACACATTGTGTTAAATTCATTCCTGATGCCTTGCATGGTGTTTGGATGCAAGGTAATAGTCAGAGTATACCTCAATATGCCCCTGTATTTAATGTTATCAAGTTCAGCATAGCTATGGTGAGTGGTATGTACAATTGGTATTGGTAATTTGCTGGTATTCCATCTTCAGTAAGGGCCTACATCCTGACTCACCAGTGTTGGAGTGATGCTCTGATGTCCACTGCCTAAGTGGTGTGAGCTAGTTATTGCACGTTGTGCAGTCACTTTGTCGGAGTAGTGTAGCTGTGCCTTTATCAACGGACAGACATGGATTAGTGAGTCTAAGTAGGTGAGGCAGATGGTTGTGTCTGCTGAGTTCATTTCAGCCGTTGTTGCCAGGCAATGGTGTGGTATTGTGGTTGTTACTGCATAGTGTGATTACCATTGAGTCATTGTGATGTGTATGCCATATGTGCTGTTATTGCTGTAATTGACCCTGTGCTCACTTTCTTTCTCCCTTCCCTCCCTCCTTTTGTTCTCCTGTCCTTGTGTGCAATAGCATCATCTGGTGAATGAGCAGGGGCCTCCCAACGAGGGAGGGGTGCCCATCAGGCCCTGACCCCCCTAATGGCCTACATACTGGCGGTGGCCAATCCAGAGTTGGATGGGTGCTTGAGGGCAGCACAGCAGCCACAAGGGGGTGAGTACAGACTGTGTGGTATTTTTTTTGTTGCCTGACATGGGCTTTGGGTGCAAGGTTCTATTCAGTGGATGCCCCAATATGCCAGTTTAGCTAATTTTGTGGAGTCTTGCTTAGCAATGTGGGGTGGTATGTATATTTGGTAGTGGTGAGTAGCTGGCATACAATGCCAGACATGGCTTAGTGAGTGCCAGTAGGTGTGTAGATGGTAGTGTTTGGGTTCATTTCTGCTGTTTTTCCCAGTTAATGGTTTGTCATTGTGGTTCATACTGCACAGGTTTAGTCCCAGTGAGCGATAGAGATGTGTAAGCCATATGTGCTGTTGTTGCTGTGATTGACCTTGTAATCCCTTTCTTTCTACCCCACCCTCTCTCCTTTACTCATCCTGTCCTTGTGTGCATTAGCATCATCTGGCGAAGGAGCAGGGGCACCGGCGAGTGGGGGAGCTGCAGCCCACAGGACCAACGAGGCAGAGTCCACCGACGCTGGGGGGACCAGTGGGTTGGAGGGTGAGGGGAGCACCAAAGGGCAGACAGGAGTATCTACATCCGACTCAGATTCCTCCTCCTATGGAAGCTCCCTGGTGGTGGCAGACCCCTCTGGGGCCACCCCAGCTACTTCATTTTCTGCCACCCCACCTACCGGCACCGCCCTCCCAGTAGCCCACCACCCGGTTGCCCGTGCCCGCTCACCCAGTAGGGTGAGCATCTCCTTCGCCCCAGGCACCACAGGCCCTGCCCCAATCAGCCCTGCTGCCCTCAGTGAGGAGGCTATTGACCTCCTGAAATCCATCTTTGTAGAGCAGTCAACCATAGTGAATGCCATCCATGGGCCATCATCCCAGATGCAGCAATGCAATGCCTACCTGGAGGGCATTCACAGTGGATTGTGTGCTGTACATAGATCGTTCCAGTCTCTTGCCTCCTCTCTGACTACAGCCAGTGTCCCTGGTTCTTCCGTCCCCCCTCCAACTAACTGTTACCAGTCCCAAAGCCCTCACCCCCAAACCCATCCCATGCACACAATCAGACAAGCATGCACCCAAGACAACAGACAGGACTCGCACAGACAAGCAAAGGCACCACACTTCACTCCACAAGCACACACACAGCCAACACACAAAGGCACATACAACAAGAGCCACTGACTCCACTTCTCCCCCTCCTCCTACTCCCTCACAGTCACATCAACACTCACACCTGCAAGCACTGCATCATCAGTCCTAGATCATGCCACCTGTACAGCCTTGCCCATAGTCACCACAACAGCAGGCACGCAGACTAGCACCTCATTCACCACATGCTCAGTCACCACCACCACCATCACAACCTCATGCAGCACACCCACCTCACTTGCAGACACCACAACAACATACATACACACGTCATGTTTGTCCTCTCCTACTATGTCTGCCCACCCCCTCCATAACACATAAATGCTCCCACTCAGACACTCAACAGCCAACCACCTCACACACGCACACTGTCCATGCACCTGCAACCAAGTCCAGCACACCTACTCCTACAACCACTCCCTCTACCTCCACTCCCAAACCTCCTCCTACAGCCCGCCCTATTGGACCTAAGAAACTTTTATTTTCCCGCCTTGACCTCTTTCTTCCTCCCCCCGCCTGTAAGAGGAAGATCCCTCTCCACCAGCCCAGTACCTCCAGCTCCCAGTCTACTCCTGTTCCTCCCCGTGCATCTACACCTGCCACGAAGGGACACAAAAGTGCCACTCCGGACCCCTGCCCCAAGCAACCACCTCCGCCCCTTAAACAACGGAGCAAGGACCCACCCCCTCCCAAACCCATGTCCAAGGCCCCCCTCCAAGAAACCCCCCCATTACACTCACACCCTGCCCAGTGGAGTGACTTGGGCTGTCAGGAGTCAAGTTGGGCCTTGGACGTTGCCCAGTGGCTTTTGCCTGACATTGGACTGGCCAATGGCCCTTCTTTGTATATAGTTGCCTCATCAGTTGTGGGCGCAGTTCCACCGAAATACAGAGGATGGGCCAAAGGTAAGTGTCATGGCTTTCTTTACTTCTGGCTTATGTTGGTGTTGGTTTTCTCTGCAGAGTGTTCTCGGTGTGTGTGTGTGTGGTGTGTGTTTGTGAGTTTGGGTGTGTCACTCTTCCCTCCTTCCTTTGTGTGCTAGGTGGCTGTACTCACCGTCCTCGTCTTCATCAGTGTTGCTGCTCCTGGATTGCCATCACGTGGTACAGCATCGGCAGGACTTCCAGTTTGGTTTCTATGGCGGCCACAGACTCCCCTCTGCCCCTGGAGGTGAGTGTCTCCTTTTATATGATTCGTTTATGTCAGGCTTTTGGTAGCAGTGGTCCCTCCCCGGAAATCCTGGCGGTCTGCTATGTCATCATATGGAGGGCGGGGTGTTGTCTTCCGCCAGCCTGTAGATGGCAACCGCCATGGTCAGTGGACGGACCACACTGGCGATTCAGGTGGTACATTAGCTGTCTATGAGAGGGATCACCGCCATGGTCATAATTTGGCGGTCTTCACTGCCAGCCTGGCGACAGACCTACCACCATCACCAGCATTGCAGTCAGCTGACCGCCAATGTCATAATGAGGGCAAATATCTCTGAGTTAAGCCTGCCTGCTCATGCCAAACTACTAAGGGGGTGAACGGGGGTTAACTGAGTGTGTTTCTCCTTTACCCTGACTAGAGTGAGGGTCCTTGCTTGGACAGGGGGTAACCTGACTGCCAACCAAAGACCCAATTTCTAACACATACTTGCATGAATCAACCTCATGTACATAAACTCTGCCAACTCAACTTGCTGTGCCTTCTTTCTCTGTCTTATTGCTGGTTTATTAGTGGAAGTGTTGCTCCTTGTTTGAAATTGGGCATCTTTTTGGCAGAGGTATGCACCCTGTCAAAGCAGAATCCACAGTCCTAGTCAGGGTAAGCCAGATACACACCATAAATTAACTTGTGCTCATCCTCTGGTAGCTTGGCACGGAGCAGGCAGGCTTAACTTAAGAAGCAATGTGTAAGGTATTTGTGTAACACTTCAAACAGTAAAACAGTGAAAACACCACAAAAAGTCTCCACACCAAGTTAGAAAAATAGATTATGTTTTTATGAGAATAAGCAGACCAAAATGACAAATATACATTAGGTAGAAGTAGATATATGAATTTTTAAAGAATAAATGAAATTGTGGTGCTTAAAATCATGAAGCGTCAACCGAGGCTATCTGGTTGCGCTAGCCTGGGGCAAAGACAAGAGTTCATACCAAACACGATGGAGTGTGGACCAGCTACAGGGACCACGCAAGGCCAGCTGAACAAAAGTAACTTCACCCTGTTAACAACAGAGAGATGCAGGGTGCAGCCAAGTGATGACCCAATGTAGATCCTGCAGTTGAGGTGATGTGTCGATTTTGTCCATGCAACAATGGTGATACATCGGTCCTAAAGATGAAGCACCAATTCTGACAATTGCCGGTACTGAGGATGATGCACTGGGTCCCTCCATGCAGTTGAAGGGTTGCATCGACCGTCTCCATGCAGTGGCGGTGATAGGGTGGTTCGGATGCAGCAGATTCTGCCACTGGAACCAAGTTATATCTGACTGGAGAGCCCTAACTAGAGCAAAACCAGTCCTAGATTGCTTGTGTTCCAGTTCAGGAAGGACCTTTGGAAGTTTGGTCTGTTTTTCTTAGGAGCAGGGTTAAGACTGATTTGCATTTGGCTGGGTCCAAACTGAGGTCGTATGGTGGGTAAAAAACAATGGATTGGGATGCAGCCATGAGCGATCACCAGTGGCTGAGATTCATTCAAGCATTCCATCTATCATCTTGCTGGTTTTGAATAAAGGGAACCACACATAGGCCTGCATCATGTCAATCCACATTTAGAAACCTGAGCAAGACTATTGTGTTTGGGCTGGAGTTGCTTGGTATATCAGTTGTGACCAAACGTTGCCTTGTGCTTGTGGCAATTTGCTGCACGAAAGGCAAAATAAACCCTACATAAGAGGTCCTCCATCTGACAACAGTACAAATTGTGGGTGGAGATTAAACATTGTTTCACACAACACATCAAGCCATCTTGCTTTGCTATGTGAAAGCAAAAGGCCATGAAAGCACAATATGTACCTTTATATGGGGCATACTTGTCCTATCATAGTTCTACTGCATGTTAGGCTGCCTAGCGCAAAGGCAGGCACATGTGTCACTGTAAAAGGGTGCCTGCATTGTATCTGGGAACTACGTGTTGGCACTGCAAGGGATTGTTCCTAAAATCAGCCAGTATGCAGAGCCATCTTCCTCTTTCTATGTGTGGTCCAAAATGCAGCACACATGGAAAAATGAACAAACTAGTGAACATAAATACATTTGCCCTTGTTACGGTTCACCTGGGGAGACATAGCACTGTGACGTACTCCAGTTCTATCACTAATAGAAAATCTGGGAATGCTCCCAAACTCATGGTAATATTTGTGGGAACAATCAGGCTCAAACCATGGAATGCCGCCCTGCTCCAGAGCTATGGTAGGCTGTATAATGCACTGTCTTACATTACTTTGTAGTCATCAAGCCATGCCGGATCACGCAAGGTGGACTTGCATGGGCTGATGTATATTACTAAGTTGGTTATCTGCCCTTGGGCCCCGTTGCGCGATACAAGGGTTACCCAAGCACCTTAATCATACTGGACCTGTCAGTGCTTTGTAGGTGATAGTATGACATAGCAATTTCTCATCATTTTGATGCACCATAACATGTTGCAGAGGTGCAAAATTCATGGAAATCACTTGTGTCATAATTAATAGCAAAGGCCTGCCAAGATAAGGTATTCTGCCTGATCATAAGATTCACTCAAAAATATATGTATAAATCTGACACCAACAAATGTAGTTAGAGGAACGTGCCTTGATGGTTATGTGTTGCTCACTGGGGTATTCATTCCCTCTCAAAATCTTACATGTGCTATAGGCAGATACACTTAAACACCATGGTGATGGGATGCTTTGCTTGTCCATCACATTGACTCATACTAGCAGTATAGATTGCAGGCATAGCTGCTATTTATGTATTCCGGTATCGGGCAGTTCAACACTCTGAGCAATCCAAATTTCTGCCTGTAGAACTCACACACGTTGGTAGAGTAATGCTTAATAGTACATTCAGTACTCATCCTAAAGGCACGTTTGACACCGCACATAGTTTCTACATACATCTCTGTGGCATAATCTACATAATTCACTCATGTCCCTGGGAGCTAGCCCCATGGGAATACACGGACAAACCTTATTATAAAAGGAAGATGCACACGTATCTTCACTAACCTGGACCCATATATACCTCAATTTCTCACACAGGGCAATTAACACCAAGCCCCCTTGCAGTGCAGCCCTCTGTGACCACTAATGGCCAGTCTGGGAATGTGTCAAAATCCATGTGCGGATGGGTCTGAACACCCACGGTCCTCACACAGAACGCCTACCTGCTACAGAGTTACATACGGCAGCAATTTGCACAGGTGTGTGTTACTCCCGATTTATGAAGCCATGCAGGGCAATGCAAGGCTGGCATTGTGTGGCTAGATGAACTACATTTCTTACATTTATCTTGGACAACCTTGTGTGATGCTAGTTCAACCCCAAACTGTAAAATACATGTCACAATGTCTCACTGTAGTAATATCTGTTAATTCTACATTGTCATGTATGAACTTGTTAGATCATTAATTGATCAATTATGTCTGGCATAAGTAATCATGTGATGTTAGGAATGAGCTCATACCTACAGCTCTGCTAATTACCAGGCCAAGGATGTGCAGAATTCTGCATCGCTTACAAACACATCTGCCCATCTGTGCTGTAGCTGATTTATGCTCTGATCCACAGAGCTCACATGTGCCAATCCTTAACCCCTTCGCTGCCAGGTCTTTTCCCCCTCAGGTGCCAAGCCTTTTTTTGGCTATTAGGGGCAACTGGCGCTTAGGCCCTCATAACTTTTTGTCCACATAAGCTACCCACGTAAAATTTGCATCCTTTTTTCCAACGTCCTGGGGATTCTAGAGGTACCCAGAGTTTGTGGGTTCCCCTAAAGGAGTCCAAGAAATTAACCGAAATACAGTGAAACATTTTTTTTAAAAGAAAATTGGAAAAAAGGGCTGCAGAAGAAGGCTTGTAATTTTTTCCCTGAAAATGGCATTGACACAGGGTTTGAGGTGCTAAAATTACCATCTTCCCAGCTTTAAGGAACAGACAGACTTGAATCAGAAAACTAAATTTTTCAACATAACTTTGGCATTTTACTGGGACATGCCCCATTTTCACTATTTTTTGTGCTTTCAGCCTCCTTCCAGTTAGTGACAGAAATGGGTGTGAAACCAATGTTGTATCCCGGAAAGCTAAACATTTCTGAAAGTAGACACAATTCTGAATTCAGAAAGTGGTTATTTGTGTAGATCCTACAAGGTTTTCCTACAGAAATAACAGCTGAAATAAAAAAATATTGAAATTGAGCTGAAAAAAACAGCAATTTTTTCTCTGTAACGTTGTCCTGCGATGTTAGATTTTTGAAAGCAATATATTGTTACGCCTGCTGGACTCTTCTGGTTGCAGGGATATATAGGGCTTGTAGGTTCATCAAGAACCCTGGGTACCCAGAGCCAGTAAATGAGCTGCACCTTGCAATGGGTTTTCATTGTATACCGGGTACACAGCAATTGATTTGGTGAAATATAATGACTGAAAAATAGGTACCAAGGAACACACTGTCTTACATTTAGAAGGAAAAAATGTAGAGAAAGACATGGGGCAATAACACGTGTTCTGCTATTCTGTATTCCCCCAAGTCGCCCTGATAAAAATGGTACCTCACTTACATGGATAGGCTTTGATGCCCGCGGCAGGAAATGCAACATGGACACATCACATTTTTACATTGAAATCTGACCTGTTCTATGCAAAGTGCCTAGGTGCGGATTTTGCCCTCTAGCTCAGCCGGCACCTAAGGAAACCTACCAAACCTGTGTCTTTTTGAAAACTAGACACCTAGTGGAAACCGGAATGGGGTGACTTGTGGGGCTCTCACCAGGTTCTGTTACCCACAATCCTGTGCAAACCTCAAAATGTGGCCCAAAAAACACTTTTTCCTCACATTTCGGTGACAGAAAGTTCTGGAATCTGAGAGGAGCCACAAACTCTCTTCTACGCAGCGTTCCCCCAAGTTTCCCGACAAAAATGGTACCTCACTTGTGTGGGTAGGCCTAGTGCCCGCAACAGGAAGTGCCCCAAAAAACAACATGGACACATCACATTTTCCCCAAAACAGCTGTTTTATGCAAAGTGCCTAGCTGTGGATTTTGCCCTCTAGCTCAGCCGGCACCTGAGGAAACCTACCAAACCTGTGCATTTTTTAAAACTAAACACCTAGGGGAAACCGGAATGGGGTGACTTGTGGGGCTCTCACCAGGTTCTGTTACCCAGAATCCTTTGCAAACCTCAAGATGTGACCAAAAAAACACTTTTTCCTCACATTTCGGTGACAGAAAGTTCTGGAATCTGAGAGGAGCCACAAATTTCTTTCCACCCAGCATTCTACCAAGTCTCCCGATACAAATGGTACCTCACTTGTGTGGGTAGGCCTAGTGCCCGCGTAAAGAAATGCCCCAAAACCAAAACCCAAAATAATCAAATGTACTCTTGCTTGCCGTGGGATAAGATGTTTTAGTGTGTGCGGGAGATCTGAAAAACTGTTACCCCCTTCAGTAAGGGTGGGGGCATAACCATGCCCACACTGGTTGGTAGCCACCAGCCCACTATTATTTTTTCTTTTTTAATTCCCTGTCATCTAGTAGGCCTTCTGCCCCCCCGGGGAGTGGATTGGGTAATTGCCCCATCTGCCCACCAGTGGGCAGAACAACTGTGGCCCCATTTATTTGGGGTGGGGTATGGGCATACTCCGACCCTCTTTTTTGAAAAAAAAAATCTTCCCTGGTGGGCTTTCTGCCCCCTTGGGGGCCAAAGGGCCTTCCAAAAATAGGCTGATCTCTCCTTATTCATAAACATATAAAAATAGAAATTCCCTGGTGTCTAGAGGGCATTTCTACAGCCTGATCGCATCACGATTGGCCTGCAGAAATGCTTTCAAAGACATGATAGAAAAGGAAAGGCCTTTCCTTTCATGCCTCTGCCAGCCCCCACTTCCCTGCCGGAAGAGAAATGCTTAGCATTCCTCTCCCGCATCGCGCTGGAATACTAATGCTCCCCTCATGAGCCAGGTGCAGGACGAGTTAGTCTCGTCCTCGGCACACGTCGACCGTGGCCGAGGAGAGACCAGCTCGCCCAGGGCACCCAAGGGGTTAATGCACATACTCCCAATGCCTCAGGCCCTAAGCATTTGGATGAGGTAGTGGACGATGAGTTAGATTAAGGCTCCTACCTCTCTCTCCTCAAAGTTGCTCTCTCTCCCCTTCCCAGATATGATCCCCACACACAAAATCCTAATAACCCCAAAACACACCCACCGCAAAGACCCCAGAACTAGTCTACTAAGAACAAGCCCCAAAAATACCATAAACAGACAATGACAAATGGCACAATATTATACAATTATGGACACACAAATGAGACACAAACAGCACTAAAAATGTGACAGATAGAACATAATTTAGACTCCAAACACCCCTCAACGCTTTCCAAAATCTCCAAACACCTCCAGCCAGAACAAGCAACCACCAATCAGTAAGAGAAAGTGAAACTAAATTTCGGTGTCACCCCTGCTGGATAATTTCCTGGGTGTCTGCACCTGATTTGCATTATTGTGCCTCACATGTAACAGAAGCAAGGACCATGCAAAGCATTTTTGACACTACACACCTTGGAATTTGCCCACTGACAAGGCCTTTTTAGCACTACTGCAGGCGCATGGCACATCAATTGAAACCCTACGCATCTTGGTATTTTTCCATGCAGTGGCCTGGCAAATCAATTAGAACCCTATGCACTTTGGTATTTCTCCATGCAGGGGCTTAGCAAATCAAATCAATTGATATACTATTCACCTTGGTTACTGTCAACACAAGTATATTGGTATACATTATTTTGGATACCTTACATATTATGTTTGGGAACACGTCACATCTTACTTTACAATGTATGTAATTTATTTTATGTACCTTATAAAGGTGTGACAATAATTAACACATTTCAACTACAAAGGTATATTTGGTACATAAAGCTAAGATGGCAGTGTAATGGCATGTACAACCATCACAACACTTATATGATTATCTGATTGTACTCACTCAACCTGTGCAGGCTAATGCAGCACACATGCACATTATTAAATCCATAGACACCATCAGTGATAATACAAAAGATCACCTCATGATAACATGTGTCGTCACAGCCAGATGTCTGAGCCTGTTCGAAGGACCATGAAGCAAGCAGTGTTACTGTGCCCAGCCAAGGTGGATGAGGCCTTGTATTCCTGATAACCTGGGGCCACCCTACTATAGTCCCTCCTAGACTGGGTCAAGAACCCCCTTTGGCACCTGACTCTCATCTGGGTGATGTACCACAAACAGTAAAGCTTCCCTTGCAGGAAGGGATAGTTACCAAAAAGTGAACAGGACTCATTACACAATGTGCAAGCAGCACCTAAAAAAATGATATGTCCATCCAAATACTTGAGTTTGGCAAATTTAAAAGTGTGTTACTCACAAATGTACACATGCAACGCTAATTAACATTCAATATCAATGACACACATGCACATTGAGGTTGGGCACTGGTAGTTGTCAGGTCACTCCCTGTCTTCCTAACGCTATTGTAACAGATTTTCTATTATACAACAATCAGTTATGACAGCATCCAGGGAAAGGGATACCATGCCAATGAAAAATCAAAAACTGTACTACCATTGCACCATAAATCCAGTATTTGTGTATGTACACATCAATTTGTGCTTGCATTATGACATACATGCTCCACACATTACACATCTCAGTACTCATGAAGTGATGTGATGCATGGCTAACATTTCCCCTGTCTTACTTCTCAGGCAAATGCTGCACATTGCTACTACAGCAGTGTGGTATGTTTTGATACATGTCTTTGAACATCCATGTATTGCTAAGGAAAGCATGCTAGGTGTGTATTGAAGAAAATGTAGGCAAAAGTAGATCTTACATCAATCTGCTCTGGGAAGGTGTCACATGTGTTTTTGTGGATTCCCACACATGCATGAATGCCAGTTTCACTAATGACATATGGACTTCCACACTTGAGCTTAGACCTTTGTCCATGACAAATGTCTCCCATGGTCAGTAATAGTATCTGCTGCAACATTTGTTCCTGCTAAATGCTGACACTCTGCATTCTAGTGCATATCTACAACACAAATCAATTGCCTCAGGGAATTACTTATTTGGAGAATGGTGACCCATCATACACTGAGGGACACATTGAACACACTTTCATACAGTAAAACACAGAAAGACAGCTTGCTGTGCTCCACTGCACTGCTTAAGAGAGGAAGGACAGGAATGGCACATATCTATCTAGGTATAGATCCCATTCATGCAGGGCACTGCATCACATTGGCTTGCTGCATTGAATTGTTCATTGATTGAGAAATGCATCCATGTTTTGCAACAGCTTGTAAGACAAGATTCATACATGTTGAGGCCTACATCCAGTTGAGAAGATGTGAGTGACAGTACATTTACAGTACATTTACCTTGCCATACACACAACCACTACAAAGTGAATGCATTCCAAACATTTACTTATTGGATTAGATTATTGGATTGGATGTCAGTCATTGATACCATCATTTTCATGTTAGTCTTTAAAGAAATGTGCCACTGTTTGGTCCCATCTCTGTCGACCGGCCATAGTGTGGACTATCTCTCCCTCCAAGTCTGCATCCTCTTCCTGCTTAGATGGGATTGAACCCCATAGTACCAGGGGACATTTGTCCTTACACAGATATTGTGTAGCATTGAGCATACTAAGGCTATTTTGCAGAGCATGGTAGGTGAATGAAGTAGTCTTCTGTTTGTCCAGGCACCTGAAGCAGGATTTTAAGACACCAAACATATGTTCCTCCATATTGCAAGGTTTTGAGAGAGGTGTATTATATTTCTTCTGGCCATTGGTCTGCTGATTTATGAATGAGGTTAACAGCCAAAGCTGAAAACCACATCCCTGGTCACACTGAAGGAGAAAACATGGTAAGTCAAAGGTTGTCCTCTTTGTGCCTTCTACATTGTGTCATATGTATGCAGGCAATCTAAAAAAAGATTTATTTATTTGACACAGATATTTCTTAGCTGTTGTTGAACATTGTTTTACACATGTGTGTAACAAAATTATGGATATTTGTACATGTTGTACAGCATGTAGGGGATACAAAACATCAACATGAGGATTATCATGTTTAGACAGGAGATAGGTATGATAAGTACATTTGACTAACTGTATCAACTATATGTGAGTTGGGCAATAGATGTGTGCAATTTTGACAAGTTTAGATGGGACTCTCTTGCAGCCATTTAGAGATATGTAGGTTGTGATAGTAACATTGAGTCTGACACTTCCACATGCATTTTATATATTTACAACTCTGATGAATTTGCCTATATGTTATTGTACAGCCTTAAATAGTTGGACATATGTGGCAAGTACTCTAGATTAACTACGAAGGACACATATAAATGGAAATTGAACCAGTTTGTTGTTTGAGACCATACCGTGTATGAAAAACAGTCTTGATGTAACTGACCAGTACAGTACACTTTCTGTTAGGAACTGTATGTATGTAATATTTATGTGTTAATGAGTTACTACTTATATGCCTTTATTCAGACACCATTTATTTAACATGAGAAAGTTAAATTTCTTGTGGTACATATACTGTGAAACCTTACTTTGCTTACAGTATAACCTAGGTTTGTCCCTATTGTATGTCTTCTGTCTTGGGCTGTTTAATCATTGTGTGACAATTACTTGGACAAATTGAGATGCAGCAAATGTAGTCAACTTGAGGCATGAGTGTAATCATCTATTACATTAATAAAGAATGTCAACGTACCTCATTATGTAGAACTATAATTTGGGAATTTGCTCTTTCAGTCTTGAAACCTAGTATACAGAGGTTTTGCATGTTAATTGTACCTATCCTTTCAGTGCACGGCAGTCATTGATATTTGATGTTCTTTTACCATTTGTGGTCCTAGAAAATCAATCAGCCAACAGATATAAGGCTATATGTGAAACATATACTAAGGCAATCAAGATGTGGCCAATGTTTAAAAGGGTTTTCTGGTTGGCCAGGGTATGCACCTAAGCCAGACAGACCCCACCACTCTAGTCAGGGCAAGTACGTTACACACCAAAGATAACCTGTGCTCCCCACCTAGTAGCTTGGCTCAGAGCAGTGAGGCTTATTCTCAGGGGCAATGTGCAAAGCATTTGTGCAACACCCTCACATTAGTAACACAGTAAATACACCACAAAAGAGACTCCACACATAGTTATGGATAAACATGTGCTTCTTACATTATAGATATCACCAGACCAACATGGCGTGAATCATAAATAATGTGCATATCTTATGCAGTACTCGTTATGCTGACATTGCAGGTAGTTAAAACAACATAGAACAAATCATCATGGCATGAACTGTGTCAGTTCATAGAAACAGGTACCCAACTCACCACACTAAATTAAGCAAGGTGCTGGGTTTAGATGACACTCTAAATCACCATGTGCAATCATAGGGTGCCGGGACACCAGCGCTCCTAGTCCATCCAAAACAGTAGATTTTGTGCCCTGCTAGAAGAAATTGTATTTGAAGCTTAGGAAGTAGGGCACAGGCAGGCCTGCGCTCCTCTAAGGTATTATACGGTAGCTGGGTGAGCTCGCCTGACTTCCTCCAAACACAGGGAGGTAGTAATCATGTTCCCTCCACGTTGACAAACCCAGGCACGGGGTCTTGTCCCATGGATCCATATCCAACACCGTCAGCGAAGGTAAGGGGGTGATGGCAGTATGACTCCCTCCCAGGGACCCAGCGACTACTACTACCTCAAGATCCATGCCCACAGAGAATGCCCCTACATGCTGAAGGTTTCAACAATGAGACCTCGCCGGGTCCTCCCCGAATGCTGAGTCTGCAACTGCAGCTGCCCGCGAACATGCGGTGCAGCTCTCACCAACCACAAAAGTAGGCTCCTCTCCCACTTGGAGATGGTGCCATATTGTTCTTTTACCTGTATGTCTTTTTCAGGGTTTGCAGCACATTGTGCACAGCTGGGGGACACACCAACCTCACCCCCTAGGCTTTTGTGGTGGAGAAGCATGGGTCAGGCCAGGACAGAGTCAGATCCTGGCGGTGTGTACACATCTCGCAGTCGTACTCCCATACTCCTCAGGCTGTCAATGGATAAGTCACAGTGTCTGGCTTCTCTCAGTGCCGCATTGTCAGATATGCCTTTCAGGATAGTACTCCCTCCTTTCCATGCTCCTTAAATCGCACCTGCTAATCTGACAACCTGAAGCACGGCACTCGCAGGACGTGCGCTTGATAGTTGTAGAAAGTGATGACAGCGATCATGCTGGTACCAGGATTTTTATGGCCCAGTGTTACTGAGAGATGGGGGCCAAGCCAGTACACTCCTTGGAAACACTTGAGGCACAAAAGCAGGACATAGGGAGAGCATGCAGGCCAGTACAAGAGTTCTTCTTGTAGGGTGGCAGTCTCTCCAGCAACCTAACAGATGGGCAGGCCAGCACACAACAAGACAAGAGGTTCAAATGGCAGTTCCTTCCTGACAGCACTAACCTGTCTTGTCAGACCAAAGTCAGGGAGTAGCTGGCAGCACAGCAAGAAACAGAAAAGCAATCAGTGGCAGGCAGCAGGGCAACAGCAGAACAGCAGTCCAGATAAGTCCTTTGTGCAAAGCAGCAGTCTTTTTGACAGAGGTCAGTCCCAGTTCCAAAAGTATTTGCCAAATCATTGGTTCAGAGCCCCTGTACTTACCGTTAAAAATGTCTTTGTTCAAGTGGTGACTTCAAAGGGACCCTTCTAAGTGCAACACAGCCCCTTTTCAAGCCAGACCTGGCTCTCAGTAGGGGGGTAATCAGCCCTTTGTGTGAGGGTAGGACACAACCTATTGACAGTTAAGGTGTGGATCAGCCTCTCCCTTTCCCAACCCAGGAAGACTATCAGTAAGCAGATGAATGCAGATGTATCTCTTGTCACACCCAGCCCCTCTTGTGTTGTGGTGGTCTAGAAAGTATACACAAAATGTGGCTGTCCCTCTGCCCTAGATGTGGATTGGAGTCAGGCTGAAAAACACAAGAGTTAAGCACAGAGAAATGCCCACTTTCTAGAAGTGGCATTTCTAAAATAGTAATGTACAATCCAACTACGCCAGTAAGCAGAATTTTCACTACCATTACAAACATAACAAACATTCCTACAGTACTCCTTTCAGCTCAGAAATTCCACTTAAAGGTATATAAAGGAATTCCCAATGCTAACTGGTGAGAGGCGTGGCTCTCAAGGTAGTGAAAAATTAAATAGGCTGTTTGTCACTACTAGGACATGAAAGACATAAAAGTACACGTCCTACTTTTTCAATACACAGCACGCTGCCCATAAGGCTACCTAGGGCCTACCTTAGTGGTGACATAGGTGTAATAAAGGGGGTGTTTAGGCCTTGACAAGTAGTTTAAAATGCCAAATCAAGGTAGCAGTAAACTGTGCATGCAGGCATGGCAGTGGCAGGCCTGAGACAGGTTTGAAAGGCTACTTTTATGGGTGGTTGAAATCAACACTGCAGGCCTAATAGTAGCATTTATTTTACATGCCCCGGGTACATGGTATACCACTTTACAATGGACCTACAGGTAAGTTAACTATGCCAAACAGATGTAAGCCAGACATGCCAAGTTTTAGGGGCAAGCACATGTACTTTAGCACTGATTAGCAATGGTAAAGTGCCCAGAAACCTAAAGCCAAATAAAAGAGGGTCAGAAAAATAGGAGGAGGAATGCAAAAGGTTTTTTGGATCACCCTGTAGAAACGACCATTTCCAACAACCCACAACACTTTTTTAAATCAAGGGAATTTTTACATTCTGCCACATTGAGACACCATTGCACATACACATCTCACACTTTTGTGAGGTTGATCCTTTGATCTTAGCCTAGAAATGATTGTGGACCACATTGTTTCTATTTTGTTGTCAATGAAATTAAGCAACTTGAAATTCTGACCGCCCACACAGTGTGACAGGACACAATACCTGCCACTGTGTGTTTTATTTTCTATTTACATTTCATAATCCGTGATAGAGTCACTCAATGAGACATTTCTTGCTGTGTATTTGAATGAAATACTACCAATAGGTGCAGATTACACATGATCCACACACATACACAAAGATGGGTATTCAGTCATTCCTTACAAATTCTGTCAATTAAACACAAATCTGCTTTACTTACCAATTAGTAGTCTATTTCCATATCTGCCATTCTCAAACCCCTCTTTGATGAGACTGTGGCAGAAGATGTAGGCATCATATGTACTTCCAGGGTAGTGTGCAAGTAGGCTTATGTAGAATCCCCAATTGCCCACAATTGCCTTGGCATTTGTGGAATAATTATGTTTGCGGTTCTTGTAAAAGTGTGAACACAAATTTCACATGTGTGTAATCTTTGGCACCAAACACATATGAGAATTCTGCACTATTTTAGAACCCTTGCTTGGTATCCAATTGCTGCTGTTTAGTTTTGGGCGGCAGAAGGTACTGTGGGATCAGTTTGATTATGGCATCCACCACAGCTGACAGAAAAACTGAAATTGTGCCCTGTGAGATGCCAGCCAATCCTGTCACTTTAGTTTGGAAGAATCCAGAGGCCAACATGAGAAGAACAGACAACGATTTGACGTGTGCTGGAATGGCATGGGTCCTTGCACTTGCTGGTTGGTTACTGGTTGGTGACTTGGCATTATCTTCTCTAAAAATTCCAACATTGACTCCCTCTTCAGTCTATAAAACTGAATAACCTTCTCCTTCCTGGGGTCAATGAGGGATATTAATTGACAAAAACAACATTCCTTCTTCCTTTGCTGCCTACATGGTTGTCTCTGAACTACTCCTACTTTCAGTATAACAAGCTTGCCAAAGTGTTCTGTGATGTTGGGGATTTTATAGTACAGTCACTGCATCATTTTCTGTGCCTGGTTTTGCGATGCAGAGCAATTCAGACACATTTCTATCAGTGTGTGGTGCAACACAACTATACATCACATGGTGAAATGATACCACTGCGGTATGGTTGCACCAGATTTTGCATGGGAACGCCCACATTGCATATATTGAATCCCACATGATGCAGCAGGCTGAAGCACGGATTTAGCATTACACAATTTCTAAAAATCAACACATTTGTGCTGTTGTTTTGTTTCATATACCACTACTTGGCACAAGGCTGGTGCTAGGCCTTGATAAATATGCCCTACAGTTAGTAGGTGGGTTGTTCTTCTTGTGTTGTGTACCCACTTGTAATTTGCTATATTATGACCACCGGCCTATGGATGTAGGTGATTTAGGCCCTCATTCTGACCCTGGCGGTCTTTGACCGCCAGGGCGGAGGACCGCGGGAGCACCGCCGACAAGCCGGCGGTGCTTCAATGGGGATTCCGACCGCGGCGGTAAAGCCGCGGTCGGACCGGCACCACTGGCGGGGTCCCGCCAGTGTACCGCGGCCCCATTGAATCCTCCGCGGCGGCGCAGCTTGCTGCACCGCCGCGGGGATTCTGACCCCCCCTACCGCCATCCAGATCCCGGCGGTCGGACCGCCGAGATCCGGATGGCGGTAGGGGGGGGTCGCGGGGCCCCTGGGGGCCCCTGCAGTGCCCATGCCACTGGCATGGGCATTGCAGGGGCCCCCGTAAGAGGTCCCCTAAATGTATTTCACTGTCTGCTGCGCAGACAGTGAAATACGCGACGGGTGCAACTGCACCCGTCGCACAGCTTCCACTCCGCCGGCTCGATTCCGAGCCGGCTTCATCGTGGAAGCCTCTTTCCCGCTGGGCTGGCTGGCGGTCTGAAGGAGACCGCCCGCCAGCCCAGCGGGAAAGTCAGAATTACCGCCGCGGTCTTTCGACCGCGGAACGGTAACCTGACGGCGGGACTTTGGCGGGCGGCCTCCGCCGCCCGCCAAGGTCAGAATGAGGGCCTTAGTCTGTAAAACAATAAATAGATTTAAACCTAACAGGCAACTCACAACCCACCTCAAACTTCACTATCTTCTACACAACATAAAATCAGGATTCATAAAGAACCACATCACAGAAAGGTACTCATCATGGCCACCGATGACATTCAAAATATTCTGGACAAAAAGAAACAACGGCCCTTATCCTGCTTGACTTCTCTGTGACCTTCAACACTGTCTACCACAACACCCTCATCAGAAGAAGCCACGAGATTGGCATACACGGAGTGTCACTCAAATGAATTTGTCCCAACCTCACGGGAAGAACCCATAAGGTCAGGTGGCCGCCCTTCACATCAGAGACCAAGAAACTGATATGGGATGTCCCATGGGGATTGTTGCTCGGCCTCACTCTTTTCAACATTAACATCACCCTGCTCACCAACATTATCCGATCACAAGAAATCATTCTCGTCTCCTACTCAGATGACACCAAACTCACTCTATCCCTGATGGACAAGACAACCAGCAACAGAACCAAGTTCAACAACTACATGACCCTGGTAGCAAACTAGATGCAAACCAAATGCCTGAAACTCAACTCCAAAAAGACAGAAGTACTGGTCTTTGGCAAACAATGATCCACATGTATTGCAAGTCTCTAACCTGAACTCCAGGTGGTTCCGTTGGGGCAACGTTATTCCCTGAATCCCACTGGGACCCAATGCAGTAGCAATGAATGTAAAAGATTGCTCACTCGTGAGTTACCAAAGGGACGGCTGATTAGGATAAGAAATAAAGAGAAATACCAGCACTTCTAGGGTTCCGATTCTTGCTTCAGAGTCTGGTGTGCTCAGGAAGGTACAGGTTCTTGAAATTGGAAACAGAATCACTGCTCTCTGAGGTCGTTTTTCTGTGGTGCATGATTTATGTCTTATAATGCTTAGTGTTGATACATGAAAACTCTTCTTTTTGGAGTTCTGTTATTCCCATCAATGAGCAGACATAAATAGCCACTGTTTCTTACAAGAGTTGCAGAGTAATCTTAACAATACAAAATAAAATGATGGACAGAGTGTTGAAACTTTTCAAACACTTTCCCCCAGTCACAGATCTGAGTTTAATCCATCGTTATACTGCTCGCCACATCAACCCAGTTTGGACCAGCCATATGCAAATCAGTCTTGACAGTGTTACCCGTGGGAACAGTCCAGCCCGAACTGCCAGGCCAGGTCCTCCCTAGACAGGAAACTAGCAGTATAAGACCTCCTTTAGCCTATCACCCTTCATCAGCCAGGCTAGCTTGAATCCAGTGACACAGCAAGCAAGGAATCCATGTCTGAGCATACCCTAGCCACTTAGGGTGCACAAAGCAACATCACAACACAAAATAAACTGATGGACGGAATGTTGAAAGCTTTCAAACACTCACCCCCAGTCAGAGATCTGGGTTTAATCCATCATTATTTTGCTTGCCACATTACTCCAGTTTGGATCTGCCACAGGCAAATCAGTCTTGACCCTGTTCCCCATGGGAACAGTCCTGCCCTAACTGCCAGGCCAGGTGCTCCCTGGACAGGAAACAAGCATCCTGGGACCTTGAGCTAATCTTAACTTCAAAAATAACAAAAGTTCCACCAAATGTATGGTCCTTGCTCTTAGTGACTTTGATACAGAATCCTGGCCAGTGTCCTTAGAAACAATAATATCACAATAGTACTGATGTACGTTTTATAGGAAATATGGCTTTTTCTGAAAGTTCATAGTCCTTAAAAAAGTTCTTTGTCTGTGGTCAAAAGAAGCCAAACCTGAGTAATTGCTATTTCTGGTGTAGATTTTGAATCTTCACATTTATAACAGAAGTGTTTTACCTGTTGAGTGCCCAAAAAAGCATTGGGAAGGCAAGGGTGTTGAAAGCAACTTTTTTATAGCCTGCAGCAAAATTTCTGATGTGCTTCTCTTTGAGGGAATACAGGGGACTGCTGACGGCGCAGTGGAAGGAGCGTGGAGGTTATAGGCAGGAAGACTGGATAGGAGATTCACCACTACGGTCCAGGATGGAAGCCAACTGGAGTAAGGTAAGTGCTGCTTTACTGTGAGGCTAAGCAACTGCTGTCTTCTACATGCTGCTTAAATAGCCCGCAATACACATGAAGATCCTTTGGGCACAAGGCTGCTGATCCACACATTGCTAATGCCAACAATTATGATAATGCTGCTTATGATGCAAACAGCTGCAATTATGGTTAATGCAAAATTTACACTGAGAAAGCTTACACGAGGGGCAACATGGTGTCGGCGTAGTGGTGAGACCCACAAGCCACACCCACCGGAAACTAAGCACCGGTACTCCAACCGCCGTTACCGCGGCCGCTGCTGCCGCTGCTGCCGCCGCCTCTTCTACCACGGCGGCCCGTGTGTAGGGCCTGCCTGAGGTTCAACGCCGCGGCTGTTGTTGCTGCCGCCTCCCTTCTCACGGCGGGCAGCATAAAGGGAACATGAGGATCGACATCATGGAGCTACAGCTGTGCGGCCGCCGCCGCGCTGTGACTCCTACCGCTGCCGCCGCCTCTCTATTACGGCGGGCAGCGGAGAGGGAGCCCGCCAGAGGATTTACGCCACGGCCGTTGCCACCTACCTCTTTTCTTCACGACGGACATCGCAGAGGGAGCCCGAGGGCCAGCATAGTGGAGGCATAGGTGTATTGCCTCCTTTCCTGCACGACGATAGAAGTAGAAGCTGGGTGCAGGGTGATAAACCATCTTAGCAGTCTGTAACTTCACGCACCTCGCACGGAAGACCCCCCCCCCGGGAGAAAATCCAGCTGTACAACTATTTCGAGGACCCCCCCCCCTACAGCAGAGAACCAGGCAACACTGGAGATATAACAAAGAACACCCATGCTGGTAAGGAGGGTACGGGGGGGGCATAACAATCAAAAAGCAAGAAAAACGCTGGTAGAATACTGGTGAATCAAAGACTTGTAGCTACTCAGGAAAGCAGGATAATAAATTTCACTTTGACTTTCTTTTGAGGAGGAGGAAAAACTAAGGAACCCGGGGTCCCTGTGATCATTGACAGAACGACATTCAGTAGATGGAAGCTGGGAAATAACTCAAATACGGGAAAAAATGTTATTGACTAGCAGTCTCTGAAAGTGCTAACTTTATTTGTTTCCCCCTTTGTTCCTTTTATCGTCATAGAATAGAGAGGAGGGGCCACCTGTAGGGGGGAAGAGGAACCCTGGGAGGCATCAATGCTCACGGATGTGTATAGCAATACATCTTGGCATTTACCTACTCTCCTATGGCCACCGAGGAGTTTGATTGAACAAACAATATCGGATGTACTGGCTGTGGCAGCAGGTTTAATAAGATTTATCCGACTGTTACCTCACACAATAAGTATGGCGCCCAAAACTATCAGGAATCATGGTGATAAAAGCGAGGGTGCTAAAATGACACGTATTGGTAAGGATAAAGGAGAGGCAGCCGGGCTAAGTAAACGCCTGGTTTCAACAACTGGTAAAGCAGTCGGGAAGAATACGTCAGGACTGTCGAAAGATGCCAAAACGAATGATAATGTCGCCCCCCCACTAGAAATAAATGTGAAAAGTAAAAGTCAATCTACTATTACGGCTTTTCTCTCAGGTGGAGGGCAGGACAGTCCTTCCACACACGTAACCCCCTCCCCTGAAAGTAATGTGCCAGGAAAAGAAACCACTCCTTTATACACTTGCGATAACGAGCCATGTTTTGAAAATAAAGACCTTCCTGTTAAACCTACACAATACATAGATAACTTGTCAGACACTCAAGACATCAATAGGGTAGTAAGAGAGAAGGTGTATTGCCCTCCCGGAAATGGGCAGCTTCAAATTCAACAATCAGATTGAAGTAAGCATTGGGGTGAACAAAGGGAAGAAGAAACCATAAGCATAACAGGATCTGCAGTAAAAAATGATGGCCCTACCAATCCTACAGTGAGCCCCAAAAAACAGGATAAAATTTCTTTGCTTACGGACTGGGGCAAAGATAACAGTGATAAGTTTTACTCCTTGACTGAAGAATCCGACCTCAGCAGTGCGGATCACAGCCATAGCGATTCTGATGAGAGTGAGTCATATGAGGCTGGCAACAAATCTCTAAATTGTGAATTTACAGTACGGCAAATCCGGCAACGGAGATCTGCTAAACCACATTCCGACTCTCAAGAAAGTCATGAGAATGCGACATCAATGAGCGGTAGGACCTTAAGGTGGGATTATTCTGGCATCAGCTTAGCAGACACATCAACTTCGGGCAACCAGGGCTCCGTAAACGACAGGAATGAGAGGAATATGGGTGCCTCTGCTGGAGATATTGGTGATTCGGCTAATAACCATGAGAAAGGCACTGAAGCAGGGATCCTGCAGTCAATATACAACTCTATTAAAGAACTACAAACTGAAACCAGGATAGAAAGCTGGCGTGCGAGGATCGCAACAAAGAAACTCCAGGGGTCGGTTCGTAAAGTAGCAAAGTCATGTATGGAAATTGAAGCTAAACTAAGCTCTATGGAAGATCGGATAGTGACAGTCGAGGAGGATATGGATACTCTCAAGGAGCAGAGTGCGGCAAGAGATGGGCAAATGACAGATGTGATGTGGAAGATGGAAGATTTGGAAAATAGACAAAGAAGGAACAATTTACGATTTCTGGGTATACCAGAAGGATTAGAAGGAAACAATATACAGGCATATATGGTTAATCTTCTGCGTGGGGCTTTTCCAGAACTGGGGGACAAGGACTGGGGTAATGAGCTGCAGCTGGTCCATTGGTTCTCGACAATACAACGGGAGGGGGGTCAAAGGGGAAATGCTAAATACCCAAGAGCGATTTTGGTATATTTTGGGAACTATTTATTAAGACAGGCAATATCGGACAAAACTCCCCCTAATACCCCACGTTCTTTTGACGGGGTAACCTTTTTTACCCGCCCCGATTTCTGTCAAGCCATAGTAGAGCGGCGGTGGCGGCTCCGACAGCTTATTAAGCCATTCTCGGAGAAAGGAGGAGAAGCCTATTTATTGGCTCCTGCCAGGCTTAAAACAATAATAAACGGAAAAGTAAAAGTTTTTACCTCAGAAATCAAGGCCAAAGAATATCTAATGGGGGCTCAACAATAGAGTATAGAAATATAAGGAAACACAGTAGGGTGGCGCTTGGTATACCGGTGGGTGGGCAGGTTGAAGCATACACGACACCAACATACAGGCCACCAAGGGTCTGATTGCTCAACAGGCTGGGGGGCCAGTCATAGGAAGGGAGGGAGGTGCTCGGGGAAGGGTGAAGGGTAGACTGGCCCTGGGGGGGGGGGAGGGGGGATGGACAGGGGCAAGGAGGAGGGGGCAGGGGGGAGGGGGGGGGGGGCAAATCATGGGGAGAAAATGGAAAGGAAACAACTAATGGAGGTGAGAGATATGGGTCGAAAAGGTGGAAAAGGAAGGAAAGAAAAGTTAAGAGACAATGCAGTTAAATATGCTAAACTGAGGGATCTCAAAGAGAAAAGATTGGAAATGTCAGTAAGAACGGGCTATGGCTGGACTTAGAATTGTGTCCATAAATATATGTGGACTGAACAATCCCCGTAAAAGAAGGAGAGTTGCCGAAGAATTAAAAACTTTTAAGGCAGATATTTTTTGCCTACAAGAAACACATGTGGAATACAAAAATTCTGGGATCCTCGGTTCACTTGGTATGAAGGTAGTTGTTTGGTCCAAACAAGAAACTAGAACAAAAGGAGTGGCAATCCTAGATCGGACTAATAAATTAAAATTTACTCGGCAGAAGGCGGATACAGGTGGAAGATGGGTAATAGTAGAATGTAGTCACGGTCATAACAGCTTTACATTATGTTCCATATATGGGCTAGTCACGGACGACCCCATAGTTCTTGACACTCTCGCTATCGAATTAACAGGCTGGGCCCACCCCTATATCATGTGTGGTGATTTTAACTTTAACGGATCATGGGAGGGACTACAGGATCTATTAACATCTACGACTAAGAAGTATCAGGGGCGCAAACCTCTGGTATATAAGGCAATGGGCGCTATTCAGCAAGAGCTAGGGCTAGTGGATGCCTGGCTAAAATTGCGTAAACCCGACCCCGGATATACTTATTATTCGGCTCCTCGTGCGAAATTAGCGCGACACGATTATTTTTTAATCTCTCCTATATTTCTAAAACAAGCCAGGATTTAGTTATATCCACGGATGGTGTCAGATCATAAACCCATAGTTCTGGATGTGGAGCTGGTTGGGTTGGAATCTAGAATTAGTAGATGGACATTCGAAAGGGGACTTCTAAAAGATCCAGGATACTGTGAGCACATGAGCAAGTGGATAACTGAATTTTTGGGGTTTAATCAGGGGTCAGCCTCAGTAGAGATAGTTTGGGACACCCTCAAAGCAGGCATTCGTGGAGAAACATTTAGTTTTAGTATTAAAAGGCAGAAGGATGCTCGAGGGAAAATAATAGATGCCCAAGCAAAAGTGTGGTTTGCAGAAAGACAACTGGCTATAGCTATAGAAACTGGAGTGGATATAAGGAAAGCACAGGAAAAAGTCGCCATAGTAAAAGCAGCAGTTAATGAGGTCACAGCCCAAAGAATAGCAGAGAAATATTTAACACAACGTGCACAAGGGTTTGAGTTTGGTGAAAAAGTGGGGCGGCTGTTAGCAACACGGACAACCCAGAAAATAGCGGCTGGGGTTATTCGGGAGATCACCGACCGGCAAGGACAGATAGTATCAGAAGTGGGTGGAGTCAGGAAAGTGTTTCATGGATATTATCAAGAACTGTATGATGAAACATCTGTTTACTCGGATAAAGATATTTCTGAATTTTTATATCCCATTAAGAGGGAGAAACTAGATAAGAGTGACAGGTTATCCCTTGGGAAAACAGATAGATATTTCAGAAATAGAAATGGCAATGAATAACCTACCCACAGGGAAAGCCACTGGCCCTGATGCGATCCCTTTAGAATTTTATAAAACCTTTAAATTATCGTTACTTCCGCTCATTCTGGAGTTGTTTATTCAGGTACAGAATGGAGGGAAAACCCCCCCATCTTGGGACCTGGATAATATAGTGGTGTTTCAGAAGAAAGGAAAAACACCATTGAACCCAGCCTCATATCGCCCGATCACATTAATGAATAATGATGCTAAATTATACTCAAAGATCCTGGCAGTTCGATTATCGCTGATGATTAAGAAGCTGGTTTCACCGTGGCAGCATGGGTTTGTTCCAGGAAGAGATACAACTAATCATATCCAGAGAGTTTTAGCACTTTTTGACTCCACAGAAGTAGCAAAAGAACCGATGGCGGCTGCGTTCTTGGATGCAGAGAAGGCATTCGATCGGGTGAATTGGAAGTATCTGTGGTACGTCATGGAGTATTATGGACTAGGGAAGAAATTTATTATAGCAGTAAGGGCATTATATAGATCCCCGGCTGTGAGAATACAACTCATGGGAGGACAATCCGAGAGTATTTCAATTAGGAGAGGTACTAGGCAGGGATGCCCATGCTCCCCCCTCCTTTTTGCTGTTTATATAGACCCTTTGTTGAGACAGTTGGAGGGAAACAGTAAGATTCCACCAATTCATAGGCAGGGATGGGATACTAAAGTCTTAGCATATGCAGATGATATAGCTATACTAACCCCCTCTCCTGATTCAGCACTAAGAGAGATTGAAGTAGTGACGAAAAAATTTGGAAGGTTTTCTGGATACCTGCTAAATGGAGCCAAAACACAACTGCTGGCGAATCAATACACAAATACTAAGGATACACGGAGGGTGGACCATGCAGTATATTTAGGTATTAATATTGCACCAAAGGTAGATGAAGTTGTTAATTTAAATATAGATCCTATGCTTGCAAAAGCTAGAGAAGATATGAACAGATGGAATAACCTGCATTTAACTATTGTAGGACGATGTAATATGGTAAAGATGATTCTCTTACCTAAGCTGTTGTATCTATTTCGTTCTATACCACTAAACTTTACTAATTCAAATTTTAAAGAGATCGATGGAGCAATCATGAGATTTGTATGGGCATATGGTAAATGTAGGAGATCAAGTAAATTCATGTCTCTCCCTCGGGAAAGGGGTGGGATGTCCTTACCAAATATAAAATTATATCAAATGGCAGCAGCATTTCAGTACATGCACCCGATATGGGGGTCTAATAAAGAAGGGGTTATAAAAGCGGACCTCCCCAATATTTATGAGTTGCAGATAGGAGCAGCAGCCAATGGGTGTTTGGTAACGTATCATGAGCCTGGATATTACAAGAAAACTAGGAATAAAGTTTTGGGTGCGGCTCATAAACATTGGCGATTATGGTACAAGAAGAAAGGACTTGGTATATATAATCACTATACCATGATCGAGAAGAATACATCGCTCCCCGAAATATTTCATGATAAATATATGGCAAAGTGGAACACCTTAGGTATAACCAGGTTGGGCAACTTTTTTGATAGTTCAGGGGTCAAGTTGTTTCGAGATCTTCAAGAACAATATGGTTTAGAGAAAAGGGACTTCTTCAAATATCTGCAGATAAGGGATTTTTTAGGGAAAAAAACAGGGGGGACCCTGGGATTCAAAAGTAATCAATTGATGAATGATATTTTGGCTAATCCCAGTATAACTATTAGGTCAATTTATCCCTTTTTATTGGAAGAACAATTAGATGATCTAGAAACGAATAAGGAAAGGTGGAGCAAGAAGCTGGCAGATGTGAGTAATAACTTCATGAGGTCACTTGAACTGGGGTGTACTATTCTATTATCATCTTCTTTGCAAGCGCAACACTACAAGACTATGTTTGATCTGTATCATACACCAGCCCACCTTGCAAAATGGGGATGTGTGTCAGGAATAAACTGTCCAAGATGTGGGATGTTTGGGGCAGACATTATACATATGATGGCTATATGTGGGGAACTAAAGGCCTCAAGGGAAGGTATTCAATTGGTATTGAAGGAGGTTTTGGGATATGATTTTGCTCTTACACCAGAGATCATGGTCTTTGGAACTGACGGCGAAATAGCTGAACCGCATAGAGCATTTATCTTTGTAGCCATGGCAGTGTTTCGAATTTGTATATCAACATCATGGTTGGATTTACGACCGCCGTCTTGGCAACAATGGTTGGCTAGGTTGTTGTCTGTATATCACTTGGAGATGGCACTGTATGAACGAAAGGGGAAACAGGCTAGGAGGAAAGGGAAGGCAATATGGGCCCCATTTCAGGCTTGGATTCAGGCCAATAACGCTCAGAGCCACCCCCTTCCGAATTAATGGGCTTTTATTTCTAGATAAGTGTGGAGGGGTGGTCAAGTTTTGTATTATGTAAGAGCTAATAGGGTAACGTCTTTCTTTTGTCTTTACATCCAATGTTTTGCTTTTGAAAAAGTATTTTAAGTATCTATTGTAAAATGACTCAAGAATATCAGTGTTATATGTTTCCTTCCAATAAAAAAAAATAAAAAAATAAAAAGAGAAAGCTTACACGAGTCCATGTGCAAATGGTCTCTATTAATTATTCTAATGAAATTGACTTGCACAAGTGCACGCGTAAGAAGCTGTTTCATTCTGCACATGTTTGTCAGTAGGTGTTGTCAAGACTATCCATAACTAGTGCCTACCACTGCCACCAGGGATGTTACACCTGTGTAGGGGCGACACCATAGAGGAATACAAACATGTTTAGGTATATGTTTGTTACAGACAAAGGATGTGCACTTGCGCAGTGGCACCACAAACCTGATGAGATGTGATTCCCATAACAGCCTGGTGCCCATCAGAGCTAGGACCAATACCCATACCAACAGACCACGCAAGACATCTAAGGATCATCCTAGATGTCAAGCTCAACATGACAGCTGAAGTCAATGTAGTGTGCCCCTCCTGGTCCACACTCTGTGCATGCTGCGAAAGATCATCAAATGATTGCCTCAGAACACCAGAGGAACCATCACGCAAGCAATCATCACCAGCAGGCTGGACTAAAGCATCACTCTCTATGTTGAAATCACCAAACAACTCCTACACAGACCATTTAGAACACAACCACAAGACTCAATCTCGACCCCCCATGCCGCACCTACATGACACCGCACCTCACAAAGCTTCATTGGCTCCCCAATCATAAGTGCAGCCAATTCACACTGCTCACGCACACATAGGACAAATCCTTATAGAATAACTGAAAAGCTGAATGCACTTTCACCAGCTCACCAGGCACTCATGCTCTGCCTCACTTTCACTCGCACACATTCCCTGCATCCACAAAAGCAAAACTAGTGGTCACTCCTTCTCCAACATCACACCTGAGAAATGCAACGACCTCGCTCACCACATCAGAGCCTCCTCTTCAATTCTTGAGTTCCACAAGAAACTGAAGACATGACTCTTCAGATAGGCACCTTGGGACCACATATCTACACATCTTGCTCAAGTGCCTTGATACCCTCGTGGGCGATTAGTACACTATACAAAACAACATTAAATAGCAATCCACACTGGAGTTGATGTGGCATAATCAGGGTCACTGGAATTATGCAATTGTGCTGCTGTGGCATTTTTCTCGTAAGTATAGATTTGCCTCATTTTCACATACTCCATCATCTGATGCATTATTTACAGATTTTACCAAAAAGTTTGTTTCTAGCTTAAACGACTCAAAATTTACTAAAAACTCAACAACAAGTGTTGCCACGCAGTGGAAGGTCCTTAGCAAAGCTCGACTGGGCAGCTTTCTTTAGCTTATTGCTAATTTTTGTGTTAAACTGGTACTAATGAGATACAAAGTGACAAAATAATGAAGTAGTACTATAATAAAATGTGTCCCACTAAACCGCATAATTTGGCCCTTCGTGACGCATAATTCCAGTGACCCTGAGCATAATCGAATTGTGCCTCAGACTTTTCTTGGGAGACCCTGAGAGAAACAGGATATTAATTTATTTCTGCCTTCCGAACTGAGGGATACATTTCGGCCCGTATTTATACTTTTTGACGCTAAACTGCGCTAACGCAGTTTAGCGTCAAAGATTTTGCGGCGGCTAACGCCATTCTGAAGCGCCATGCGGGCGCCGTATTTATTGAATGGCGTTAGCCGGCGCAAGCAGACCGGCGCTGCCTGGTGTGCGTGGAAAAAAACCACATACACCAGGCAGCGCCGGCGTAGGGAAAAATGGCGTTAGGGCGTCTTAAAAATGGTGCAAGTCAGGTTGACGCTAAAAAATCGCCTCCACCCGATTTGCGCCATTTTTAACGACGCCCAGATGCCATTTACATGACTCCTGTCTTAGTAAAGACAGTAGTCATGCCCCCTTGCCCAATGGCCATGCCCAGGGGACATATGTCCCCTGGGCATGGTCATTGGGCATTGTGGCATGTAGGGGGGCACAAATCAGGCCCCCCTATGCCAAAAAAAATATATAAAATAAAAACAAATTTATACTTACCTGAACTTACCTGAATGTCCCTGGGGTGGGTCCCTCCATCCTTGGGTGTCCTCCTGGGGTGGGCAAGGGTGGCAGGGGGGGTCCCTGGGGGCATGGGAGGGCAGCTGTGGGCTCATTTTGAGCCCACAGGTCCCTTAACGCCTGCCCTGACCCAGGCGTTAAAAAGAGGCGCAAATGCGGGGTTTTTTGCCCCGACCACTCCCGGGCGTGATTTTTGCCCGGGAGTATAAATACGACGCATTTGCGTCGCAGTCATTTTTTGGGACGGGAACGCCTACCTTGCATCTCATTAACGCAAGGAAGGCGTTCACGCAAAAAAATGACGCTCTTTACTCATACTTTGGCGCTAGACGCGTCTAACGCCAAAGTATAAATATGGCGTTAGTTTTGCGCCGAATTTGCGTCGAAAAAAACCAAGCAAATTTGGCGCAAACGGAGTATAAATATGCCCCTTCGTGTTTTATGGACTGGGTCCACACACCCATTGGGGCATATACGATAATAGCAGCTTTCAAATAATTTCATTCAGGAAAATTGAGCCTGCTCTCGTTGCACAGTTACCAGCATTGCCTGTCAGCAGGTGGGTCGTGCATTACGAGCATTTCCTTTTGTTTACGGTTATTGCACACCGGGGAAACGTTTTCATTTGTACTGCAATCCTTCCTTAAGTACCAATGCAATTCAAAATGCATGTGTGCATTATCGGGCTGCAATTTATCATATTTATGCCTTCCATAGGTAATCGAGCAGCGAGTCTGATACAAAGGTTGAACTTACGTCAGTTCGATCAAATAAATAAAACTACATTAATAAGGTGTAATGGTGATGCCATCGTGGCTAATGTTTTTTTTTTTAACTGTCAGTTGTTGCCTTATAATGGACTTGCATTGATTGATTTGTTAATGAGCTCGTACGAACCTATTCAAAAAATGTTTTTCATTCACTATCCTCACGTAAAATATGTTTTGGAAGCGTGGGATATATATTTTTAGTGTAAGGAAGATTTGACAAATACTTCGTTTGCAAGCATTGAATCTATCCACCCGATGTGTTATGGTGTTATGCAGTTCTATGGGACATCTACAGACGACAAGTGTTCTAGGAAAGGCCCTGAAGGGTATGTGATATGCACCGGACAGGATTAAATCTGACAGCCTAGGGTTTGGAATTTTTAGGTGCAATACATTCTGTCTGTTTAGAATGTTCCCTTAAAATCTGGATTTTGAGTCTTTCAGCCCCAAACTCTGCTTTTAGTGGCATTTAATATGCGTTTTCCTACTGTTAATTTCACCATCTTTGACCTGATGATATATTATGCGATGTAGGCTTCATTGCAGTGTAAACTTTGCCCCGCCTATGATTAGAATGCCCTTAAAAACGCACTTATGCTCGTTACCAGAGCTTGATGCTAATGTGTGTTTTCATCAGTTCTGTGGTCGCGGGAAAGATGGTATTGCACACAATATACTTAGGCCCAGACTTACCAACAATTTCGTTGTGTTTGCATTCTTTTTTTAATGCACATCCGATGTAAAGTGTTCTAGTGGGATTAACAATCCAACATAAATTGCGATTTGGGCTGGATTGTATCCCAGAGTAATGGGTTTATCTGCGCAATGTGCTGCCTTGCCTTACTTTGCATCAAGGCAACATTTCATGGATGGTGTGCGGGTGTTCCCATTCCCATGCAGCCACCCTGGGGTTTTGATGCAGTCACTATTTACAAAGAATTGTCCACAGGGATTTTGCACCTCCTGTGGCAGGAACAAGGAGGATCAAATATTTCATTTTTCCCACTTTGGATGTGTGCTGCATTACTGATGAGTTGGGTCATCATTAGCCACCTGTTATAAAGAAATGAGATTGTTGCTCAACTGTAATTTACTATTACAGTTGAGTTCTGTCATCATAATGCCTGCTGCCAGAACCAGAAGCCAAGCTGCAATGCAGCCACAGCAGCCGTTTAAGCAATGAAAAGGAGAAATGGCTTTCAAATTTCAGATCTGTTTTTCCAAAACAAAAAATGATTAACAAAAATAAGATATTTAGGACACCAGTTTATATTTTTCCACATATATAATTACAGGAGTGATATAATGTATGTTTGTTTACCACATTCTACACCACATCATTTTTTAATCTGAGGTACATTAAATTGATTATAATATGGTTTTGCAACAAATTAGGTTGTTTGTGAAAGTTTGAATTTTGTACTACAGACTCTAATTTTATTCTTCATGCCTGCAAGTATAATTTTTTGATAGGAAAAGACAAGGCACCGAGGATTTAAACAGTTTGTGGGAAGGATAATGGTGTCCCCATGCATTAAAAAAATAAAGCCCAGTCTGCTGCACTTTACATGGATATGGCAAGACACAGTTCCATGACTATATATAGGAAGGGTGCCGAAGGTCATAGAACTCTAACATTTAACCTGTTTATGCTAATGCACTAGGAAAGCCATTACTTTTTGGTTGCAAAGAAGATTTAGTACAACAATGCTCTTTTAACACTATGGTCCATTATCCTAACAACATGAAATTTTCTAGTGCAGTCCAGATTTAATTCTTACTTTACTTAGGGCTACCAGTTTATATTTCTGTAGTATTAACTGTTTCTTCAAGGGGCCTATAAGCGTCATTCTGAGGTGAGAAGTGGAAGGGAATCTGTTGTTTAATTTGATGTTACATCAAGTCGCATTTCAGATATTCTACGCACCAGTGTCAACACTCCTCCGTGTACAGTTATCTCAATGTGTTTAACCCTGATCACCAGAATTTACAGTTTTCCTCAAGACTGGTTGATTTTTAATAACCCTCGAGAAATGTATATAATGCCTCTATTAAGAAAGGTAATTGTCAATTATGCCTTAAAACTAGATATTAATAACAAGTTAAGTCCTAGAATGGTACATTAAAAAGCCTACATGCAAAGCTAAAACAAAGGCTGAAGTTTCAGGCTTGGTGAATTGTTGATTTAATATGCATAATCGCAAAGTATCACATGGAGGCACAACAGCTAATGCTTTATTCTTTTTGGACTATTGCAACAGACTCCAGGCTTAGTGAAATTGTAGGAGCACCATAGCCTTTCAGTTTAACCCAAAAGGTTTTATCTTCTTCACCCCATTTTAAGCAATGATTCCATCCCTATGCAATTCATGTGGTATCTTGTGTGTTCCCATAATGATGCACATGAACACTTTTAATTCTACACTAGCACTGAAAGTTTAAACAATGATTTAGAGAAAGTCAGCGATGGCTGATCCACCAAAAAAATAGAACCTCTGCTGTGTGCGACCTTAGCAGTAAAATCATCATATTTGGAGTTTCCTTCATGGTTGACAACAGCCGATAAGGCACCAACAAAGAGAGCGGTGGGTCATTTGCAATGCCTCATCTACAGTGTGAGATTCCCCCTTTCTTTAGGTGGAGCTAGGTTTGTGAAAGTTCTTGCGGAAATGTGCGATAATTATGTCTATAATAGCCTTGGAAACACATGTATGTGGGAAGAAAACCATAATCTCTGTTTCTCCATCTTGCATATGTGTGTAAAACTGTTTCTCAAATAAATGTATGTTTGCCTATCTTTCAGAGTGACCTATCAGTGATTGTTTCATATGTTGATTACATCCTGCCTGCTCCAATAGATACATCTGGTCCTGATGCAACTCTTTCTCATTGATTGTCTAGCAAGATATTTGCCTGATTCTTTGTGACCTTGCATGTGATGTTCATCAAAGTTAGGACCATAGAAGACATAGAGGCCCGTATTTATACTTTTTGACGCTAAACTGCGCTAACGCAGTTTAGCGTCAAAAAGTTTAGCGCCGGCTAACGCCATTCTGAAGCGCCATGCGGGCGCCGTATTTATTGAATGGCGTTAGCCGGCGCTAGCAGACCGGCGCTGCCTGGTGTGCGTGGAAAAAAACCACGTACAGCAGGCAGCGCCGGCGTTGGGGAAAATGGCGTTAGGGCGTCTTAAAAATGGTGCAAGTCAGGTTGACGCTAAAAAATCGCCTTCACCCGATTTGCGCCATTTTTAACGACGCCCAGACGCCATTTACATGACTCCTGTCTTAGTAAAGACAGGAGTCATGCCCCCTTGCCCAATGGCCATGCCCAGGGGACTTATGTCCCCTGGGCATGGTCATTGGGCATTGAGGCATGTAGGGGGGCACAAATCAGGCCCCCCTATGCCAAAAAAATATATAAAAAAAATAAAAATGTATACTTACCTGAACTTACCTGAATGTCCCTGGGATGGCTCCCTCCATCCTTGGGTGTCCTCCTGGGGTGGGCAAGGGTGGCAGGGGGGGTCCCTGGGGGCATGGGAGGGCAGCTGTGGGCTCATTTTGAGCCCACAGGTCCCTTAACGCCTGCCCTGACCCAGGCGTTAAAAAGAGGCGCAAATGCGGGGTTTTTGGCCCCGCCTACTCACGGGCGTGATTTTTGCCCGGGAGTATAAATACGACGCATTTGTGTCGCAGTCATTTTTTGGGACGGGAACGCCTACCTTGCATCTCATTAACGCAAGGAAGGCGTTCACGGAAAAAAATGACGCTCTTTCCTCATACTTTGGCGCTAGACGCGTCTAACGCCAAAGTATAAATATGGCGTTAGTTTTGCGCTGAATTTGCGTCAAAAAAAACGACGCTAATTCGGCGCAAACGGAGTAGAAATATGCCCCAGAATACATAGTATGACTATGTAATTTTGGTAATGACTTTTCTATAGTATTTCACAAGTTTACCCTTCAAAACATCAAACGGCTCCTGTGCGCAGCATTTCAGGAGTATTCCTCAGTTTTTCACATGTCGCACATCAGCCTACTCTGAATCAAACTCAATTCAGGGAGACCAATCCCCTCTCTACTGACCATGGTTAAATGCTCCAAGCAGATTCTTGGGCCAAAGTTAGATATGGCACAGAAAGTCAACCAACAGTGCTTTTCAATCTCTTTCAGAGTTTGCGTTGTGTTACCAAATGTACTTAAACTCTGAATCAGCCATCTTCGGGGCAACTGTAGCCCCATCATTTGGTTCTCACAATGATTGGTATCACAAATGTCTTCATCACAATTTGCATGATGAATCACCTGCCAGCCGACTGCATCAGCATCATCTGCCGACAGCGACCTCCAGTGACAATATACCGGAGACTCGTCTGACAGAAACTGAGCAGCATATTGCAACCCATTGCTGCAGATGAAGTTGATGTGCTGCATCGTCTGTAAGGGAGAGAGAAAAACTGCCCCATATTTTCAAAGATATGGGCATTTCAGCTCTTGTGCAGTGCTGGCACACTTGTGCCTTACTAGCGCAAATGAAGACACACTTGCTTCCTATTGCAGGGATGCCTGTGGTGTGTTTAGGATAGCTTTTGCCTGGGAGGGGAATACCTCCCTTCACAAGAACTATCCTTGAGGCTATTTCCTGGTTGTATGTGTGCTGCAGAATTCAGCACACATGAAAAGGGGGAAAACAAGGAGAAAGAGAGAAATTTCACCTCATTTTGTCAGCCTCAGGTAAGTGCATTATTTTGGCCAAAGCACATGTATATAAGTAATTTTAGACGTGGATGTGTGTGAAAATACATGGGTGGGTGCACTGGAACACCTATACAAAATCCATGCAAAACTAAAGAGCTGTAAAGAGGACTTACAATTTCTGGACCTAGCCTTAAAGTCCATCAGTTAATGTCAGAGTGTTACATAAAAGTAGAACTTGTACTCTGAGAAAATGTCTCTTTTTGCATGTTCAAGTCCACATTTTTGGACTAGTGCTGCTGCTTTTTTTGACTCTCAGAGACTACTAGCCATACCTCAGTGCCACTGTTCTAACCCTTTTCCCCTAATTGGCAAAAACTGACTTTCTTATAAGTCCCTAGTATATGGTACCCAGATTTTCCAGGGCATGTAAAGCAGAGTGTCCACCTCGGGCTGTAGCACTAATTGGGCCACTGTGTATGACAAGGAAAGAAATGGCTACCAGTCTGCCGCTGAAGACTGCAGGACCAGTGGTCATACTGCTAGCTCAATTTTACCATTCAAACTAGTGGTACAGCCACCACTTCCCTTAACAATATATGTAAGTGTCCCCTAAGGAAGGCCTTAAAAGCCCTATAGCAGGGGCTGTATATGATTAAGCAGGACATATAATATATACATGGCTTAGCAGCAACACCTCCAAATTGTTGTTTTGCTGTTGAATTATATTAAAGGTTAGATGTTGATATCAAGACCACTAGAAGAAAGCTGAATCCAGCAATAGAGAGAGTTGGAAGTCTGCGCTGTTCTACTGATCTGATCCTTGAGATCTGCTGGGTTCTTACTAATGATACGGTAACCAACAGCCCCCTTCAGCATGGATGTGTGGGCATTTCACTATGAGACAAACACCAAAACACTCTCCATGTCAGAGTTTGTCCTGCAGTGATTGCTGTTTTATTAATTTATTTCTTTTATAAGGGTACTTTCTGTGCACCTGCTGCCCACCCCACTCTGCCCACAGGCATTTCACCACCTAGAGGTTCAGCGCTGTTTAATTAAGCACAGTTTAATATCCTTCTGCATAATAAACACAGCACAAAGTCTACATACGTTAACATGGCAGATCAGAGGTCAGTGCTTACTAGGTTTTAGTGGCACTTGCTGAATGGTAGTGCCTAGATACTGCTGGAGTGTTAGGATATCAGTTTACAATTATCTGTTTAAGAGAAAGTCTTACCAACTCATCATCGGGACATTCGAGCATCTAGGCCAATGCATCTTTGACGTTAGATGAAATTAACCAGTAGTGGTATATAAGTTAATGTATCGTCACCTTCAATTTCTTTTAGTCAATAATGAGAGTTGATTTGAGTTCAAAAGCTTAATTTATCAACTTTCTAGTAACTCATCCTTATTGAATCAGTATCAAATTAATTAATATAACCAATCAGTTTAGATAATGTTAAAAAATAAGCAAATATTAATTCATAATCAATGCATAAAGTTCATTCTATGAAGCAAATAATCCCTATTATAAGAATGAGGATAGTTAGGGGAGCGGAGGAAAAGGGGTAAGCCAGAAACTATAAAGAGTTTTACATCAAGAGATCAAAGCATAAACTTTCAATGACAAATATCAGAATCAATCATAGCAGAGCTTCCCCTAAAGAGAAGACCAAGAAACTTAGTAGAGTCTCAGCATGAGCAACATACATTCGGGCAGGGTAAGTGGCAAGTATATTGATTTTGAGCTAATCTAGGAACGTGCTCTATTATAGGCAATATAACCTAAACTTTTGCAACATGTTGCTTCTTCATTCTTCAGTCAGCCAATTATCTTTCAATATCTTAATGGGAACAGGAACACTCCATCTTCTCACCAGGACACAATACCACAGATGGAAGCATCAAGTCACTGCAGCCACTTCTTATTTTTCACATTGTATAATTCAATAATTTGTTCAGAAAAACACATTTTACCTATGGGAACAAGAATGTCTAACCTTTTAAATAACTACTCTATTCATCTATCAACAGCGATCCTTTCCTTAGTAGAAAAAACATATTTTTATCAATACAATGTTTAGTTTTACGGCTGATTCTCACCACTCATTTCCTTCTATAAATTGCATTTTAAAATGTATGCTTCTATATTACCTCACTAAAAGAAAGATGGCCTAGTCAGTGCTCTACAATGTTCTTTGTGTTTAAGTAGAAACATTGTCAGGGTTAAACAACAACATGTTATTCAATTAATGTGTTATGAAAAATATGTTTACCTGAGTGTCAGAAAACATAATATTTCACCTTCTTGAACCAGGTCAGTTTGTTAGAAAATTCTGTTTCAGCTACTCAAGTCTAATACATGTAACTATGGCTGCTTAGAATTTTTTTTCTGCTGTTTAAAAGCATTGTTTTCTTCTTATAATTCTGACATGTTAATTCTGCACATTATTACATTAATTTGCCCCCCATTTAACAGGTGTTGGCACCCACACTTGTGCTGTTGGTTAGCTGCACCATACCCCCAGTTTTGTCATTATAGAGGTACATTCACATCCCACCCATGGTAGAATCCTATTCTCCACAGAACACAGCCCAGCTCCACATGGTCAGACCAATCCATTCGGAGTCCAGCAAGAGCCTACTGCTATGCCTTGTCACCTTTACTTGGTACCTGTGCGGTGCCACTTCAAAGACTGGAGACCGGACTATGTAGATGGAATCCATATTATGCTTGTTAAAATGTAACCACAATAAGTTGTGTGAAATACATTAATCTCAATAAAAAAGAGTATAAAAAATTAAACATGTCACTGCAGCGTCTGATGGCTATCTTAACCATCAATCATTCTCCACAAATGAATCATCAGATCTCACTCTCTTCTTCAGTTGAGTCTTTCCTCTTTCTTTTCAACTTTTCAGACATTTTAAGTCTTTGGTATTCTCTATTGATGTGATAATTCATTTAGAATCTTTCTTAATCCTTTATTTATTTCCTAAGTCTTTCTGCCTTCAAGATAGTATTTGATACCCGTATAAAAGCCAAATAAGGTGAAAAAGCAAACACCAAGTATGAACAGGGTCATTAATATTGCTTTAAAAATCCCTCGTACTGCTGTCAAAAAACAATTTTCAAAAGCAGAAAACTCCTTTACCTAAGCTGTTAGGACAGTAGTAGATTCTAAAGATTCTAGTTCAGGTTTCAGTCCAGAAATGTTCTTTGTATATTCTAAAGTATTTTTACTCTCATCAGGGATGTAAGGACAACAATGTTGAGCTTTCAGCCTCTTTCAGGCTCCGCCTTTCACTGTGAACAAAATGTCTAATTCTAAGCAGTTTTGCAAACCTATGGAATTAATTGCAACTAATTCTGTATTTACAACTAATAGTGCTCCAGAAGCATTGGTTGACAATCTGTCTACTACTGTTGAAAGCTTTGTAATTTTCTCATCATTTAGAACAACTCCTACTGATGGGATAATTGCTCCAAAAATGTCTCAAACTAATTTTGTTCCATCCTTTACAATACATGGGGCCTGTGTGAAGGTGTCATTGTCAGGCATCTATACTTGTTACATGATATAGTTTAGAAAATATGAAGCACAAACAACAAATACATTCTAAATCCATCAGTATTTTAAAATAAGCATCCTGTTCACAAATGAAACCAGGAATAACAGTTCACTCTCTCTGTAAAAGTTGCCATTTACCCTTCATCAGTTTGAATGTGTGTTCACAACTGCTAATCCATACATGTCTCTGCATAATTTGACTTCTTCCTTTGTAAACACAAATGTCCTCTTTCTGTTGCCTGTCTAATTTTAATTTAACATAAACCATTTTCTGCCTAAGTTCGTCTTCTTCCTTTTCCAAACATTTAAAAAAAATGTCTACCCCGTGATTTCTACTGTGTGAAATGTTGGTTCTCCTTTGGTCTAACAACACACCGAATACCTTTTCTAATGGCCTCATTAAAAAGGTTAAATGTCATGTTCTGTCCCTTTCTTACAGTTTGTGTTAGATTGAACTGGAGTCTGACTTCGATTCTTGCACATCCTGGTTTGTCCGAGATAGGGGTGACCTTTTCCAGTACCCACGGTGCTGTGGACACTTGGAATGCCAAGGCAGATTGTGCATTCCAGAAGGAGTCCCACAGAGGAAAAACCCTGAAGGGGAAAAACCTCTTGCACACAGGAACTACAGAAGATGAAAATAAAGATCTAGGAAAATGTAGCAGGTAAACAGAGACTCTGCACCCAAGACCTCAAGGAACATGCAGAGGAAGGAAAACCAAACAGGAACTGCCAACAGGAACTGCTTACATTGGTCAACAACAGGAACTGCCAACAGGAGCAATGATCCACCACCAAGCAAGGAGTGTTTGCAATGCAAGGAAGAGAAGAAACCAGACCTTTATGTACCCTAGAACAGGACGTGGCAAGCAGGAAAAAGTAATAACACCATCTTGCATAGGGAAATGATAATGAAGTGAAACTAAGAAAGGTGCCATATTAGATTGGGACAAACAAAACCATCCTAAGCATGCTGGGAACTACAAAGGAACATGGGAAAAAGAAGTGAACAGATCATAGCCCCAAGGATCTACAGCTCGAGGAACACAGAAAGGAAGGAAAATATGGATCCAGGAACCCCAGAGAGGTAACATAGATTTGTAGCAAAGATATATTATCAACACGGGTATTCAGCTAACTGCTGTGAGTTTATTTGTCCTTGTGCAGTGTGGAAGGTATCCTCTACGCTACCGTAGGCAGCCAAAAGAGACAACGGCAGGTCTGACGTGTCAGAAAACAAACTGCAGACTCTGCCTCGGGCCAAGAATGTAACCCTGCTGAACTGCAGCCGTCCTGGGGTGTGACAGTACGACCCCCCCCCCGCCCAAAGCTTGTCAGGAAAAAGTTGGAAAAAGCACCGGTCAAGAACGGGAGCGTGAACAGAAGTGACATCCTCCTAGGATCGCTCGCTGGGAGGGTAACCTTTCCAATTAAGAAAGCCATACTTTATCTTGCACATGATATGATGGAGCCAACTGCCTTCAAGTATGAGCAGTCTTTTTCATTTTTTCCTTTGAAGCTTGTAGATTGGAATGTATCATTCACCTGATAGTATGGACCTGATGAGTCCTGCAGGAAAGGCCTGGGGATGGAAACTATAGACAGAAAAAGGGGTGGCTTTAGATGTACTGTGTACAGTATTACTATAGGAGAACTCTGCTAATGGTAAATAAGTTGACCAGTCACTTGGGTTGAATTGCAAAAGCAACGTAGATATTGTTGTAACCCTTGATTTAGGCATTTAGTTTTGTCATTACTTTGAGGATGGAATCCAGAAGATAAGGCTACTTTTATGTGTAGGGACTTGCTAAAATGTTTCCAGAACCATGAAATATACTGGGGATTTCAGTCAGATATAATGACTTGTGGGAGATCATGAAGGCAAAACATTTCCTGTATAAAGATATCGCCTAATTCTTCAGCAGTGGGTAATTTCTTAAGTTCAGTAAAGTGAGCCATTTTGGGAGAATAATCTGCAGTTACTATTATAACTCGGTTCCCTACGGAGGGAGAAAATAACTCACAAAATCTGTAGACACGGTATGCCATGGGGATGGAGGGACGGGGAAGGGTTAGAGTAACCTTAGAGGTTTTGTATGTGGAATTTTAGCCTGTGCACACACAGGACAAGAGGAGACATAGATCTCAGTATGTTCCTTAATCATGGGGCACCAGAAGGAACGGAGAATCAGTTCCATAGTACCTTGATTGCACAATGACCAGCAATAGGAGAGTCATGACACATTTGTAGGGCTTCCATTTGGATCGTCTTAGTAGGAAGGAACACTGTCTTTCTATGATAGTAGTACACCTTGTATTTCTGTAGTTGCTGATTCAATGTTTTCCACATTTCATTAGTTAGGGAGGTATACTCTGATGAAACTCTGTCAAGGACAGATCGTGCTATGCCAATAATTCTTTGGGGTTCTATGATGTGTTGTGCAGGAAGAGTGGTGCTTTCTGGATAACAACAGCATCATAAGGCATCTGCCAAGATATTTTGGGAGCCTGGTATATAGGTAATGGTAAAGTCATATTGGCTGAAGAAGAAAGTCCATCGAGCCTGGCGGCAGTTTTGACATTGAAAATTCCAGAGACACTTTACATTTCTGAGGTCAGGCTTGTTTGTGCCCATTAGAAATTGTCTCCATTCATGGCAGATGTGTTTTAAGGTCAGCAGCTCTCATTCTACTACAGAATAGTTATGTTCAGAGTCAGGCAAAACATGAGACAAATAGAAGACAGGGACTTCTAGTCCATTGTCATTTGCTTTTGGAGAACAGCTCCTAATGCTCTTTCTGAAGCTACAGTTTCTACAATAAATCTTTTTGTTGTATCAGAATGCTGTAGAATGGGTGTCTGAGTGAAGGCTTTTTTAAGGGCTTGGGAGGCTGTCTCAGCTGTCTCCGTCCATTGAAGTCCTTGCCAAAGGCTTTCTTTCTTTATGGTCTGGAAGATATTACCTGTTTTGTATAAACAAACAATAAAAGTTTGTCAGGCCCAGAAAACATTGAGTTTTTTTCATGGTAGGCGGGGATGGCCAGCCTAGAATAGCTTAAACCTTTCCTGGGTACATAGTAATACTGGTCTTGTTGATACGGTAGCCCAGATATGTAACCTCTGTTTTATCGAATTCACATTTCTCATGCGTGCCAAACAAATTGTTCTGACGTAACCTATCCAGGACTAGAGTGAAATGTGACATTTGCACTTCAAGATGAGCAGAATAGACTAGGATGTCGTCCAGATATATTACAATGATCTGGCTCAAAAGATCTGCAAACACATGATTCATAAATCTTTATAAAATAGACTGAACATTTGCCAGGCCAACGGGCATTACTCAATATTCAAAATTACCCAAAGGTGTTCTGAAAGGGTTCTTCTAATCGTAATCTTCCTTGATTCGGAGGAGATGATAAGCACCTCTTAGATCCAATTTAGTAAATATCTATGCTCCTCTAATTGACTTCAGGATGTCTTTGATGAGAGCCATGGGATACCAATCTCTTATGATGACCTTATTCAGCCCCCAAAAGTCTATACACAGTCTGCTTTGGCACAAAGAAAAGAGGAGCACTAACAGTTATAAGAATGTGCAACCAATCTGCTTCAGTGATTTGTCTAAGTGTCTCCTTTTCTGGTTGGGTAAGAGAATACATCCTTCCAAAAGGAACAACGGCTACGGGTTCAAAAGGAAAAGCAGAATCCAATTCTCTGTGTGGGGGTAATTTTGGGCTCTCAGGTTTTTGGAAAATATCCGCCTACATTTGATTATGATTTGGTACCCCCTGAATAACATTGACAGAGTAACCTCCTTCTTTGGCCACAACTGGTTTTCTTTTAGGCAACCAGTAATCCTCTGAAGTGTAGCAATTTTATTGGCAGAAATGTGATGACAAGGAGACAGTCCTGGTTTCTCAATTGATGTAGGGATTATGTTGTGTCAACCATGGTATCCCTAATATTATCATGTGATTGGGTGAGGTGATCAGATCAAAGGACAAATATTCTTGGTGTCTTCCAAAAGTGAAACATAAAGATGGTGTTGTTTCTTTCACAGGTCCTGAGATATGAGAAGTTCCATCCACCATATATACTTGTTCTGGTGTTTATTTGGGAATTTGGGGCATCTTACTTTCTTAAGTCCACTTTTCATTAAGATATATGCCACTAGCACCACAAGTTAGTAGTGCAAACACTCTTTCTTCTCTTCCATCGCGTAAACTTAACAACATAGGAAAAAGGAGAAGAGAAGATGTTGTTTCTTTTGATGAACATATAGAATAAATTGCAGACCTTTCCGTCCCCTCCTTCCTTATGCAGGATGGGATTTTGCATTTTGTGACAGTTTGGCGGGATGAGTAGGATAGGTACGGATCATGTGGCCCAAACCACCACAGTATAGGCATGGTCCCTGTTTTCATCTGTTCTCTCGTTTAATCTTGGATAACAGCCCATGGGCCATGCCTATCTGCATAGGCTCCTCTCCAGAGAACATTGGGTTTTCAGACGGGGACTTATCTAGTCAGCGATGAATTGTTTGTGTTTTTACTGTGTGGGATTGAACATGCCCTTTATGTTTCTTTAATCAACGCTCTTGGGGGCGATGTTCTACTGATAATGCAGGAGAGTGCATTTATTCATCTTTCATTTCTTCATGCAATCCTCTGTGAAAAGGAGTGACCAAAGTACGCGCTACTTATGTGGTTTCTGCAGCATGGTCTCTAAAATGTGTTATGTACTGTAAGACATCCTGGTTACCTTTCTGAAAATCACACAGTGTCCCTTCTGCAAAGGACTCTAATCGGAGTTGTTCAAACATTTGTTTGAAGACAGCAATGAAGGACATATAATTGGACAACCTGGGATCATCCGTGGCTACCAAATATTCTGCCCAAGCCAAAGAAGGACCAGATAAGGCACTAATCAAATATCCCACCTTGGTCTTATCTTGAGCAAACTGAGTTGGTCGAAAAGTAAAGAAAACCATCAGGGAATCCAGGAATTCCTTCAACTTATTTGGATCGACAGAACAATGCAGAGTGATAGCAGAAACAGTTGGAAAATCTGACCTTCTGGCAACCAGAAGTTGACATAATGCCACATTTTCAGTACATAACTGATCAATGGTGTGCATAAGTGTCTGGGCTGTTTCTACTGTCTCTTCAGAAGGATCTTTGATAACTCTCAGACCAAAACAGAGTTTTGGGCATTGCAATCTGTCACATTCTGTTCCTCTTCTACCATTTTCCTTTGATTGAACAGGCGCCTGACTCCGATTCTTGAACATCCTGGTTTGTCCAAGATAGCGGCAACAGTTTCCAGTAGCCATGGTACTGCTGACAATGGGAATGGCAAGGGAGCCTGTGCCTTCCAGAAGGAGTCCAACAGAGGAAAAGCCCTGAACGGAAAAAAAACTCTCGAGCACAAAAACGCCAGAAGATGAAAATAAAGATCCAGGAAAAAGTAGCAGGAAAACAGAGACTCTGGACCTAAGACTTCAAGGAAAATATCGAGCAAGGAAAACCAAACAAGAACTGTCAACAGGAACTGCTAACAGTGGTCACCAACAGGAACTGTCAACAGGAGTAATGATCCACCACCAAGCAAGGAGTAATTACAATGCAAGGACGAGAAAAAAACAGAGCATCATATACCCTAGAAGAGGAAGTGACAAGCAGGAAAAAGGAAAGATGCCATCTTGGATAGGGACATTATGTTGAAAAGTGGATTATTGGTAAGAGCAGGTACGTACCTATACTTAGCAATAGGCCACAAACCCCCACTAGGTCCAGTCAAGGTCTCAATAGATTAATCTTGGCTCAACTCTTAATAGCTTGGCAATGAGCAGTTAGGCTTAGCTTACGATACAGGTGTGTAAAGCATTTAGGGCCAGATGTATCAAGCCTTTTTGCATTTGCAAACGGTGCGAGTGCCCTTTTGCGACTGCAAAAGTGCCTTTCAGTATGTATGAAAGGCATTGGCAATGCAATTTTAAGGAATTGCTATAATAGCAATTCCTTAAAATTGCAAATCCGTTTAGAGAATCACAAATTGCAATTCTCTAAATAAGAAATCACAAATAAGGAATCCTTATTTGCGATTTCTTAAGCACATGTATGAAGCTTTTCCTTAATGCGAATTGGGCATTAAGGAATCGCTATTACCACCAAATACAATTTGGTGATAATCATGTGGGAATTTTAAAAATGCATTAAAAATGCATTTTTAAAATTGACATGTAACGCACACATGCCCCTTTGGCATGTGTGCACCTTACATGTCTTTAAAAAAAAAAATGGGGTGCAGCAGAGGGGGCCTTAGGCCCCCAGCATCCTGGGGTTTGCATTTCCCAAATTGCAAATTCCAGTTAGGAATTCACATTTTGGGAAATGCCAAAAATTCACAAATATGGGCCTACAGGCCCATAGGTGCGAATGGGGTCTGTATCGCAATTTGCGATTCGGTAATAGCATTTGCGATTTTTTAAGAAATCGCTATTACCGATTCGCAAATATGATACATACCATTTTGCTACTCAGAAATAGCGATTTCTTAAAAATCACTATTACCGAATTTGCAAAAGGGTTAGATGATACATCTGGTCCTTAGTATCCACAAAACAGTAAATAAGTAAAACAAAAAACATTAAAAAAACAACACCGATTTATAAAAATAGATTATATTTTCATCTTTAAAATGACATTAAAACATCAAAAATCCAATAAAGGGAACCGGTATTATGAATTTTTAAAGATTAAGGCCCTCATTACAACCCTGGCTGTTGGTGATAAGGTGGTGGTAATACCGCCAACAGGCTGGCGGTAAAAAAAATGGAATTTTGACCACGGTGGAAACCACCAACACAGACAGCCACTTTAACACACCGATTGCCAAGGCCGTAGCAACAAGCACCTTGGTTGTAACTGCCAACAGCCAGGGGGAAGACAATGTACCGCCCACTGTATTATGAGAGGCCAATCCGCCACCTTTTCCGGGGCAGTACCAACACCATCAAAAGCACAGCGGAAACAGTACACAGAAATGACTCTCCTCTCGACACTGAAGGAAGAACCATGATGCTATGGAGCCCGAGTTGCACATATTACCCATGCTGGTCTACCTCCTCCTACACCAGGAACACGAACGGCGGCGAAGATGACCACGGTGAGTACCGCACCTAGCACACAAGGGAGGAGGGAGGAAAAAGAGAGTGACACACACAGTCACCATGCAACACCCCCACCCTCAACACCACACAGACAAACAGATGCAACAACATTACATATCCACCCCGTAATCCTCAGGAATAACGCAAGGACAAAAGGATGTGAGTAAAGCCAGTGTTATAATAAAAATTTAGATAAATACATCCTTAACGCACAAAACAGTATCTACAATATATACAAAAGGAGGGACAATGCCCAGTCCAAAATGTCCGTGGCCCACAGGGCCATAACACATAGGCAAAGGCCACACTTGACTCCTGCCTCAATATGGAGAGAACACTGCTGGGGCATCAGGTCAAAGATACACAGGCACCTCAGGGGGAAGGGGAATGGGAATGGGGGCACCTCACCCGGAAGATGGTACAATGCCACTGCTCCTAGAGGGGGCTACATGCCCTCCGCGATGTCCTGCCACAGTCTCTCTAGTGGTGTGTTTACCCACTGTTTGGTCCTGGGGAGTGCAAAGCCACAGTCTCTCAAGTGGGTGGTTTGCCCACTGCTTGGTCCTGGGGAGTGCAAAGTGACAGTCTCTCAAGTGGGTGGTTTGCCCACTGCTTGGTCCTGGGGAGTGCAAAGCCACAGTCTCTCAAGTGGGTGGTTTGCCCACTGCTTGGTCCTGGGGAGTGCAAAGCCACAGTCTCAAGTGGGTGGTTTGCCCACTGCTTGGTCACGGGGCATGCAAAGCCACAGTCTCTCAAGTGGATGCCTTCTTCCACTGCTTCTGGAGGGGGCCTTGTGCCCAGTGTGCTTCATCCTGGCAAGGAGGGGGTGAGTGGATGCCTTCTTCCACTGGTTCTGTGGGGGGCTTTGTGCCCTGTGATGCAGATCCTGGATGGTGCAAGGTCACAGTCTCTCACCTGGGTGTAACATCTACAGTTGTTGCAGGGGCCAGGATGCACTACAGCCCATGTAGTCACGACTACACACTGCTCGCTGGCAGTGACGGCTGCTCAGTGGTGGTAGTTGCGGGCTGGCGGCAGTGCTGTCAGTGGTGGAGGGAGGCTCCAGCCCTTCCCCTGCAGCCGCGGACGGCTGCCCACTGGGGCTGCTGCTGCTGGCAGTGGTGCCGGTGGTGGTTCAGGTGGCGGTTCTGGCGGCGGTGCAGGTAGCGGTGCTGTCAGTGGTAGGGGGAGGCTCCAGCCCTTCCCTTTCAGCCTCGGATGGTTGCCCACTGGGGCTGCTGCTGCTGGCAGTGGTGCTGCTGGCAGTGGTGCAGGTGGTGGTGCAGGTGGCGGTGCTGGCGGCGGTGCTGCCAGTGGTGGGGGGAGGCTCCAGCCCTTCCCCTGCAGCCTCGGACAGCTGCCCACTGGGGCTGCTGCTGCTGGCAGTGGACCTGCTGGCAGTGGTGCACTTGGCGGTGCAGGCAGCGGTGCTGGCAGCGGTACTGCCAGTGGTGGTGGGGAGGCTCCAGCCCCTCCCCTGCAGCCTCGGACGGCTGAAGCGCCATGGCTGGTGGTGTTTGCCCAGATGCTGCTCCAGCCCCAGGCACCAGATCCATCCTGCCTGCGGCGTCTGTTCCTTTTACATTGGCCTTGGCAGCTCTTGTTCCCTTCCTGCCCTTGGCAGCTGGTGGTGCCTCCTTGCTTCTGCAAGCTGGTGTTCCCTTCCCGCCCTTGCTAGCTGGTGGTGCCTCCTTGCTTCTGCCAGCTGGTGGTGCCTCCATGCCCTTGCTAGCTGAAGGTGACTCCTTGCCCTTGCTGGCTGGTGTTCCCTTCCTGCCCTTGCTGCTAGCTGGCGGCCCCTTCTTGCACTTGGCAGGTGGTGCAGGCACACTGGCAGTGCTGACGGGTGCCTCCTTGGAGCCTCTCAAACATGCAGTAGCTGCAAAAACTACAGTGGCCATGGAATGGGTGGCTGAGGTGCTGGCCTGGGTTCTGCCCACTCTGGCCCGAAGTGAAGGACATGGGGGGAAGGGCAGGGAATAGGTCAAGGGTGGAGAGGAAAAGCCTTATGGGGACACTGGGGCTGGAAGAGGGTGAAGGTTTGGGAGTGGAGGAAGACGGAGTGATTGTAGGAGGTGTCTGTCTGCTGTATTTGGGTGCAGGTGCATGGGCTGGATGCTGTCGTGAGGTTGATGGCTGTAGGGTGTCTGGGTGCCTGCGTTTGTGTACTTTGGGAGGATGGGGCACAGACACAGTGGACGTGTGCATGGATGTGGGGGTGGTGACTGCCAGTGAGGGGCGTGTAGTGATAGGCGTGCTGGTGATGGAGGTAGTGGATGAGGATGTAGTGCATGCAGGTGTGAGTGGAGACGCTACTGAGAGGGAGGTGGAGGACAAGGAGGAGGGGGACACTGGAGGCAGTGGATGTTGGTGTGTCTGCATCTGGATGGTGCTTGTGTGGGTGCCTGTGGGTTGAAGGGTGGTGGTTGAGTTTGCATGAGCCACTTCTGTGTGTTGATTTGGGTGCACGCTGGTCTGAAGGTGTGCTTGGGATAGGCTGGGGTTGAGGGGAATGGGAGTGGGTAGATGAAGTTGGAGGTGGGAGGCTAGAGACAGGGACAATGGCTGCCATCAGTGAGTTGGCCAGAGCCTGGAATGATCTCTGTTGGTCCGCCACACCAGAGTGAATGCCCTCCAGGAATGCTTTTGTTTGTTGCAAATGCCCTGCTAGACCCTGGATGGCATTTAGTATGGGTGACTGCCCAACAGAGAGGGATCTCAGGAGGTCAATAGCCTCCTCACTGAGGGCAGCAGGGCTGACTGGGGCAGGGCCTGAGGTACCTGGAGCAAAGAAGATGCCCACCCTCCTGGGTGAGCGGGCACAGGAAACTCACTGAGGGGCTGCTGGGAGGGCGGTGCTGCTACCGGGGGTGGCAGCTGTACCTGTAGTTGGGGTGGCCACAGAGGTGTCCGCCACCGCCAGGGAGCTTCCATTGGAGGAGGTGTCACTGTGGAACTGTCCCCTCCTGTCTCCGCTGTGGTGCTCCCCTCCGTCCCACTGGTGCCCTCACCGTCGGTGGATTTAGGCTCCAGGCCCATGTGGGATGCAGCTTCCTCCGTCGCTGGTGCCTCTGCTCCTCTGCCAGATGATGCTAATGCACACAAGGACAGGGTGACAAAACAAAAAGGGGGGGAAGAGACAGAGGATACACTTGGTCAATGCCAGCAACAACACCACCGTTGGCGTACACAACTCACAGGGAACAGCCCTATGCACTAGGCCATGCAATACCAGTTACAATGCTAGTCACCAGGCCATGGGGTACAATGCCTACCGCCATTAGCAGCACACCTGAAACCCACAGGACCCTTCCCAGTAGTAGATGCCCACTAGCATTATTGGGGTTGAATTGCATCTGAGCCTGCCCATCATGGGACCTACCTTGCCATTTTTGTCCTGGCCTAGGGGCACCCACAAACCCACATCCCACACCCAGGTAACACCTCAACTCGCACAACTTCATGATTCTGAATCTGTACTCCCCCCCTTGTGGCAGCTGTGATGCCTTCAAGCGCCCATCCAGCACCGGATAGGCCACTGCCAGGATGCAGAACATCAGGGGGGTCAGGGTACGACGGGCACCCCTTCCTCGTTAGAAGGCCACCTCCAGCTGTGCCTCCGCCATCTTCCTTTACCAGCGGCGCAGGTCCTCCCACCATTTGCAACAGTGTGTGCTCCGCCTGTCAAAGATCCCCAGGGTCCGCACCTCCTTGGCGATGGCACACCAAATACCCTTTTTCTGATGGACGCTGACCTGAAGAAAAAGATGCATAAGAAAAGGTATTAGTCATACCATCTGGACTGTTACACTCATGGCCCACCTTATCCCTCCCATCCCCTTAAGCAGAGACATTGCCCACTGTGAGAAAGTAGCCTCTTTCTAGCATGGTTACCCCCACTTTTGGCCTGTTTGTGAGTGTGTTTCAATGTGTTTTTAAAGTGTCACTTGGATCCTGCTAGCCAGGACCCCAGTGCTCATATATAAAAACCTATATGTCAGTATGTTTTGCCTGTCTCAGTGGAATCCTGCTAGCCAGGACCCCAGTGCGCACGTTTGTGGCCTAATGTGTATGCATGTGCATTGCCTAACTCTGTCACTTAGGCTCCGCTAAGCAGAACCTCAGTGCTTATGCTCTCACTGCTTTTAAATTTGTCACTTTAGCCCAGTGACTTAATTTACCAATTTCAATTGGCATACTGGACCCCCCTTATAAGTCCCTAGTATATGGTACCTAGGTACCCAGAACATTAGTGTTCCAGGAGATCCATTTGGGCTGCAGCATTTAATTTGCCACCCAGCAAAGCTGGGAGCTCAGACAAACCCTTACACGGGATTGCCATTGCAGCCTGCGTGAAATAGTGCACACACTATTTCACAGCCATTTTCACTGCACTTAAGTAACTTATAAGTCACCTATATGTCTAACCTTCACTTGCTGAAGGTTAGGTGTAAAGTTATTAAGTGTGAGGGCACCCTTGTACTAGCAAGGGTGTCCCCACATAGTTTAGGGCCATTTCCCCAGACTTTGTGAGTGTGGGGACGCCATTACACACGTGCACTACATATAGGTCAATACCTATATGTAGCTTCACAATGGTAACTCCGAATATGGCCATGTAACATGCCTAAGATCAAGTATCTGGGAGCCAATTCCATGCATCCTGGGGGCTCCACCATGGACCCCCAGTACTGCCAAAACCAGCTCTCTGAGACTTGCATTGCCACTACAGCTGCTGCCACCTCACAGACAGGGTTCTGCCCTCCTGGGGTCTGGACAGCCCAGTCCGAGGAAGTCAGAACAAAGCATTTCCTCTAAGAGCAGGGTGTTACACCCTCTCCCTTTGGAAATAGGTGTTACAGGCTGGGGAGGGGTAGCCTCCCCCAGCCTCTGGAAATGCTTTGAAGGGCACAGATGGTGCCCTCCTTGCATAAACCAGTCTACACGGTTCAGGGACCCCTTCTCCCCTGTCCATCACCACCCCAGGGGTGGTACCCAGAGCTCCTCCAGTGTGTCCCAGACTTCAGCCATCTTGCTTTGCAAGGTCTGGGGGCACTCTGGAGGGCTCTGAGTGACCAGTGCCAGAAGGTGACATCAGAGACCCCTCCTGATACGTCCTTAGCTGATAAGGTAGCCAATCCCCCTCTCAGGGCTATTTAGGGTCTCTCCTGTGGGTTCTTTTCAGATTCTGCTTGCAATTTTCCTTCAGGAATCCTCTGCAACAACTTCAGACTCTTCTGACCTCGGATCAACCACAGCCTGCTCCAAGTAAAGCTGTAACTGCAACAAAGTGTCTACAAGATACACTTTCTTCAGCAACCTCCGCTCCAAGTCAGCAACTGCAACAGTTTCCATGGTGTGCATGCCCTGGGGATTCCCTGTCTTCATCCTGCACCAGGAGAACTGATGAAATCTCCCTGCTCCAAGCAGGCACCTTCCAAGACGACGACTGGTACCCTGGAACTCCTCTCACAACAACGAGCGTGCTCCTAAGTACACAGAGGGTAGATATCATCAACACAGACTGTCCTGAGGTCCTGCTGATGCAATTTGGAGGAGGTAAGACCTTGCCTTCCCTGAGAACGATGGTACCCCTGTGTACTGTGTCTTCTTCACCTCCTAAGGCCTCTGTGCACTCTTTGCAAAATTCCTTCATGCACAGCCTGGCCCAGGTCCCCAGCACTCCACCCTGCGACACTCAACTTGCTGAGTTGTTCTCCGGCGGCGTGGGACCTTCTTTTGTTGTGCTGCATCAACTGCGTTTTGCACCTCCTTTGCCCGTGGCTTCTGGTGGTGCTGGCTGGCATCCTGAGGGCACTCTAAAGTGCTGAGAGCCCCCTCTTCCTCCTCACACAGAGTTGAGGCTTCCAGGTCCCTCCTGGGTCCATCCAGTGCCATTTTGATGAAAAACCCATTTTGTCGTAGCCAAGGCTTGTTGGTGCCTTCCAACACAAAATCTCATCTGCAACAATATTCACGCTGTGGGACATTTTTTGCATCATGCAGGAACCCAATGGCATTTTCCTAGGGTGCATTTCTGCAGTCTTCATCTAACCAAGGACTCTTCTTTTGCACCCTCTTATGGGTTGGCAGGGGCTCCTGTCCTTCCTGGAACTGCTTTCGACTTCTGGACTTTGCCCCTTCCTTTGCAGGTCTTCATGTCCAATAATCCAGCAGTTGTTCTCTGCAGACTTGGTTGGCTGCTGCAAAATCCCCAAAACGAGGTGTAATGTGTCCTAAGGAAACTTGCAGTACTTTACTCTTGCTTTTCTGGGCTCTGGGGTGGGGTAATTTACTTACCTTTACTGTATTCCTACTCTCCCAGCCATTCTGCACACACTACACTTGTCTAGGGGGGAATTTCCACTTTCTTAATATATGGTTTGTGTTGGCCTTAGACCCATTTTCTCCCATTGCATTCTATAGCATTTCCTATTGTTTGCATTGTTCTATGACTATTTACTTTTCTAATTTTGGTGTCTAGTGTATATATTGTGAATAATACTTACCTCCAGAAGGAGTATTGTCTCTAAGATATTTTTGGTACTGTGCCACCCAAATAAATACCTTTATTTTTGGTAACACTGAGCATAGTCTTTACTTGTGTATAAGTACTGTGTAACTATAAGTGGTATTGCATGAGCTTTGCATGTCTCCTAGTTCAGCCTAAGCTGTTCTTCTATAGCTACCTCTATCAGCCTAAGCTGCTAGAACAGTATTACATTTCACTAATAAGGGATAACTAGACCTCGTATAAGGTGTAAATTCCTAAGGTACCCACTACAAACCAGGCCAGTCTCCTACACCCACCAAACATGTAGCACTCTGCCCAGGACCCCTCAGCCTCCCCCACACGAGGCGTACACACACAGCACTCCATACATTCATGGCCCACGCATCGTGCTTACAGTGTTCTCACCTGTTTGTCTGGAGGACCATAAAGTAAAGGGTCTTGGGGTAGGACCCCATCCACTAGTCTTTCCAACTCCTCCAAAGTGAAAGCAGGGGCCCTTGCCCCAGACACTCAAGCCATGGTCGGTTCCAGACACAGGTCACAGAAGCACATGCAGTGTAGGGCCTCTCCTGTTGAAGGTCAGGTAGCAAGTGAGTGAACAGATAGAAAATGGTGGTCACGTCTGCGACGGTGCGTCACGTCACTGCCAGCGTACATCACCATTGGCTCCTGGAACCCGGAGGCCCCAATGATAACCAATGATGTGTTGCCAGGCGGTCATTAACCGCCTCCCGCAAAGGCGCACAACATCAGCGGAATTACCTACTTTCCACTTGTCCCTCCTCACAGGTCAGGTGGCCGTCATTTCAGGGGGGAACAGGCCATGGCACCTAACTGTGTCGCAGCAGACATAGGCACATCAACGGACCTAGACGTTCACATACTGTTTCTATAAAAAAATGCAAGGCATATTAATCTGAGGATATCTTTGAATATGACCATCTGCTCACCGTTTTTCACCCCAGAGTTCAACCGGTGAGGATGAATAGGAGATGAAGACATACCCCCGTGTACAGACCCTTTGTGGATCGGGTGACAATGGAGGACAGGCACATTATCCTAACCTACAGACTTGATAGGGCCACAATCCATGACCTGTGTGGTAAATTGGAGCCAGACCTGATCTCAGCTATCCGCCACCCCACTGGTATCTCCCTCTTGTGCAGGTCCTGTCAGTGCTCCATTTCTTGGCAAGTGGGTCCTTCCAAGCAACAGTGGCCCTGGCAGCAGGGATGTCACAGCCTATGTTCTCAAACGTGCTGACCAGCATGTTGTCCGCCCTGATGAAACACATGCAGAGCTACATCGTATTCCCCCAGGTGGAGGATTTGGCCACAGTGAAGGCTGACTTCTATGCAGTGGGAAATATCCCCAACATCATTGGAGCTATTGATGGTACACATATTGCCTTTGTCTCCCCCGGAGAAATGAAAAGGTGTTCAGAAATCTATGGACCTTTCACTCTATGAATGTGCAGATAGTGTGCCTGGCGGACCAGTACATCTTCCATGTCAATACAAAGTATCCTGGGCCTGTGCATGATGCCTTTATTTTGAGGAATAGCAGCATTCCATATATGATGTCTCAACCCCAGAGGCACAGGGTGTGGCTAAGAGGTGAGCCCATGGTCCCCACCCACTGTCTGTTGGTATATGGGTGTGGGTTTGGCCCTAAGGGTGAGTGTCCGGCTAACAGGTATCCTCGATATTTACAGGTAACTCTGGTTACCCCAACCTCTCATGGCTACTGACCCCAGTGAGGAATGCTAGGACAAGGGCAGAGGAATGTTAGAATGAGGCACATGGGTGAACAAGGAGGATCATTGAGCGCACCTTTGGCCTTCTGAAGGCCAGATTCCGGTGCCTCCATCTGACAGGTGGATCCCTTTGCTACTCACCCAGGAAGATCTGCCAGATCAAGGTTGCATGTTGCATGTTGCACAACCTGGTCTTGAGACGCCAGGTGCCTTTTCTGCAGGAGGATGAGGCTGGAGATGGCCGTGTGGCAGTGGTGGAGCCTGTGGACCGTGACGAAGAGGAGGCAGAGGAAAAGGGATGTGGACAACAGAACAACTATAATTCAACAGTACTTCCAGTGACACACAGGTATGACACTGTAACTTCAACTTCCATTGCAGTTTTGTGTTGGGCATTGTACATGGCAGCCTGATTATCCCACTTCTATGGCCACTTACTGTACCCTTTGGCATCTCAATTTTAACATATCTGTGCCCCACTCTGGCTCCTGGTGTGTTTACTGCTGCCCACTACAGGTCATACCTATGTATATATAACTGTACATTTGAATTGCAATGTTTACAGCTTGTTAAACTAATATATATTTCAATCAATTGACAGACTCCATATTTGTATTGGTTCCAAGGGTGTTTATTTATGTGATAATAGGTGTAGGGGGTATTGCAATGAGCTGGGTTGATGATGGAGGAATGTCTAGGATAGAGTCCAGTCTATTGGTATCACAGGTGCATTGTCTAAGGAGGCATAGGGAGTGGGGCAATGGCAGTTCAAGGTGGACAGGGTGACAGAGTGGGACACAAGAGTGACATTCAGGTGAGTCTAATTTCCTGTAGGGGGTCTTGCCAATGTTCTCTGGCTTTTGCCTGGATCGCAGGGACCTTTTGCGTGGTGGTTCTCCTTCTGCAGGGGGAGGGGTGCTGGTGGCCTATTGTTCCTGTGGCGGGGCCTCCTGTCCACTAGCGTCAGCGGAGGTTGAGGGCTGTTCATTGGTGTAGCTAGTGTCAGGGGCTCAGTGGTGTGCCACTGCCTCCCTCATGGTGTTGGCCGTGTCTGCCAGCACCCCTGCGATGGTGACCAGGGTGGTGTGGATGTCCCTCAGGTCCTCCCTGATCCCCAGGTACTGGCCCTCGTGCAGCCCCTGGGTCTCCTGCAACTTGGCCGGTATCTGGCCCATCATCACCTGGGAATGGTGGTCTGCTCCCAGGATGTTGGTGAGTGCCTCGTGGAGAGTGGGTTCCCTGGGCCTGTCCTTCCCCTGTCGTACAGCAGTCCTCCCAGCTTCTCTGCTGTCCTGTGCCTCTGTCCCCTGAACCGTGTGCCCACTGCCACTGACCCCAGGTCCCAGATCATCCTGTGTTTATGGGGTTGCCTGGGGTCCCTGTAGTGGTGGACACACTGCTGATTGATGTGTCCTGGGGACAGAGGGATGGGCCCGCTGGGTGGGTGCTGTGCTGGTGTTTCCTGAGGGGGGAGGCTCTGTGGTGGTATGGGACTGTGCCTGGGTCACCGACTGTCCAGAGGTCCCTGATGGGCCAGGTTAGTCATCCTGATCCAGGCGTGCAAAGATGCTGTCGTCACTGTGGGTCTCTTGGGGGGACTGGATGTTGCTGGCACCTCCTCTCCTGTGACATTGTGTGGGGGTCCTGTGGGGATGTAAATGCAGTGTTATTGTTACTGCGTGAGGCATCTTGTGCATGAGTATGTTCCCCCTATGGTTGTTATTACCAAGGCAGCTTTGGCTTGTGTGAATTGTGATTTGGTTGGCTAAGTGATTGTCACTAGTGTGCATGCTGTGGTGATGGGTGTCCATGCAGGGCTGTGAGTGGTGTCCATGCATTGGGGGTGCATGCAGTGCTAATTACCAGGATGGGTGGGTTGTGATGGTGGGGTGTATGTGAGGTGGTAGGGTGATGGGGGTGAGGGTAGGGGTATGTGATGGCATGCAGGTAGGGGGTGATAGTAGTGAAGATTTCACTTACCAGAGTCCAGTCCTCCTGCTACTCCTGTCAGGCCCTCAGGATGCATGATCGCCAAGACTTGCTCCTCCCATGTTGTTAGTTGTGGGGGAGGAGGTGGGGGTCCACCGCCAGTCCTCTGTACAGCTATCTGGTGTCTTTCAACCACGGAATGCACCTTCCCCTGTAGGTCATTCCACCTCTTCCTGATGTCATCCCTTGTTCTGGGGTGCTGTTCCATGGCATTGACCCTGTGCACGACTCTCGCCATAGCTCCATCTTCTTTGCAATGTATGTCTGCTGCACCTGTGATCCGAATAACTGTGGCTCTACCCAGATGATTTCTTCCACCATGACCCTTAACTCCTCCTCAGAGAACCTGGGGTGTCTTCGTGGTGTCATGGGTGTAGTTTGAGTGGTGTGTGTGAGTGTGTGTGGGGTGATGTGTTGGGGTGTGTGATGTGAGGTACATGGATGGTGTATGGGTGATGGTGTTCTGTGGCTCTGGTTCTGTGGGTGCTCCTGGCATCTCTCTCTCTCTCTCTCAGTTGTAAATTGTTTGTAGTGGTAAAGGGTTGTGGGTAGTGTGGGTGTGTGTTTTATAGTGGTGTGGGTGTGTGTACGTGTGTCAGGTGTGTGTAGTTTGAATTGTCCAAAGTGGTATTGTTTTGTTAGTCTGTGTGTATTTTGAGCGCAGCAGTATGTACCGCTAATGGTTTACCGCGGTTGAATGTCTGCCGCGGTGATTCGTGGGTCATAATGCTGTGGGTGTATTTCTGTCGGTGTAACGGAGTGGGTATTGGTACTGCCAGTTTATCACTGACCTTTGGTGTGGTGGACTTGTGTGTGTGTGTCTGTATAGTGGCTGGTTTCTATGTGTTGGTCATAATACGCTTGGCGTTATACCGATGCTTTAGTGGAATATTGGTGGCAGTCAGCATGGCGGTAAGCGGCACTTACTGCCAATGTCATATTGAGGGCCTAAAGGTTTTCTATTGCATAGAAGTCAAAAGCCAAAATCTGGACATCTGGTCACACTTGACCGGGGCAAAGTCAAAAAATGAGGCCACCGTGATGGAGCCCTGCTCAGCTATACTGAGTGGGATGCCTCGGTTACAGTTTTATCTTCACACTTAGTCATTTTCTTGAAGACTTTTCCTCAACCAAAATGAAGTCACAAGTTGAGGCTGACTTGCTGGAGCTCTGTTTGGTTACGCTGCAAGGAGGCCTTGATCAAGTTTCCTACTTTCAGTCTTAGAAACTTTTTTGGGATGGAAATCTTCATCTGGCACCAAATCGAAAATTGAAGCAGACCTTGATGGAGCCCTTCTCGGATACACTGCGTGGAAAGCCTCGGTCATACTTTTAACTTCGTACTTAAAACTTTTCTAGAGCTTTTCTTCCCCGACTTCGGACAACCCTCCTCAGCAAGCCAGTTTCAATGCAACATTGTCAGATTACCTTTGCAGGAACCCCTGGTGAAATCCTGGAAGTCTGGGGCAACAGAGCTTTTCAGTGGGACGGAGCCGCAAGTCAGGCCGCATCGCAGTCAACGTTGGCCGGCTTGACTCACATTGTCGGGTCAGTCCACTTATGGAGTTTTTTTCCAAAGTTGCTCCAAACTTTTCCAAGCTTCTGGATCTTCTTCCAGAAGTACTTTTAAGGTCCCTTAGGTGTCCACAACTCATGCTAAGGTTCCAGAAGCTCTGAGTTGCTCCTTGGGGTTAGGACTGCAACTCCCAGAAAGCACCAGTTCCAAATCCTAAAATGACCACTGACCACTGCTCAGCTCAGCTTTTTCTGCAGGTCTTGGTGCAGGGGACTCTGGTCAGCTCTGTTCTACCTGTAGGCTACAGGGAGTCCCTTCTTGGAGTAGTAGAAGTCAGGCAAAGTCCTTTTCTTGGTGAAGCCTAAAGTGTACGGGTGGGGCAGTCCTTCTGAATGCAGTGTCCAGGTGCAGGCCAGGGGTCCAGCAGGGCAGTCCTTCTTCTACTTTTGTTGTTTCAGTAGGGATCTGAAGTGTGCAGCAGCTCTGCCATATTTATCTTTGCTTCTGGGCTGAAAAGCAAGGGGTGCTCCTGTCCAATCATGTGCAGGCCACTCTTGAGTGACCCCTTTGTGGGAATTGTGGCAAAAATCTATCCCATTGAGGAACATTTCTCCAAAATCGAAAATGACAAAAATAAATACTTAGAGTTTAGATCTTGCTGAGCCCACTCACTGGTGTGGCTAAGTTTCTCCTAACACACCCCTTTTCAGCCATCTCCTAATTTAATCACGGGGCACCTGGATGTCTGGGGCTGCAGGAAATGGGGGAGATCGAGTTGCTGTCCCAAATTTACTTGTCCCTCCCTCTTTTGAAGTCCAGTTTGGCTGCTCTCCCCCATCCTGTTCTACTATCTTCTGTGGCAGATCTCCTCCCACCAGATTCTACATTTGTTTCAGCACAGGCCAATTCACACTGTGTCAAGGCAGCCTGCCTCAGGCTGCCAGAGGCTGACCAAGCAGAGAAGGGCACTACGGGGCTGAAGTTGGCAACTTTTAGCAAGAGTTCTAAAACTCTTTCCTTGCTCAAGTTATATTAAATTCAACAGTGGCAAGTTGTTGGATGTATAATTGTTAATTGGATACCAAACTTGCCATAATTAGCTCCTTCCTATGGAAAATAAGACTTTATTATTTTAAAAGTAAGTCTCTCCATGTTAGCCTATGGAGCTGATTCACTACAATGGGGAGAAACACATGTGGATATTTTTCCTTCACCAGGGTGTATTCAACATCTTTCATAAAGTCATCGCTTATAGTTTGACTGTACCCAACTCTGGGGATATTAGGGCATACCTCAAGAGTGACATAAATAAGATAGCTTAGGACTTTGGAAGTACTTTTAATTCCAAAGTCAAATTTGGGGTTAACTTTAACTTAAAGTGTCCAGCAAGGCAGGCCTGCTTTTAAAATTACACTGGGCACCGCAGCAGTCCACCTATGGGTGTACTTTCTACACTGGAGCCCCTAAACTTACATGCCCTACCATATAGTAGGGGCTTATAGGAAGGTTGGTACAGCCAGTTATAATTAACCTAATTTGCAAATACCATTTTAATCAGAGAACAGGCCCTGGGACTGTTTAGCAGAGCCCAGGGTACCATCAGAGTCAGGAAAAGCAATCAATTGATCATAATACTTGTAAAGCATGACTAGTAACCCGCTAGGGTCTCAAAGTGCTGGGTGGGCAGTAAGTTAGAGGTCTTCCATGAACATAGGGGATCAGATGAAGAACTCAGTTTTGAGGTCCTTTCTGAATTGCGAGAGTGTGAGATCTTCTATGGTGGATGGGAAGGGAGTTCCAGGTCTTGGCGGTGTGGTGGGAGAAGGATCTTCCTTCGGCTGTTTCTTTCCGGACGCATGGGACAGTCGGCGGAGCAGAGCTGTCTGGTGGGCGTGTAGAAGTGGAGTCTTTGGTTGAGGTATTCTGGTCTGGTGTTGTGGAGGGCATTATAGGCATGCATGAGAAGCTTGAAAGTTAATCTCTAGTCTATTGGGAGCCAATGTAGGTCTTTCAGTAGAGCGGAGGTGTGGCTATGTTTGGGGGTGTTCATGATGAGATGGGCGGAGGCGTTCTGGATGCGTTGCAGTTTTTTCGGTACCTTGGTGGTGGTTCTGGCATAGAGTGCGTTGCCGTAGTCTAGGCAGCTGTTGACAAGGGCCTGGGTGACTGTTCTTTTGGATTCGGTTGGGACCCATTTGAAGATCTTCCGGAGCATGCGCATGGTGTTGAAGCAGGCGGAGGTGACTGCGCTGACTTGCCAGTTCCTCAAGAGTGCTGAGCCCAGGATAAACCCGCGGTTGCAGGTGTGGTCGGTGGGGGCTGGAGCGCTTCCGAGGGCAGTGGGTCACCAGGAGATGTCTCAGGCTGAGGACTTGTTGCAGATGACGAGGTCTTCTGTTTTTTCGGTATTAGGCTGGAGACTGCTCTCCTTCATCCAGTCGGCGACTGCCCTCATTCCGTTGTGTAAGTTGGTTTTGGCTGTGTGTGGGTCATTGGTGAGGGAGATGATTAGCTGAGTGTCATCGGCGTATGAGACGATGTTGAGCGTGTTGTGTATGGCGATGGTGGCTAGGGGGGCCATGTAGAGGTTGAAGAGAGTGGAGCTCTGAGAGGAGCCTTGCGGGATGCCGCAGATGATCTTGGTGGCCTATGAGTAGAAGGGGGGGAGTCAGACTCTTTGGATCCTGTCGGAGAGGAAGGAGGTGATCCATTCTAGTGCTTTGTCTTGGATGCTGGCATCATGGAAACGAGTGTGTAGTGTGCGTTGGGAGATTGTGTCGAAGGCGGCGGACAGGTCGAGGAGGGTGAGAGCCGCAAACTCATCCCTGTCTAGGAGGATGCAGATGTCGTCTGTGGTGGGGAAGAGGGCTTTAGAAGCCTGCCTGTGAGGGGTCCAGGATGTTGTTCAAGTTCGATGTGTCTGGTGAGTTGTCTGTTGACAGCCTTTTCGATGACCTTAGCTGGGAAGCAGAGCAAAGAGAGGGGCCCGGAAGTTCTTGAGGTTGTCTGAATATACAGTGGGTTTCTTCAGTAAGGGCTTGATTTCGGCGTGTTTCCAGATTTCTGGGAAGATGGCGGTTTTGAAGGAGCGGTTGATGATGTGCCAGAGTTTGGGTGCAATGGTGCTGCTTGCTTTGTTGAAGATTTGGTAGGGGCAGGGATCGGAGGGCGAGCCGGAGTGAATGGAGTTTGTGATGTTGAGGGTTTCTTCGCCGGAGATGTTGGCCTAACAGAGTAGGTGGTTGGGGGTTTGGAGGAGCTTCGGTGGTGAATATGCCGGTGGTGGATTTGGGAAGGTCCTGAGTTGGGAAACTGTTGTAGATGTCTGCTATCTTGCGGTGGAAGTAGGTGGAGAGGTTGTTGCAGAGTTCTTGTGAGGGGAGGGTACCCGTGGAGTTATCTCTGGTGTTGGTCAGTTCGATGATCATCGCAAATAATTCCTTGCTGTTGTGTGCATTGTTGTTGATGCGTTCCTGTAAGGCGTTTCTCCTTGTGGTCCTGATGAGTTGGTGGTGTGTGTTTATGACTTTTTTGAAGGATTCATGTTGGTGGGGGTCTTGTCAGTGCGCCATTTTCTTTTGAGGCATTAGCAGTTTTGTTTGGACTCCTTGAGGGTGGGGGTGAACCAATTTGCTTTTGTTGATGTGCTCCTGTTGAGGGTTTGTTGATGGGGCTAAGGTGTTGGTACAGTCTGAGATTACGTTGATGAGGTCTTGGGTAGCTGTGTTAGTGTTGAGAATGTCTGGGGGGTGAGTTGTTGAGGCTGGTGAGTAGCTGGTCCTTGGTGATCTTGTTCCAGCTCCTGTGGGGGGGTAGGTGACCGAGGTGCCGGTCGGGGTTTTGCTGAACGTAAAGTGGATACAGTGGGGGTCGGTCCATTGGAGTTCAGTGATGTCGCTAATGGAGATGTGGTTGCTGGCGGTGAACATGGGGTCCAGTGTGTGTCCGGCGGAGTGGGTGGGTGAGGTGATGAGTTTCTTGAGACCAAGGTTGATGAGGTTTTCGAGCAGCGTCGTGGAGTTGTTGTCATTAGGGTTCTCCAGCTGGAAGTTGAAGTCCCCGAGGAACAGTTTTAGTCCTTGGAAGTGAGTGTATGGGTGGTGGCGAGGTCAGCGATGGTGTCACAGAATGAGGGACATGGGCCAGGCGGCCTGCAGTTGAGAGTGCTCCGCAGAGTGAGGTGATGAGTTTCTTGAGACCAAGGTTGATGAGGTTTTCGAGCAGCGTCGTGGAGTTGTTGTCATTAGGGTTCTCCAGCTGGAAGTTGAAGTCCCCGAGGAACAGTTTTAGTCCTTGGAAGTGAGTGTATGGGTGGTGGCGAGGTCAGCGATGGTGTCACAGAATGAGGGACATGGGCCAGGCGGCCTGCAGTTGAGAGTGCTCCGCAGAGTGATATTAGGGTTGGTTCCAGTCTGGAAGTGGAGGAGTTCCATGTTGGTTGTGGAGTCTTCGGTGCTGGTGGAGAGGTGTAGGGACTCTTTGTGGATGATGGCGATGCCTCCCCCCGGATTGGTTTGTACGGTCTTTGCGGATGATCTTGTAGCCATCTGGGAAGGCGATGGCGATGTCTGGAGTCAAGGAGGGGTTATGCTAGGTCTCTGTGAGGAAAGCGATGTCTGGGGATGTGGTGTCAATGAGGTTTCAGAGTTCGATGGCGTGCCTGTAGATGGAGAGAGTGTTGATCAGGATACATCTGAGGTTGTGTTCTGCTTTGTGGGTCCTCGGGGTGGGCTTGAGTGATGGCGGCTGATGAATTTGCAGTTGCGACAAGTGAAGGGTCCCTTGGTGTTTCTTGGAGATGCCTGCTTACAGTTGTTGTCGTCCCCCAGGTTGAGAGTGATGAGTGCTGCTGGTGTGTAGCAGTGGTGTGCAAGAGGTCCAGGGGTCCTGGTGTTGGTTGCAGACGGGTCACAGACGGGTGCAGACAGGCTTGCCTTAAGCACGCATTCGGTGCACCAGCGGCATGACTGTACAGTGGCTGCCATTAAGTAGGGAGGGGGGAGGAGATCAATTTTAAAACTATATTATCTGCAGCTAGGATCTGGTCTTATATTTAGTTAACCTGCTGTTGGTCATGTATTGGGTGTTTGTCCTGGTAAACATAATTTCCACAGAATGTGGGAACATAACATTTAAAGCATGTCCCATCACTATGTTTTTACATTTAGCAATGTTGACACTAAATTCAACAACCACTTTAAGGCAACTGGGCAGGGCTACAAGGTCAAGGGTCATTGAAAAATATGCCACAGGTCTTTAAGAATCTCCATGCTACTGACTAAGCACAGCCCTTCCTCTCACTGCAAAACAAAGTAAGCGTTTTATTATAAACAGGTATTTCTATTGCTGGGGCATGGCAGAGACTTTCTCTCAGCTCTAGGAAAGATTTGAAGCACTCATTCTCCCATGTAAGCAGATCAGACACATCTTTGTGTGTCAGCCTTAGTAGAGATGTAGCCATTAGGAAAAAGTTCAGAATCCCCTGTCTGTAGTAGCCAACCATTTCCTTGAACATTCTGACTTTTCTCTGAGTTCTGGGCAGATTCATCTGCAGTACTGTTTACACTCTCCCCTGCAACACCTTTCTTGCTTGTTTCTCATTAATATCTCCAAAGTATTGGACCTCTCCATGACAGTACTGCAGTTTGTTTGGGACACTTTATGTCCGTCCTCAGCAAGGTGCTTCAGCAAGGCTATGGTATCTTGTTTACATGTTTCTTGAGTGTTCAGTGTCACAAGCAGGCCATCGATATATAGCACAAGAACTGAATCACAAGGCGTCTGTAAAGATTCAAGGTTTTTCTTAAGACTCTGTTTAATAAAGGGAGGATTTTGGGTATACCATTGTGGAACTGAACACCATGTAAAAACTCTGTTTCAGAGCAGAAAAGAGAACAAGAACTGGCTGTCATCATGAAATGGCATGGAGAAAAAGGCCTGGCAAAGATCCACAATGGTAATATATTCTGCAGTACATGGAATTTGGAGGAGAATAGTGGCTGGGTTCGGTACCACCGGACAACATGGAACAACAATGCTGTTAATCTTGTGGAGATCTTGAACAATCAGATACTTCCCATTAGGCTTTTGTAAGCCCATGATTGGAGAGTTGCTAGGACTCCCAACAGTCTCTCTCAGGATTCTCTTTCTCAACATGTCTTCAATTATTGGTGTTATTTCTTCCACTGTTTCTGGGGTCAGACTATATAGTGGCATTCTTAGAAAGATGGCATTAGGTTTTGCAATAGGATAGACTGATTCTATACCTTTTCTTAGTCCAATATCTTTCCCTGTCAAACCCCATCTTTATGGGTTCACAGTGTCTTTCAAATCTATGACAAATTCATCTAGAGTTTTAACTGGGTACATTCCCGCAGCTTCATGTTCTGCCATTCTAAACTTTACATCCTCATCATGTGGTTGAAACTCAACATCCATCCATCATACAGTAGATTGTGCAATTTAACTTGCACAACAAATCTTTTTCTAGCAGGTTTACAGGACTTAAGTCAGATACCACGAACCAATGTTTTTCTTCAAATGAATCTATTTTTACTGGGATTTCTTCTGAAACTAGGATTTGTACCTCCTACAACTTAGATATTCTTTCTCAAGTGGGTCAGGTTTAAAACTTCCTCTGCCCTAACAGTGGAACAGGTAGTACCAGTATCAATTAGGAATGATAGGAAGTGGTCATTCATCTTACCGTCTATGAATGGACCACTCTGGTCTACCTCTAAGACTGTGCCAACCACGCAATCTCCCTTCCCTCTCAGGCACCATCATTGCGAATTGTCAGAATCAAAGCTCTCACTGTCCAACATAGCGAACTGTTGAAATAGGTTCTGGTTCTGATTCTGGAATGGGTTTGCGTTTAAGCTGGCCATATGATTCATGTTAAATCTGGGGTTACTCATATTTTGTGAAGCCATCAGGGACTGTGGGACTTGCATCTGTGGAATCTGTGCCTGCACTGGCACTTGCATTTGCTGCATGGGTATATTTTGCATTTGCATTTGATTTTCTCTTTGTATTTGGTTATTTCTACCACTCATTCTATCTGGATTCAGTCTACACTGCCTCTTCTAAAGCCTTGATTGTGTTACAAAAGCAACAAGGAGTTGTTTTCTTCAATGTTGCTGCATCTACACCAGAATTCAGATCAATCTGAACTCCTTTGCATCTACCCTGTGGAACCATTATAACACCCTGAACACTTTGTATTCCACCAGAGTTGTAAACAATTGATTCCAGACACATTTTAGTGGCAATTTTGTCTGAACCAAAATAAACTTCTCCATAATCTACCTCTGCTTCATTTCTTGCTCATCACTACAATATTTTTCATACCTTAGGATCTCATCTAGCAGCTTTCTTTGCCAGCAAAGTGCACTCTTGTGTACATGCTGGCTGAATTCTGGTCTCAATCCAATTAGAAATCATGACAAACCATAACACCCTGATCAAGATATAACTGTCCACAGTGTTGTTGAAAAGCCTTCAACAATCTCTCATAGTATTCATGCACTTACTCTTTTGGCTGTTGCTGAGTTCTCTTTATATTTACATTATCAAACTCCTTCAGAGAAGCCTTACCTTTTAGGTAAGTAATCACTTCATAATGCTTTTTCATCACCACAGGAGACGGTGCATTAGTGCTAGTTCAGTATTCAACCACTGTACATCAACTTTACGTTCTGCCCATAAATCATTTGGAACTACAATAACAAAGAAGGTATTCAAATCCATCCACAGAACTTTAGAAACTTTAACAAATCTGTTGACTTGTGTATACCACTGTATAGGATTTTCCCTCATTTTTGGAAAATCATCCGTTAATGCTGAAAGTACTCCCCTACTCTGTGGACATGGATATACCCTCTACCTGGTATCTCCCTCATTGGGTAAGCTGAAACTTCTATTTCATCTGGGGGACCTGGTGGTGGCTTACCATTTATTCCAGCTGTTTCTTTATCTTTTCATGTTTCCTTGCCCATTTGTTCTCTAATTTTTCAAAATGGCTTCATTTGTGAATGCTTTTTACTAATTCAGTGATATGTAATTGCATTCCTGAATAATGCATTGTCTCATTGGCTTCATTATCCAATTTTACCCTGAAACTTCTCTGTAATTGAAGACTCTTTGAGAAATCAACCTCATATTTGCCATCAAATGCAGTTAGTTTACTATGTATATTAGCAGCACACCTTGTAATTTCTTTACACAAATAAACCAGTTTTTTTTCTTGGTACTGGTTCATATGCTCAAGATTTAGCATCCCTTAATTATTTCTTCCAGTTCCACCATTAATCTCGGGACATTTAAAGGTCTCTCCTTCTCTGTCACACAATAACCTGATTTTCTGTAGTTTCTGTGTTTTTCTGTTCAGCTGTTTCTTCAAACCATGGGTAAAAATCCCATCTTCAAAGAAATTGGTCTCTCACTGAGCTAAAGGTGTCATTAGAAGAATCCTTTTCACTTCTCTCAATGACTGAAAGGTTTGAGGTGGTGTCCAAGTACAATCTGTGAATTCTGTGAAGTCAGGATAAACCCTGTTGCTGATGCTCCTTCAACAGCCCCTTGAACTACAGTATTTGGGACAATATTAATCAGAGCTGTTGATGTGTGAATCTCTAATGGTTGTGTGGTATAACTCTAGTAACAGTCATGGCACACTGACAATTGAAGCAATAATAGTAGAAGGTATCACTGCTGTGATATTTTCAATTCATGCAGAAACAGTATTTGTTTATTGAGGTCAAAAGGAGCTGTAGCAACTGTCACATTACATGTCAGAGTACTCTCAGTAGCAGGAGTCACATCGGTGGTAGATGCGCTGATAATAATTCATCTAAAATTCTTTGCCCTATTTTGGTATTTCTCTTTTTCCTTAGCATGATCAACCTTCTATCAAGCATTTAATGCTTCATACTGTGTAGGTCTAGGAGGTGGCTTCATTTCGTAAAAGCGTTTCTCTAACATCTCAATAAACCAATTCATAATTCAAATGCACCATATCTCGGAAAGCTCAAAGGACCTTCCTTTTCAATGAACTTGCACTACTGACAAAGCCACAAACATGTATATAAGATTACATTAATTGCCATATAATGTGCTAGTGTACCATCGTCTCTCACCAAACCCATACGTTTTAATACACTTCATGTTTTCTAATTAATTGACAATATTTCAAACAATGTAATTAAAATATAAAATGTTATGATTCTGTTCCCTACATATCAGCTTCTCAAAAAATCCCTTTTTCCAATCACAGTGTGGCTCTTTACACAGAGTATCCAATCACAGCATGGAGTTTCATACCAACCAATCTAAGCGTGGCACAGTTTTCTCACACACATATAATGCTACAATTCTACAACTCAAAGCAAACATAAAAAAAATCTTTGTCTGCCCCTCTGAAAAAAAGAAGGCAATTCAACAACTGGAACATTTAGTTTTTTAGGCCCCCTGACTTTTTCTCAATCGAAAAGAATTTTCACACACATGAATGAAATCTTGACCACTGAGAAATCACCCAAATTAATGCAGCGTCACCCTTGTGCATTAGGTCCATTAATATTGATCAATATAGTACCACAACAAATCGTTACAGTCCCTATCTCAATTGTTCATTAAATGGTACCTCATGACCTGCACAACAAATTGTTAGCAGACAAGAAAAACATTAAACAACTCCTATTTATTTTATCTATCCAAGATCTTGGACTACTTCTTAGTTCGATAATCTCTTCAACGTGTTGACAATAGGAGCATAACATCACCACTCATTCAACACACATATACCAATACTTGTACAAAGCTCAATAACTAAAACAATTTTGATGTATGATCCCGTTGATACTTACACCTCAAATTCTGCCACCGCCTTTAAAACCACATTCCATCAATCTTCAAAATTCGGGTTTATGGTTGTGGGTTGTGGGTATGTCTCTATAAATCATTGTAATTAATTACATTTCCTCTTTTTCATAACATAAACCATCCTCTATCACCAACTCTGGGATATTGGTTTGCAATAATCCATTTATGAGAAGGTCATACCAAGTCAGCGGGGGACATCCCACCACTAGGTCAATGGATCTTTGACACTGGATGTCATTAACTAGGAACTGTATATACGTTAATTAGTCATCACAGTTCAAGTTCTTTTAGTCAATAATGATAATTGTTTTGAGTTCAAAAGCTTTATGGATGAAATATTTAGTAGCACATCTTTATTGAATCAGTCTCTACTTCATCAATATAAATCATTAGTTTAGTTAATGTTAAAAAATGAAGCAATTAATAATTCATAATCAATGCATAAATCGTATTCTATAAAGGAAAGAATCAATTTTCTAAGAACGAGGATGGTTAGGGGAGCAGAGAAAAAAAGTATCAGACAGAATCTACAAAGAGTTCCAAATCGAGATATCTAAGCATAAAGCTTCAATCACAAATATCAGAATCAATCGAAGCAGAAATTCCCATAAAGAGTAGTTCAAGAAACTCAGTAGAGTCTCAATATGAGCAGCATAGATGCAAGGAAAGTAGCAAGTGCAATGGCCTGTAATGGGTTTGACCTACTCTAGGAACACAAACTACACATATTGCTTCTTCATCGTTCAGTCAGCCAATCAGCTTTCAATGTGTTCATGGAAATAGGAACACTCCTTTGTCTTCTTCCAGAACACAATACCACCAATGGCAAAAGCAAGTCACCAAAGGCATTTCTTATGACTAAATGTCCTTATATTCCATGTTGTATTAATCAATCTTTTATTCACAAAAACACATTTTGCCTATGGGAACATTGATGTCTAACCTTCTAAATAACTACTCTATTGACATCTAAACTTCTAACTAACTACTCGATTCATCTATCAGCAGCAGTCCTTGTCTTAGTAGAAAAACTCATTTTTATTTTTATTTTAGTTTTATGGCTGATTTTCACCATTCATTTGCTTCTAGCAATTGTATTTTAAAGTACACACTTCTATAATACCGCACTAAAAGACAGATGGCCTTTTCAGTGTTCTAAAGTATTCTTTGTGTAAATAGAAAGATTTGCAGGTGTAAAGCGACAACCTTTTTCTCATATAATACATTATGAAAAGTGTGTCAATAGGAAGGTCAGAAACATAACATTTTACATTCTTGAACCAGATTAGTTCCAGCTTCTGCAATACTTTGTGTTTTAGATTGGTATCATGAATCCATAACAACATGCAAGTCTAATTAAGAAGTATGTTGTACCAGTAAAAAGAAAGTAGTGTCCCATTGTGAACTCTCAGCTCTGACTACAGAGCTCTACTGTTTCATGTCAGAAAGTAGCAGAAAGTGACTGTCTGACGGTGGGGAATCACTGGAGAGCAGAAATGTTTAAACCTTGGCCTTGAATAGTTTTCCTTAACCCATACCCAATGATCTGGAAATCCAAGACACCTATCCTGATTGAAATGCCAAATCTAGTTAGGTAACATTGCTGCAGGTGATTATAATGAACAACACTGGCTTCATGGTAGTGTGACCCGTACCACTGCACTGAACGCCAAGCTTTAAGGGACACCATTTGCACTGCAAAACTAGCTAGCATTACCCTAAAGCCAGCATTGTGAGTGCAGTTGTCCAAGTTTCATGTCCATCGATCAATCAATAAAATAATTTCTTAAGCGCACTACTCACCCAGTAGGGTCTCAAGGCGCTGGGGGTGAGGGGTAGGGGACAGTTACTGCTCGAAAAGCCATGTTTTTAGGTGCTTTCTGAAGGTTAGGAGGTCCTGGGTCTTGCGGAGGTTGGTGAGGAGGGAGTTCTAGGTTTTGGCGGCGAGGTGGGAGAAGGATCAGCTGCCGGAGGTGGTGCGTTGGAAGTGGGGGACTGTAGCGAGTGCGAGGTCGGCAGAGCAGAGCTGGCGAGTTGCTATGTGGAAGTTTACTTGTTCGTTGAGGTAGGCCAGTCCAGTGTTGTGGAGGGCTTTGTGAGCATGGACAAGGACCTTGAAAATGATCCTTTTGTTGATGGGCAACCAGTGTAGGGATCTGAGGTGGGTGGATATGTGTTCGTGGCGAGGGAGGTTGAGGATGAGCTGTGCGGCTGCGTTCTGGATTTGCTGGAGTTTTTTTTAAAGTTTGGCTGTGGTCCCTGCGTAGAGGGCATTTCCATAGTCCAGTCTACTGCTGATGAGGGCGTGGGTGACTGTTCTTCTTGTTTCTAAAGGTATCCATTTAAAAGTCTTGCGTAGCATGCAAAGGGTGTTGAAGCAGGAGGATGATATGGCGTTGATTTGCTGGGTCATGGAGAGGGATGAGTCCACTATGATGCCAAGGTTATGTGCGTGGGTGTTGGGGGTGGTCCGAGGGTGGTGGGCCACCAGGAGTTGTTCCATGCTGTCTTGTTGGGGCCGAAGATGATGATCTCTGTTTTGTTTGAGTTCAATTTGAGATGGCTTGTTGTCATCCATTTGGTGATGTCGAGGAGTCCGGTGTGCAGGTTAATCTTGTTGGTGGCTGGGTTCCTGGTGAGAGAGATAATGAGCTGGGTGGCGTCAGACTAAGAAATGATGGTGATGCTGTGGGGACGGAGGATGTTGGCGAGAGGAGCCATGTAGATGTTGAAGAGCATGGGGCTGAGGGAGGATCCTTGGGGAACCCACAAATGATCTTAGTGGCTGTAGACCGGGAAGGAGGGAGGCAAACTTTTTGGGTTCTTTCAGAGAGGAAGGAGGTGAGCCAGTCCAGGGCCTCATGGCGAATTCAGGTGTCGAACAGGCATGCGTGGAGAGTTTGGTGGCATACAGTGTCAAAAGCTGCAGAGAGGTCTAGGAGGATGAGGGTGACGGTCTCGCCCTTGTCCACTCTGGTCCTGATGTCGTCTGTGCAGGCGTTGAGTGCGGTCTCAGTACTGTGGTTCTTGCGGAATCCAGAATGGGAGACATCGAGTATATTGTTTTCTTCAAGGAAGCGAGACAGTTGTGCGTTGACTATCTTCTCGGCGACCTTTGCGGGGAAGGGGAGAAGAGGAATGGGTCGGTAATTTGTGAGGTCTTCCGGGGCCACTTTGGGTTTTTTAAGAAGAGCCTTGACTTCGGTGTGCTTCCAAATATCTGGGAAGGTTGCGGTGTCGAAGGGACTGTTGATGACGGCACGGAGCTGGGGAGCCATGATTTGGCTGGCCTTGTTGAAAATGTGGTGGGGGCACAGGTCTGTTGGGGAGCCTGAGTGGATGGAGTTCATGGTTTTGGCGATTTCTTCGTCATTGGTGGGGGTCCAGGTGTTCAGTCGGTTGGTGCGGCAGGGTGTTGTAGTGTTGGTTGTGTCAGTGGTGTTGGTGGTGGGTGCTGATGATGAGAAGCTGTCGTGTAGGTCTGCAATTTTGCAGTGGAAGTAGTCAGAGAGGGAGTTGCAGAGGTCTTGGGAGTGTGGGGGGGTCGATGGTGCAGGATTTGGATTTGGTGAGTTCTTTCATGATGGCAAAGAGTTCCTTGCTGTTGTGAGTGTTGTTGTCTATGCGTTCTTTGTAGAAGGATAGTTTGGTGGTCCGGATGAGTTGGTGGTGCTTGCGCATGGCTGTTTTGAGGGCGGAGAAGTTGCTCATTGAGGGTTCTTGGCGCCAGGCTTTCTCAATTTTTTGGCATTCTCGTTTGGAAGATTGAAGTTCTGTGGTGAACCAGGGGGCGGTCTTGATGGTTCGGGTGTTGTTGTTTGTTTTCAAAGGGGTGAGGAAGTCTGCGCAGGTTTCTAGCCATCGTGTGAGGTTGTGGGCGGCGGTGTTGGGGTCATTGGTGATGGTCGGTGGAGCTTGTGCGAGGTTGGCGATTAGGTGTTCCTTGGAGATCTCGTTCCACTTGCGGTAGGGTGTAGTGTGTTGGAGGAGAAATGGACGCAGTGGTGGTCAGTCCAGTGGAGTTCGGTGGTGTGAGTGAAGGTGATGTGGCTGCTGGAGGTGAAGATGGTGTCTAGCGTGTGTCCCACTGAGTGGGTGGGTGAGGTGACCAGTTGCTTGAGGCCGAGGTTTGTGAGGGCTGTGGTGTTGCAGTTGTGGGTGCTTTCCAGGTGAAAGTTGACGTCACCAAGGAGCATGTAGTTTGTGGAGGAGAGGGCGTGGTAGCTGATGGTATGTAGATGAGGGTTCCTCTAAGGGTGGTGTTAGCGTTTATGTGTATTTGAAAGTGATTTGTTGGTGTTGGTAGAGATTATGATGGAGTTTTTGTGTATTATGGCGATACCTCCTCCTGGTTTGTTGGTGCGGTCTTTACAGGTGATTTTGTGACCCTATGGGATGGTTATGTCGATGTCGGGTTCTGATGAGGCGTTCATCCACGTTTCAGTGAGGAAGGTGATGTCAGGGGAGTTTGTAGTGAGTAGGTCCCAAAGTTCGATGGCGTGCTTGTGGATGGAGCGGGTGTTAAGGAGGATGCAGTTGAGGTGGTTGCGGGGTTTGGTGTTGTTGCGGTGCTTGCTGGTGTTGCTGGTGTTGGTGTGAGTGCAGGAGAAATGGCATGAGTGGCATGAGAAAGGTCCGTGTGTGTGTTTGGGGTTAGCGTGGGCGCAAGCGGGATGCAGGCCTGGGTTGAGAGCACGGAGTTCTGTGGAGGAGTAGTGGTGCTTTGGGGGTTCGGAGGAGCGAGGACCAGGGGGGCGGGCGCTGGATGCGCGGTCCAGGCGCGGACAGGCGCAGACAGGCTTGACTCTGGTGCACCAGCCGCCATTAAGAAGGGGTGGAGGGAGGGAGGAGCAGCTGGGAGGCGGGAGGGAGTGTCCAATGGGGTCGCGAGGGGGGTGGGGCCGCAGGGGACACAGATGCTGGGATAAACAGGAACCGGTGAGCGCCGGAAAAAATTAAACGGGCACAAATGGAGCGCAAAACAAAGCGGGGCACAAAAAGGGCAAAGTCAAGGTACAATCCCAATTCTGAAAACGAAAATTAAACACAAAAAACGAAAAGCAGTCTGCAGAACTAAATACCAGACACACCTACCAATAGGCACCAGGGATGAGGCGCAGGCATGTGCCTGCGGGTGGTGGAGGGCCTCGAACTTCTTCTATAGCAGTAACGCCAGGGACAGGGGCACAGAGGCAGGCTGGTGGAGACGAAGTGTACTCCTGGCGCAAAGCAGGTCTGGGGGTCATACTAGGCTCCGCGCAGCGGCTGCCATTAAGAAGGGGAGGTAGGAGAGAGGAGCAGCTAGGAAGTGGGAGGGAGTGTCCAATGGGGGCATAAGGGGGTCGGGACACAGGGGACGCAGCGGCTGAGATAAACAGGAACCGGCGAGCGCCGGAAAAATGAAACAGGCACAAATGGAGCATGAAACAAAGCGGGGCACAAGAAGGGCACAGCCAAGGTACAAACACAATTCTGAAAACGAAAATTAAACACAAAAAATGAAAAGCAGTTTGCAGAACGAAATACCAGACACGCCTACCACTAGGCACCAGGGATGAGGCGCAGGTGGGTGCCTGCGGGTGGTTGAGGGCCTCGAACTTCTTCTGTAGCAGTAATGGCAGGGGCACAGAGGCAAGTGGCCCGAAGCAGGTCAGGGGGTCACTTGTGGGAATAAAAGACAAACAACAGCCCTCACTAACCCTGACATGCTCTTCATCCCAGTGTTTGCCCCGCTGTGATTGCTATTGCACAATTGATAGCCCTCCTCTGACTGCTTCTCAGGAGCTCCCGGAGAAATTGAAAATCTCCTTTAGTGCTTAGGAATATGATTGTGTATGTAGGCATTTGCAATGGCACTCACAGTTGATCTCTGCACTCTCAGCAAAGCATTTCTTTAAGGTCATGCTAATTGTCATATTTGTGGAAGCCCATAAGCCATGGCGTCGATGTACAACTTAGAACTATGGGAACTGTGTTCCTGAGTGAACTGGGGGCGAGTCAGAAAGGGTGGGATCAAGTTCAAAACAGAGCTAAAAAGAAAACAACATGTTCTGTTGCTATTTTAGCATTCAACTTCAGGTAATTCACATATAAAATATAAAATAACACGCACAACATAAATGAAAAAGAAATGCTAGTTATATTAATTGGAGTCAAATCCACTCATCATATTAAACCTCATTTGGTTAATGCAAATAATGTAAAAGACTGGTCTGCAGTTTTCTCTGGCCAGAATTCACTAGGAGAGTCATTCCTATGATAGATTATATGTTCAGTAATGGCTCGCTAAAGACAAAATCCCCACTTTGAGTAAAAGAGAACCTTTACTCCTGTCATTCTAAACATAGGATTCTGTAAAATGTTTGCAGGCAGCAAACCAGGAAGTGCTATAAAGGTGGGAGTGCCAAGGCTGACAATATTAGTGTTACAAGCAGTCAACACATTGTATTAGAGAAAGGATGGGAAGTATTCTGCTTTTCTCCAGTCCCCTTTCCCATGGTTACATACTGCTCAATATCATGGAGGACCTGAGGTGTGTATCATGACCTGTATGTATAATATTTTGATTTTATAGTTGTTTTTGAAACCGTAAAGCTGTAAGCTACTCAGGGCAACTTTTGAAAGAGATTGGGCTCAAATTCAGATGTTTTATGGTATTCCACAGTTTGTACAGGCCTATACCCAAATGTTCATGCTGGAGTGTGCTAAGCAGTGGACATTGAAATCATGCATGGTTTTTGGTGTTGCCCCACCCTACATCAATATTGTTAGACTGGTTAGAAAATACAGTCCTTTCCTGTTGGCATTCCTCTACTACAAGCCACCACTCCTGATACTACATGATTTCATGGACACTTAAAGGGGTCCTCACATTAGCAAAGGTGAATGGTCATATTGATGACAGCTGCAAAGGTCTGAATCTTGAGATATTGGAGGGATCTGAATGTTCCTGCCCACGCTGAGTGGATGTTGTAAGTCATTTGCATGGTGTCAAATGAGCAAACATTTATAGACCTCATGACTAGATGTCAACGTTCCAACAGATACGGGGACAATACTTGAGCTCACACACACTGGAACCGATTCACAAAGAAAGTATCACATCTGCACTCACAAATTTACACCTGCATGAAGTGTAGATTTACTTTCTGGAATTCACAAACATTTGCAAATGCAGCTCACTATATGCATTCCTAGGAAGATCGTGTGACATTCCCAGCTGCATCTTTTCCTGCTGTGCCACATTCTCAATAGTGGTGAACTCTGCACATGGGAAATAGGATCGTCTGTGCAAATGCATACTTCTTTTCCTCTGCAGGAAAATAGTTTTCCTTGTGGAGAAAGTCTTTATAGCTAACCTCAGCAAATCTGTAGGAGTCATCTATTCTCATTACCACACTTGAAATGCATTGACTCCAGCCCATGACTGGATTAAAAATAAGACCCTTTCCAAGAAAGCAGAAGGAAAGGGGATTGTGAATGCTTCCAAAAGCAATGGGCAAGGGTATTCACAAACTTCAAAGGTGTGTTATCCCTCAGAACACCCGTTTTCCTACACTTTGAGTGTGATTCACAGATATGGAGAAACCTGAACTCGAGGTGGAGATCTCTGCGCCTGTAAATGAGTTTACACTTGCCAGAAGTAAATTACTGAATGCTTGAAAGGTTTAAGTAAGATTAGTTCAATTATAAACATATGTTAATAACTTAATTTACCTTTGTAAATGGACTCCGGAGTCACAACAAATTCTAGGAAGTATGCCTTACTCTCAACTCCTGTCATGTTTGTATTTTGCTATTTATTGATATTTTCATGGTTATGGTATGCCTAGGTTACATGTTTACTTAATCATACTACTGTTTTTATTATCCCTGTAAACTTATGGGACAGGGTCAATTAGATGAAGCAACACCTTTTGTGTGACTCCCTGTATGCCAGTAGTTGACTTTTATGGGTTAGTATTTTAATGCTTAATTTTCTAGATGTTTACACTTGTTGTTATGAATATATGTTAGGAATATTTTTAGTCATACATATGGTAGGTAGTGAATGGTACAAATTCAAATTTGTCATTAAACTGTACATTTGAGTGTAACATTTTTAAAGAGTGTTATTTTAAAATTATACAGGAAGATACTAAAAACTTTATTCAAAGTTCCCTTTTAATATGCATAAAAATGTAGTTCGTTTTTTAAGGTAGAGTCTGATAATACTCTGTGCTGTTTGAAGGCACCAGCAATAATTAATTTTGTTCTGCCTGCCTTTTTTTCTGACAGTGATTAATCCCTAAAGAGGTGTTAAAACCTCCTCTGCAGATGAAACAATAGGAATGCTACAGAGAATGGGGATTAATAACCACAAATCACTGCTCTTGTGATGTTCCACTTGAGTGTTTACAGAAACAGGTGGTCAAAAAAAAGATAAAGGGGAGGTCTGGCTTTTGTCATTTTTATCTCTAAAGAATGCGTAAAAGGCAATTCCTTCACTAGGGGAGCCCCATGGAGAAATGTATGCACAGATCATAAATAAGGGTCGATTTCTATTGGAGAGGTCCTAGGTCCTAGGAAGGGACAAGGTGTTTTAAAAAAGGGAGGCCTTATTCCTTTCATCCTGAACAAATAATCAAGTGAACCATTTGCAGATAGCAAGCAGGAAGTGCTGTAAAGGTGCAATGGAAATTGGTGGGAATCCTACAGAGACTGGGCCGGTGAATGTCACTAATCAACAAGTCAATGGTTAATGTACTAGACAAAATACTCCTGGACCTAGCAGACTCAGAAAGAGAATGACGATTCCTGCCTATGAGGAAACCTGGGGTTTCTGCTGCTCTCCACCTGAACTCATGTACTGGATGTGCTCTCCAAGAGACACACTTACTATTATTTCATGGAGCATGGCACAGCAAGGGAAATTGCGACCCTGCATTGCATGAAAGGGAGAGAGCAAAAATGTTCCATATTTACAAAGTAATGGTGCATTTCTGCTCTCTCCTGATGATGGTGCACTGGGGATTGCCCAGTTCCAAGACAGGCAGGCTTACACCATGGTGCAAGGGTTCCTTTGTTGTGAGGAGGAATATATTTTACAAGGAAGGGACACCAATCCTTTGAGGCATATGCCTTTTTCTATGTGTGCTGCAGAATTCAGCACACATGAAAAGAGGAAGTACTTAGGAGAAATAAAGTTATTCCTCCTCATTACGTCTCTGTCTGGAAGGCACAAAATCAGATTTAAAAGACTTTGCAAGTCTAGATTTGCTTTAAAATACAAGGGGGGTGCATGGAAATGCCCTGCTCCACCCATGTAGCTCCTAACTGGTGCAAGGTAAACCAAGGCAGAGCTATGTGCTGCCTTGAATTACTATGTATTTACTAAACCACACATAGCCACACAAAGTGGGTTTGTGTGGCTTAGTGAATGCCAAAAAGGATTTTGCGTTGGGATTGAGCCACAAAAGTGATGCAACCCCAATACAAAATAAATGTAACTCTGGACCCAAGTGCCTACTTTTCAGCCTACTGTTCTCTTTCAGTGATATCGAAGGCTGAAGAAGGGCTCCATCCTGTGTCGGAAAACAGCTACCCACTTCACAGTTGACTGTGTTGGACAATGTGGCGTCTTTGCTAGGGAGAACCATGGACTCTATGAGACTTTCCCTGGAGTCTGGAGCTATGGGAATTTTCATGAATGACTGTTGAGTTAGAAGAGTGCCAGAAAGATTGAAATCATTTAAGTATAGCAGCCTGAACAGATCTGACTCTACCCTGACCTCTGAACTGTGTGAGTGAGGCAAAATACTTTGCAGAAAACTTCCCCTTGCTTTTTTTATGCGGTTCAAGTGTGGCCCCCCACAGGCCAATTTTTGTAATGCACTAAAGTTACAACTGACCTATAAAACTCTGAAGTTCATAGGGGAATTTTCTAACTCAAAAACTTTGACGTTAATATCTCCAGTTACCTCGATCCTATTTTTGTATCAATTGTTTTGTTAAATTGTTCTTTGATTTTTCTAAATTGGTTTCAGAATTTTATTGTGTTTTCTTCTGCACTGTAATGTTGTTTTCTACAGCTTGAATCTACCACCCACGTTTCTCTTCGTAAAGTCCTGCTACTTTTGACATATCTATCAGATGTTGAGCTGCATTTTCTCAGTAAACTGTGTTGTGACTTAGCAAATTAATAATTCACTTTCTCACTCTGTGGAATAGGACTCTGCTGTTTCATTGTTCAAAATATGCTTTACTCTTAACTGTTGATTCTTTTTATACAAGGTGATTCACTTGTGTACATTAATCTGTTCTCATGTCTCACATGCATGAAAATACATCATCTATGCAACTAAGCGTAATAAATCTAATAATGCCCATTGATTAATAGAGCTTTTCATGCCTGTATATTTGTAGTGTATTGGCATTTACATAGTGCAAACCTGGGTAAGGAACAACGGAAATTGTATGTTATGTGGGGTGTTTGGAGACTATCAAGATCATGTAAACCAACTGGGAATTGCAGAATAGCATTACATTTCACACAGAAGGATTAAATGACTGTCTAGAACCACACAGTGTTAAGCCTCGTGTAAGAAGGTCGATATTTGTACTGTCTATACTTGTGTTTACATTACTAGCATCCTGTTGTGTAGTCCTGTTTCCCCCTGAAAACCTGATGGCTCAGACAGCCACTGCTGCATAAGCTATCACCAAAGAAGATGGTAGTCCGGTAAGGTCTCGCCAAACTGGCCACATGGCGGGACTGGAGGACTTGGGCTGGGTGGGCTGTAGACCTGACTGATCAGGATGCTCTACCTGTTGACATTGGCAGTGTGGCCCTTCACCTGGGCAGTTGTTGTGAGGGATACATTGCTCTGTTTACTCCTTCTGATTTATGCTGTTCTTGATGTAGCTGCTGGATGAATTGGGCTACAGCTTTATTCAGCGCTAGACAGTGATGCGGACACTGGGGAATGGGGAGCTGACTCATTCAAAGAAGTTTGTTGGAGGGCAATTAGCACTCAACATGGTTAGTGCTGTGCTACTTTACTTTGTGCTACACAGGTCAGCCCTTACCCCCTTGTGTCCCTCTGCCTAACTAATGTACGAACACTTGTATCTGCGCTAATTAAGACATACTCCTCCAACCACCCTGATTGTGGTCTGACCCGTGTTTCTCCTGACCGATGTCTGTTGTCCACACACTGTGCAAACCCCCTGTGAAAAGCATTGCCTATACTGCCTCACCACAAACTGCATTGAAACTATGCACCCTGTGGTCATAGACACCCCAAAAACACCATGGTCAGAGAAAGTCACTTCAAACTCTTCATACTTTATAGCTCAATCTTAGCAGACTGGCTTATTATCGTAGGAGGAAGAAGGTCTTCATGTGCCTCGAAATTGCCTGTCATTGGTCTCCTAAATGAAATTCATCTCTCACAGTTAGAGTTGGATAGGTTGAACAGAGACTGGGTAGGGTTAGTCTTCAGTGCCAGTTACATTGGTGGACCAGTGAGTTACGCTGAGGCAAGGAGCGGATCTACCTGTGCTAAGAAGTGTGTTGTGGCCATTCTATTTCTGTGAAGGAACCCCCACCCTAGCTCCCTCTTTACCTGACATGTCCTTGGGTCATCTCGAAGATCCCTCCCTCCCCTTCTGCACTGGGCCACACCTAGAACGGGTGCCGACTTTATGCCAATGGCAGTTATGCCAACAGTGAGGAGTAGAGATGCAAAGAGACAGCAACAGTAATGAGGGACTTTGATTACCAGGAACACGGACCCAGAAGCAACCCCCAGAAGGAAGACGCCCATTGGAGGAGAGGAGGGGAGAAAGTCACCAGGAGGAGGGGTGGGCGAAGGCAGAAAAAATTACAGAGTCAGAAGACGTGGGGGGAAAAGACACACCGGGGCAGAGGAGTCTAAAAGCAACCTGGGGAGAGTGACACTGTGAAGTTGGAGGACACAGCCCGCACCACTCCAGAGATGACAAGGCAGTGTGAGAAGACTGAGGTGGGAGATGTCAACCTGACAGAGGAGGAAGAGTGGTGGAGCCCGACACTACCCGACAATGTGCCAACACCCGCCCCAACTCAAGGACAATTGTGGCAGATGCAGTGAGTGGGCAGGGGGCCAGCTATTTGCACTGCATTGTTTTTTTTTTCCTCTGTTGTTTGCTTATTTTTTCCCTATTTACTTCTCTTTCTCCCTTTTCCTGCACTACTAAGAAGTGGGGAGGTGGGTGAATTCAGGGATGTTGACAGAGACCATAAGCCCATGCCTTGGAGCCTCAATGTGTATTTTGAGGGCGTTCTGAACATTTGGCCTCATTACTATCAATCTCTGTGCCTAAATTGAGCATGACCTGAACATGACCTCATCCACAGCATGAGAAAAACTATCTGGAGTGCAATGGTGGCGGTTTAGACAGATAAATAGGGGATAGATGCTTACCACATTGTGCATCCTTCTCCCGAGGGTGCTGGCAGACCTCAGTCCGGGAGCCTGTGAAAAGAAAAAGAACAAGGAGAACAATACCATCTTACTACCAGTCAATCTACGTAAAGGGCAACTTGACCAGACTAAAGGACACAACTAACCATGGTATACCTACCATTGTGCTGTTACTATATGTATATTTTCAATATATGCCAAAATTCACCAAAGAAATAAGCCTCCTAAGCCAAATTTCCACCCATCCAACACTTTCCTAAATCACTTCCCTGCATGGTGCAGTAGACAAGAGAGAGGAGATGTGTTTTTTGTCAAACTCATTACTTTGGATACGTCTTTGGTGGCTGGATCTGTATACACTCTCACTGATAAGACCAGTTTCTTTTCTTTCCTCTCCAGGCTCTTCTGAAACATTGTGCTGGACCCTTACATAGGCAGAACTGGTGCCTGTTGCAACTCCAAGGCTAATGACCATGCTGTGCCGACAGATCTCAAGATGGACTTCGAAATTATAGACCATTGGAGATTAACACACCGGACTCAGAGGAAATATACTTTTACCTCCTGTGTTCACAGAACATGCCCAAGGATTGATTACTTCTTTATCAATAACAAGGTCCTCTGAGTGCTGAGGGACTGTAGGATTATGGCAGGATGTATTTTAGATCATACCCCATTGCCTTTAGTCCTTGACCTAGGACACGTAAGACTGGCCACCAAGAGTTGACGCCTAAACATGGTTCACTACAGGACCCCCCAGAAAACATTCAGTGGCTACCTAGCTGTGTCAATACTTGGCAGAGAATGAGGGATCCGTGTCCTCACTTGAAATTCTGTAGGCTGCAGGGAAAGCTGCACTACGGAGAGTGCTGATGAGAGATTTGGTAGCCCATAATACCATGGCTAGGGAGACACAAGAAGAATTGGAACAGGATATTCAAACTTGATGAAGCAATATTTCACACATCCTACCTCACAACTCCTGCATCGCCTTGAGAGAGCCAAAATTTGACCTGTACTCTGTTTTAATACCCAAGGCAGAATATGCCTTTGAAAGGGGGCATTATGAGCAAGGGGAAAAGGTTGGCAGATTGACAGTGGCACAAATCCACCAGCGGGAAGCTCATCTTGCAATACAACCCATCAAGGACAGTACGGATCTCCTGACTGCATACCTCATTGAGACAGCAAAATCTTTTGCCAGTTTTCTGGGTACCATACATAGTGAGGACGTACACACCAAACCCCAGACTGAATCGATATTTATAGAAAGGTCTACAACTCCCAAATCTCTCAGAGGATGGCAGACAACTATTGGAAGTTGAAATAACTTCCTTACAACTAAGTACTGGGTAAAGACGGATTTCCAGCATAATTTTATAAGGTTAACAAGCAGATGGTGGCACTCCCTAATGAATAAAGTCTTTAAAAAATTGGATGACAAAGGTTCCCTCAGTGCAGAATATATTAGGGAGATTATCAGTCTCATTACAAGATACATAAGTGAAATTGGTGCAAGTGAGTTCATCTAGGAATCATATGCAGAGGCTAATCAATGTTCTTTGAAAGTTATGGGTGGATATTTATGACAAGATCATACTGTCCCTAGACACGGAGAAAGTGTTTGACAGGGCGGAATGAGGGTATGTTTTTCACACTCTGGAATGGTCAGGGTTTGGCCCAGATTGCATTCAAAAGGTCCTTTGGCCAAATACCAACCCCACTGCCCAGTTAGACTCTGAGTGATACATGGAGTTAGTCTTCATTATTCAATGGGCAACCTAACATGGAATCCCCCCATCTCTGTTACTATTCTTGCTAGTGCTCGAGCCACTGGCATAGGCTGTCAGACAGAACCTCCACAACCCTGACATTGACAACTCCAAGGGGCCTAGGTAAGGTAATGCTTCATGCGTATGATGTGTTGCTGACACCATACCATCCCTTATATCCCTTAAATATGCCTTTTTGGTATTTTGGGGTGTAGGATAAACTGGGACAAGAGAGAAACCCTCCCCACCACAAAATGCACATCCAGGGGTATGGGTGGCCAGTGTGTATGGTTTTGCCTGGAAGGCCTCTTGCCTGAACTATCTGGTTATTCTAATCCTGGTATGGTTGCAGGCAATATCCAGCCGCTGTTCACCAAGACTGACAGCGGCTTCCAGAGATGGTCAGCCATGCAACTTTTAGTATGAGGACAAGCCTAAACCATGAAAATTGTGACAGCCCCATGGCTCACCTATGTTTTCAGCATGATGCCAATACTTACAACAAAAGGCCTACTTCAGATGATCAATAAGCACATAAAATCTTCCTATGAGCCACCAGAAAACCCCAGCTGAAATGTCGAAATCTCTTGTGGATACAAGAGCCAGGGGGATATGAGTCACAGATATATACAAAAACAATCCGGCACACCATCTACCTCATTTGGCCTACCTTCTGGTAGACAATGCAGAACAGCTGACCTGCACACATGGAAAGTGCCAGACTACGAGCCTCCTCACACTTGAGAATACTGTAAGGCGACAACACTGTATGAGGTGGGGCTTACTCTCTACCAATTATGTTAATGTAGTAGACTTGGAGAGATGCCAACAAAGTGTTAGGTGTGGATGAGAATGTACCAAAAAGGGTAAAATAGAGCAGAAGACAGGTCAAGAGTTATTATAGAGTAGCTGCCGGATCTGGGTAGTCATGGACCTATATGGCATAGGAGCTTTTAGGTTCTTTGAGGCACTTTGTTTTACATATTCTTTGCCTGACTGTCAGCATTGGTATTATCCCAATTGCAACACTGTCTGACCAACAAGGTTGGGCCCAACACAGCCCCATTGCCCAAATCACTGATACAGAAAATTTTAAAGGCATGGGGTAAATCTAGACGCACAATCACTAGTCTTCATCAGATACTTATGGACTCTTTGTATTCTGCCTCCTTGAGAATGGAATCCAAAGAGTACTGGCAAGCAAGTCTAGAGGTTCAGTACAATGAGGTGGATTGGACCACCCTCCTCGGGCATCATGATCCTTGAGGGAGGTAAGATTAAATACCCTATTTCATGGTATTGCATAATTGGTGCTGGTGCTGGTCTCCATATTAACTTCAGAAAGGCACACTAGCTCCTGATAATCTCTGTTAGAGATACGCTGAACAAGAGTGTGACCTGAGTCTCAAGCATGTGCTCAAAATCAAAATTTATTGAGCATTTATGTTGTGACTGATGTCTCAAAAGCATCGACAGGAACAGCAATGCATTCCCATAACCAGCAACTACAACAATATGATTTCTGACATTCCATGCAACCTTTTCACATAATGTTTTACTTTCAGCCAGGATGATTAACATTGAAGGCTAGTACGTTATTTGTCTTCACTGCTGGTTTGGCACTTTTGAAGTGTCAGGAATAATGCTGTTCTTCTGAAGATGTGTTGTTGTCCTATTACTTTACCTTGAGGTGATGTACCAGGAATGTATTCACAGTAATGTTATTTGTACTTAGACTAATATGCCTCTTTACTACTATCTATGTCTCTTATTTATGTTTGTATTCCACTCTCCTAAGGAATTACATAGGGTGCCTTTGTTTTTACATTGATTTCTACATGAGGACTTTTGCCTGGAGAAACTCTTCAACACCATCAAAAATATGAGAATTTGTTGACCCCTCTCAACTCCTCCAGGTTCCGTTTACTGAGTATCTGGATTTACAATTGGTAAAAAATTGAGAGGCTAATCAAATCCCATCAGTCCAAATGTGACAGCTGGCTTAAGAACAATATGCAAGCTGTTACTCTGTATGTAGTTTCCTGTAGTATGTGTTCCTGTCCTATGTAGCCATAGGGCTATACGCGCCCTATGTCTCCTTGTTAATACAAGTACATAAGTGCACTACTGCCATCTTCCACATCAGACATCAGCGGGGGAAGAGAAAATTCAGGTACAGTAGTTTATGTTAAGTTAGAACTGTACTTGAGCTCAGAGCTATATGCTAAGAACACTTATGCCATAGCATAAACATGCATGACTGTCTTTTGTTTTATAATCCATTGCAAACAATAAAGATATTATATGAGGTGCACTAGTACTAATGTCCCTTCTTTCTATTGTCTTTGCAGGTTTAATTCAGGATGAGGATTCCTAATCCCTTGTGCATTATTCAAGTGCCCAACAGAGAAATAAGTACTGCAGTTTGCAAGCGTCGCACGTTTTACCCAATTTATTGGTCTAATACTTGTTTCTCTTTTCTTTTGTTTATTTTCACAGGAAAACAGCCAGACAGAAAAGTGGACGAAGATCCAATGTGATGAGGTCCTGCAAAGTGGCCAACACCACCAAAGGCCCCAGAGGATTGAGGATACCGACAACGCCGATGAATCCAGGAGGAGCGTGAATGCCAACAAGGAAAGTGGAGGTTACATGTAAGTCTGCTAGAGGGTAGAGCAACCGGAATGGCAAGTAACTTCCTATAGGGCTGCGTATGGCTTTATAGCCGGTGCAACCCTACTCCCAAGATGCCCACCTGAGCCATGCTTCTGCAGTCCAGCTGAACCACAGTTGCTCCGTAAGGACGCCGGCCCATCAGGCTTGAAAGTACATCCCCCCTAGAGTCCTTCCTACTGGATTTGGCTTTTAGGGGTATCTGAATAGAAACAACTTAATAGGGGAGGGGCGTGTACATGGCATGCAGGTTCATGCAATATCACTTACAATATATTAAATAATACAGTTTGCTTTGAACTCTTTTTAAATCCACTAAACCTAGATTTTGTAGTCAGGACCCTCAGGTGTTGATAGTACTTGAGGTTTCTTTGGAATAGATGTTCTGTGGGCAACTGGTCTCATGAGAGATGCATGAAACACAAGATGTGCTCTTAAGATAATGGGTAATTCCAACTTCATAGCCACATTGTTTACCATTTTAGTGATTTTATATGACCCTATATACTGTGATTGGAATTTCCACAGCCTTCTAATGTTTATGTTACATGTAGACAACCAGACTCCCTGCCCTTCCTTAAACAACTGACCTGGTCGACGATGCAACTTTTTTTAATGATTCTTTTGCTTTCTTAAGATTGTCTTATGCACATAGTTGTACGCCATGTAGATAAGTAACGAAGTACTGAACTGCTGGTGATCGAACACAGGTTTCACATTGATCATCAACGTAAATGGATAATACCCATAATTACTGTAGAATGGAGAACAATTAGTGGAACAGTTCACTGCATTATTATAAGAAAATTTGACTGCCCACTGATAATCCACCCAATCCGAAGTCCCATGTAACAACTGACACCTTAGATACTCTTCCATACACTGAGTTATCCTCTCAGTCTGTTCGTCGGTCTGTGGATGATGACTACAGGATAAAAGTACATTCATACCCAAGTGATTACATAAAGCCCTCCAAACTTTCAAGATAATTTGGAACCCTGATTGGAGATCAACACGGAGGGAATCCCATGTAAATGAACCACCAACTGGAAAAAGATAACAGCGAGTTCTCTGGAGATAAGTTAAGACTCTAGAGGAGTGAAATGGGTCATTTTCATTAAGTGGTCTATTGTCACAAATACAGTGGTACACCCCTTATCTGTTTTCAGTAGTTCTACCACAAAATCCAAAGACACAGTATGCCACGATACAGGTGGAACAGGAAAGGGACTTAATAAGACAATTGGTGGGAACTTTTACTCTGAGTACATATAACACAAGTCTGTACAAATCAAAACATGTCAACAGAGATAGATGGAAGGCCACCAAAAGTATTGCCTAATCAATTCCAATGTCTTCTTCTCTCCTCTGTGACTATTCATTAAGTATGTGGACACCATTCCAATGCTTGTTTCTGTAGATCACTAGTGGGAATGTACAAACCCTGTTGTATTTAAACTAGGTCCCTGACTTATTTCCCTTTGTTAGACCGCATAATGGTGACAGCTTCACTGTTATCTTGTACAAGGGAAATTTTGGATATAAATGATACTTACATGCACAAGGCCTTGTTTTTGTTCTGTAGAGATTATTTAAGGGGAATCTTTCACTTGCTCATGACTCTCCATACCCCAGCCAAGGTATGGTGTCTGCCTTGCCATGATGACGACCTGCCTGGAACTGGATTACAAAATCATAATCGCTACAAAATTGGATCCAACAAAGTTGTTGCATGGACAAGGCTCTAACTAATTTCAAGAAATTCAAATTTGTATAGTCTGTTAATATTTTGACCATGTGCAGTGTTCCTAATAAATAGTGCCTCCATTTCTCAAATTACTTTTTAGAGCTCCAACAGCTCTCTATCGCCTACTGAATAGTGCACTTTAGCTTGGCTTAGCTAATGTGAAAAATAGGCAATGGGATGAAAGTATCCTACCTATTGCTACTTGAAAGGCATCAGCTTCAACAATATATGGCTGTGTAGTGTCAGGATATTGTAAAATGGGAGTACTTGCGAATCTGTCTTTCAATTGCCTAAATGCATGCTTAGTTTTGGTACCCCACTGGAACTTGACACCTTTACGTAATAGTTTTGTAATGGCCGAAACCAGGGTGGAGAAATGATCAATAAACCTGTGATAGAGGTTGGCAAAGACTAAATAACTTCTGCATTTTTTTCACTGTTTGGGTTGATTTCCATTGCACAATAGCTGTCATTACCTGTGATGATAGAATATAGCCTAAGAAGGAGACTTCTGGACCATGACAGTGACATTTTTCAAGTTTCACAAGAAAACCATTTTCACTTAATTTCAGTAGAACATCCTCTACATGTTTTTCATGTTCCACAGGAGAGGCCGAAAAAACCAATAGATCCTCTATGTAATCCACCACACATAACTCCAATGATTCCCTCAAGGCCTGGTTTATGAAAGATTGGTATGCAGCTGAAACACTGCACAGTCTAAAGGGTATAACAAAATATTTGTACAAACCATATTTTGTACAGAAGGCCAGGGAATGGCCATAGACAGCATCAGGCATTTGCCTGGGAGGTTGGAAGGGTGAGGACTGGTTTTGCAATGGTAGGAGCTCATTTTATTAGTGGGGACTGGTTTTGCAACAGAGCTGCAGTATCAGCCTCCAGTAACAAAACCAGCAGTGCTTCACACTTCTAGCCCCAGAGGGAGGAGTGTTCCGACAAAATTGCCAGGGCTGCTTTAGGTTACAAGTCTGGCCCTGCAGAAGGTGGTTTTCCATTCATCACCCCCTCAGATGCGTTCTAGATGGTAGGCTCCTCGCAAATCCAACTTTGTAAATGCCCTAACATTTTTCACTTGATCTATCCAGGTGGGAATTAATGGTAAGTGGCATTGGTTTTTAATAGTCATTGCATTTAGAGATCTATAATGTATACAAGCCCTCAGCTCCCCCCTTTCTTGGGGCAAAAAATAAGGGAGAAGACACTGGTGAATGGGATGGCCTGATGAATCCTCTCTTCAACATCTCATCTAAGTATTCTCGTAAATGGAGATTTTCCTTTTCTGTTAAAACATAAATATGACTGCAAGGGATCTGAGCACCTGGCGGTAACTCAATCTGGCAATCATAAGGCAGATTAGGGGGAAGAATGGTAGCTTTTTTTATTAATTAAATATATCTTCAAAGTCTTTGTAACATTGAGATATCTCATGTTTCTTGGAGTCATTAAGTTCCATAGCACCTATCTGTGCTACTTCTACTGGAAATGACATCCAACAGTGGGTTTCACAAAAGGCAGATTGAAGAGTGAGGCCATGATTAAGCCAATCAGTTGTGAGGTTATAGGTCTATAGCCATGGTATTCCCAGAATGATCTGAAATTGTGGGGCTTTAATCAGATAAAAACAAATAATTTCTTTATGGCTTCCTTGAATTATTAAGGTTAAATCTCTGGTGGAGTGTGTAATAGGACTTGAGCCAAGGCACTGCCATCAATAGTTTTTACCTCATCAATCATTTTCTTAGGTAGAACAGGAACCCTGTAATGGGCTGCAAGGTTGATGTCTATGAAATTACCAGTCACCCTAGAGTCTAACACTATGTTTATGGATAATGATTTATCATTCCATGTCATCTGGCCTGGGACATAAAGAAGTAGATACTCCCCATTGTCATTCATTTGTGATAAGGTATTGGAGACTACCTTTGTATCGCTACCCAAGGAACCTGTCTTTGCTGTTCCGGGGTGACCATGTTTCCCACCTCTGATATTTCTTTAGGTTTGATTCTGCAAGTGGGCAGCAAATGTCACTTTTTTGCCACAAAAGAGGCAGAGCTTCATGACTTGACGTCTTTGTCTTTCTTCATTGCTAAAGGGTCCCCTAATACTACCTGTAGGTTCTGGGTCATCTGGGGTCTTTCAAAGCACTACATTTTTCTCCTTAATCACCATCACTCTTGTGTCTAGATAACATTTATCATGTTTCTATTCAGAAAGATGATGATCTAATTTCATGACCAAGTTGATTAAATCTGCACACATTTCAGGAAGGTTCACCACATGGGATAGAAGGTATTTTAGTTTGTCCTTCAGCTCTTTATAGAAAAATAAACTATGTTTTTTTTCGGCTACCCTGATTTAGCCACCAGCCTATTAAAATCTGTAATATAAGTTAGGAGGTCCTTATTCCACTGTTTTAAAGTCAATAGTTCTGTGTCGACTGACCCCATGAACGTATGATGATCAATCAATTTTTTTTATTTCTGCTTTAAAAACTGTATAATCATATACTATAGGATTATCCTGATCTACTAATGGAATGGACCAGAAAGTGGCCGTGTCACCCAGATAAGACAGGACAAATGCAAATTTTGATTGTTTGTTAGGAAAATATGTACATTTGTACATAAAATGTTTCTGACATCATTTAATAAAGGTAGTGAATTTGGATGACTCTCCTTTAAATCTTTTTTTGTGGGAGCTAAAGGTACTGCCAGAGGTGAAGCAAAATAGATTAAAGAATTCCCTGAAATCGGGACATGTCCTGTAGCATTTTGATGTGGGGAAAGTACGACCCGAGTTCTTGGTGCTTTGATCAGTCACCTGCACACTCGGTCCCACCTCACCTTGTTTCTATAATGCATCAACTCTTTGCACTAAGGATTTCATCTTAATAATCACGAATCCACCTGAGGAAGACAGTTGTCGAAACGCGTTGTGGAAAGAGCTGCTAAATGGATGGTGATTTTTAAGATTAAAGTTGGGAATTTTGAACTCCTGGGAGTGCTGTGGAATTTGTGCTATGATTTATGTTTGGGAGTTTGTGGTCGACCCTGCCGTCTGCACCAGCAGTTAGAGCACGCTGCTACATATGACCACCTTCTGTTTGTAAAAATTATGATAGCGGTACGCTGGGCATCAGGACTAAGTCTACGATGGCTTCAACCTTTAACCTTGCGCAGTGTACATTACGCTGAAAGACTGGAAATAATATGACTTTCATAAGCACTTTATTGATAATCATTGTGAGGAGAGCTGGCTTTTATTTTGGAGCTGCTTAGCCTAAAATCACCGGAAAAGTCGATGCAGCCCTCTAACTGGAGCTTGATTCAGTACACAGGGCCCAGGAGCTTAGTAAGACATCAACTTGAAAGAATATATTAATCACTTGTGAAAGCTAAGACTTGGAGTGCCTGTTTAAAATTAGGGTGCTGGGAATGACCTGGACTAAAAAGCTTCTACATTGCGAGCATTGAGCTATTTATAAAACACTGAAAAGCTGTGAACAATCACAATGGTATGCACTTTTACGAACTATGCACTATGAAGGAGGTATACCAGAGTAAAGAACAGTATGATCTCAATAGAATTGTTATGTCATGACCATCATCCTACCTTAAGGGAGAAAGACTGTACTACGACTCCCAGAATGCTTTTCAATTGGCTATAAATAGGAGAGTAAAATCCAAAGACTTATACATTTTTTGAATTCCACGTGAAGAAGACGGTTGTCGAAATGTATTGTGGAAAGAGCTGCTATATGGATAGTGATTATTAAGATTAAAGATGGGAATTTTGAACTACTGGGAGCGCAGTGGCCTTTGTGCTGTGATTTATGTTTGGGAGTTTGTGGTTGACCCTGCCGCCTGCACTAGCAATTACAACACGCTGCTACATATGACCACTTTCTGTTTGTAATTTTTTTATATATATATATATATATATATATATATATATATATATATATATATATATTTATTTATATATATATTCACTTAGAAAACTAAAGGTTACATAGAAATTCAGCTGTTATAGTTAGAGTTATGTCAAGCAACCATAACTCACGCCCCCGCCATGCTGTTATATCATCAATAATTGTATTACAAATCTCACAGTGACATTATTAGTTGTGTTATGAAAGATGCCATGAGTGCTGTAATATCTGGGATAATTAGCAGTGCATGGTGAGGGTGTGAGTTACAGTTACCTTAGGGCACAAGTTAAATACCGCTAACTATAACAGCTGCATTTCTATGGTTTTGTATGTTTAAAATGTGAACCTAACTATAACGTCCCTGTATTCTGTGTTTTTAAGTGAATTTCTATGTTTTTTCAAATAACTATAACGTCCCCGGAACCCAATGTTTTTTTGTTTTTTTGCAGTCTATATATATATATATATATATGGATCAGAGCAATGCACACCTACCTATGTGCACAAAGATACGCAATGGAACAGGCAACTAAAATTGCTGCATAACCTTCAACCAATGGAAGGTTAATAGTACTAGAATATGCACATTATAAAAGAAGTAAAGAAAACAAGCCAAAAGGTAAGCATTACATCATGCCAAGAACAGTTACACCATAACATAAACTTGTATGACTGTTATGTTTTATAGTCCATTGCAAACAATAGAAAAAATATATAAGGTGCCCTAGTACCAGTGTCCCTTCTTTCTCTCTTTCTTTTGTCTTTGCCGGTTGAATTCAGGATGAAGACTCCTAATCAGCTGTACATTAATCAAGTGCCCAACAGACAGATACGTACTGCAATTTGCAAGCGCCACATATTTTACCCACTTTGTTGGTTAATGACATGTCTCTCCTTTGTATGGTGCAGCACAAAGCACTCCGTCCATAAAGTAATATCTCTTTGGGCTTCAAACCAAGCCCAGGTCACGTCAGTCTCTTTCATTGGTTCCTGGGCTTGCTCTTTAAAATCTGCTTACTTTCATTTGTGCCTTTTCCGGTGTTTAGCTTACCTACACAGCACCGGTAAACTACTGGAAACATACGAGGCTCGATGTTTTGAGCCTGGTTTCTGGACTATTTTATCTGTTAATTTTCCCCGCAGTGAGATTGCGCTGGGGTTTACATAGCGCGATCGTGCTCCGTTTTTTCGTTTTCAATTTCAGTGCAATCGCGCTGCATTTTACAGAGCGCGATTGCGCTGTGTTTTTTTTCTTTTAATTTGTGTGGCAAGAAAAGTTAGGTTAGGAGTTTACAATGCAAATAGCTCCAACTCGAGCAAATGCGAGCCCCATAGCATTGGAAATGCTTGTTTCTGTTTCTTTTCACAGGAAAGTGGCTCGACGAGAAACAGGTGAAGATATGACACAATGAGTTCCCGGGAAGCCACTGACACTACTAAAGACCTCTGGAGAAGTGACGACACCGACATCGCTGATGAATCTAGGAGAGGCGAGGACCTCTACACCCCCAATGAATCCAGGAGGAGCAATGACGCCGTCCAGGAGAGCGGAGGCACCACAGAACTCTGCGTGCTGGTAGAACAACTTTCTATAGGGCTGCACGTGGCTTTGTAGCTGGTGCATCCCTACTCCCGTGATGGCCACCTGACCCATGCATCTGCAGTCCAGAGAAGCGCAGGTGCTTCATGATGACGCCGGCCCGACAGGCAGGCCAGGAGCCTGGCACATGCATCCCAGACTTGGGTAGCACATATTCTGCAGTCCTAGGAAACACTGAAAGTATGGCATTTGAATAGCTTTCTTCTGACACCTGTCCTATGACATTCACACTAATTACACTCACTAGATTCATTAGTTTTACACTTCCTTTTGTTAGCCCCTCTCTGTCTTCTGTCCTTTCCCCAAGCATACCATTCCATAGCACACACTCTCCCACCAAACTCCTCCACTACGACACCCTTGCACCTTGAACATGACCATTCCCTGTGACCACTATTTAACCTTGAGCATCTCAGTGACATTACACGAATGCTAGTGACAAAGTAAGCTTACCATAATCTTTGCCCTGCTTGCGAAAGTTATGTCTCAACTGGACTCCCGCACATAAGGCTTCATTCACAATCTAATGATAAATTTAGAGGTAGTACCTCGAGGCGGTAATAATGTCTTTGAAGTCTGAAGGTGCAAATGGTTTAGATACCATACATGTGTACTAACTTTTGATAATGATGTGACACGTTTTCAGAATGCTTATGTGTTCTGTTATTACTGACCTTTTAATTGTGACAACCTGTGACTGTACTTTCTTGATGTAATGTGGTGTTACAGTATTACTCAAAATCTGAGCAGGGTAAAATATTTGTGGTCATACTGATTCCACAAATTCCTACCAGTACAACTGCACTGTAACTGGGGTGAACACTAGTTTATGAAATGTAACACCTGATATAGAATCTTATATTGCAAATAAAATGTTCCCTGTTTACAATGAATTGTAAAATAAGGTTTAGTAACATTGTCATTTAGAGCACTTGGCCTGTCAAATCACATGTCGAAAGCTGTTTACTCGTTTCGCAGTTGACTGTTGTAAATATACTTCATTGACTGAGCCTAATATTGTTCGCAATGCGATCGCCTACGTTTTGTCACTACTATTAAATAATTTCAGAATACACATATTGATTACAACGTTTTGCTATTTTGAGAACTGATATTGAAATAGATTGCTTCCACACTGAAATCCAGCATGGGATTTTGCAATCATTTCCCGTGTAATTTATGTTACATCATTATAGCAACATTGTGTAATACCATTATATTTCAAAATGGAATATCAGCTTAACAAAGGAGAGCAATTGTCATGCTGTGATGACTGCCTCTTTCACCCTCAAGACTTTGGTGGAATAGGACACAAAATCCTCATCTGCTTTATAGATGTTGTTGTGTAATTGCAGTGTAATTATGGAACAAAACAGAGTCATAAAATTATCTTTGAAGAAAACAGCTGGTTCTCCTTTAAAATAGAAAAGAAGTGTTGTCAATTAACACAATCAAAAGAAAAATACTAAAAATAAGCACTGCTGATGAACAAGATTGAACATCCAAAACGTAGAATGGAAAAATCTGCCAACAAATAAATAGGAAATAAAATATAAGACAATTATACCATTGAGAAAGTGCGCGTGTATTTTTATATTACAATCTAGACTGCAAAATGTGTTTGCTTGAATTTTTCCATTTGCATCTGATGTTATAATTATATAGCTTCTGTGTGTATATATAATTCAGAATTATCTTTAGAAAGAAATAGAATGCTGCTGAATTTGTAAGCAAAGATCGGTTGCTATAACCATCATGGGGCTGATTTAATATAGCTACTTGTACATCACCCAAAACAATATTGATGCAATCAAAATCAGTGCTTTTCGGACAATATCCATCGGCCTCTATCTTGAAAAAGACAGAGTCATTCAATACATTATCATTTGCTTCTCCTCGTCAGGCAATCCACTTTTAGCAAAGTTTCTCGTGCTGCTGTATTAGTTTATATGTGTGTTTTTGTTCTCTATTCGGAAGTATTAAAACGTTTTTAAGCTGCTGGTGCCTCATTCACAAAATGTTTAGAGCGCCTAAGTATCACTGTGCATTCGTAAATTGCAAATCCTATTTCAAAGAATCAGAATTTGTCGACTCAACCATTACCAACACACAAGAGTTCATTCACAGTCACCATACCACCTTTCCTAGGATCCAAGCTCACACTGACACAATAATGTACTCATTCCCTGTCTCACCAGGCTCCATCTCAAAACTGCTCACTGCTAAACCTTACTTATGCACTCGCATCAACACACCTCCATTCGCTGACTGTACACTTACTCACACCAGTACATAAATGACAGTCACCACTCACTCAGGCATTAACATCGTCCGGCTAATGCATTGACTCACTGTTTCACCATGTGTCCATTTACGCAAACTATCCCTTGAGACTCACTCAAGAGCTCGCTAACAAGTATGTACTCTTAAATTCACACACTTTTTTGAACATGCACACACACTAACAATCATTACCCTAACTCATGCACTCAGTCGCAATAAAGGAACACACTAATTGTCTCAATAAGAACCTACTCACACAAGCTCTCCCAAGCCCCTGACTATTTCACTAATTCACAATCTTATCCTGATTGACATATGTACACACTGTTGTCATAAATGATTTCATTTCAGATGTGGTCAGTGATGTTATCGGTGGTTTCATTGAACATGTCATGCAATGTAATATTTGAGGGTATAAGCAGTGCCTGGTGAGGGCACAAGTTATAGTTAGTTCATGGAGCGACTATATGGTTTGTTTCAGTGATTTTTTAAAAATATAAAGTAAGAAATTGTTAACATGCCTAACTACAGCGTCACCTTAAGCCTTCATTTTTTCAGAGGATTTCTATGAATTTCTACTGTAATTTATTTGCCATACCCTACTGTACCAACCCCATGCCACACACCACTTTCCCATGCTCAACATGGGCTTAGGCACAGGGTCAGGCCAAACTAACCAGCCAAAGGTTCAAGTAACGTTATTGCTAGGTGAAAATAGCAGTTGAAGCATAACATTTTAAGCTAAAAAACAATGAAATTCACCTGGTGTAGTTAACCGAATTAACTATAACTCACACCCCCACCATACAGAGTGCTATCATCAATGTCATTTCAGATGTTTATTGGTGTTATTTATTACATCATCATAGAATATGTCACAAGAGATTTAATATGTGAAAGACTTGAGCAGTGCATGTTGAGGGCACAGTTTCTTCAGCTATCTATAATTGTCAGTGTTTTATTTTTAGTTTAACATGTTACTTTTAACTGACATTTTCAAATAAATATAATATCACTTTAACATTTTTTTTTTACAGAGTTTCTGGGATTTCTTTGTGTGAAGTAATATTTTTACCATACTTAGTTCTGGCTAGGCCAACCCCACAGAAGACCCTGTTCCCAACACCCCATGAGCAGTCAGCACCCCCTTGCTGGCCATCTACCATGGTCTTGCACCACCATAGGAACCCCATTTTTTTTTCAGATTCATGGTACCATGTTACTTATGTGAATCTACACAGAGTCTGCAATGGGCCTCATGGTAGTCAGTGGTACCACAACACAGTGCCCCAATTTAAAAAAAAACATTTTAATTGACCACGGGGGGTCTTTCTGGAAGCATCTGCTCCCACAAAGGCCGGGAAGTGAAGGGAACCCCTACTCTAGCCCCTTATCCCTTTTTTTGTTTTGTTTTTAATTACACAGATTTAGAGTTTGGCAGAGGGATAGATATACCGTCTGCAGTATTACAATCCCATAATAGCCTATTGAGCTTGTAATAAGGCGGATGGGATATCCATCATGTTTGTGATGTAGTAACTGTCCGCCAAACTATAAATCAGGCCCTAAGTCTCCAAGTCATACAATGACAGCTGCAACTTTCTCTTCATGTTACAACCACTCAATCAGATCACATGGTTTGAGCTAGCAGTACCACAGAACTTCATAGGGCTTCTGTGGATCATCCTTGTCCTGAGACATATAAAAGTTTTGAACCTTCATTTCTCAAAAACTACAGAACAGATCAGCATCTAATTACAAAAAATATGCTTTCCACATCAAGATTTAACTTTATCTCAGATTTGACTAATTCTGTTCAGCCTTTTTGGCCATAGCACAGTTCACAATTTGTATGGGAAAATGCATTTGGGGCTATCCTTATTTCTCATCCCCCATTTGACACATTAACACAAAACTTAAATAAATAAAAAAGGTTTATTTAGCTTGAAAACAGTACAAATATTTTTAAGTTAACTCGTTTTTTTCAAGTTACCATGATTTAGCAAATAATAACAATAATGTGGCCAAATCTCCCCATGAAATCACACCCCTTTTTGTACCATTTATGTATTTTCTGCCAAATAATCACTCCTCCTACTGGTTGGTCTGAATACAATACATATCTAATACAGCACTGTACAGTGACTGTGCCACACTCTCCACATAAACTGTCTACCTCCAACTTTACACTTATTCCTTGAGATCATCTTATGTGACATTGTTTTATGTAGGAGTTTCCGGTTGTATCATCTAGGCCCCTCTTCCCCAAATAATCATAATGCAGTCTCCCATGTAGTTAGTTCACCCACTACTGTGTTATCTGTCCAGTATAGTCTGATATGAGTCTCTTCTCCCAAACCTCACAATGTAACCGGGTTGTTACTTCATCCCAGAGAGTTGCATTAGGGTTCCTTCGTGCCTATCATAGTATAACTAATGGTTCTGTTTGCTAACAACAGTGCTAGATGCAAAACTTATATTGTACCTTATTGTTTGGTTTTGCTACAACACTCCGCTATTACTGTTTTGGAGAAAGCTCCATAGTGATCTCCATTGACTGCCATAGCCTTTCCACTACTTCAGTTTAATAGTTTGAGTTTTTGGCACAGGTTGATGTGAAATGCATGCAGGATGTCTTACCCGCAGAGGAGACAGTCAGCAGACCTTCCCAAATAAATTCTCTATAATTTAATAAGGGTTAAATCTGTGTGATGCACCTAGTTGATGTGCATCAACATATGTTTGGCCTTACCAGAGATCCCTTTCTCCAAAGCACGTTGTCACCCATATCAGTGAGCTGGTTGCCCAGTTCCTGCTCCAATACTAATCAGGCCTTAGTACCCTCTTGGATCTATCCACTGATATAACCTTATACATCAAGTTCACCAAGTCTCCAGATGTATCAAGCTGCAGGATTGTTTGTAGTATTCCAGTCAGGGTAGAGCAATAGGGAAGTAGTTCCAAATCTCTCTGGCTGTCCTGGCAATCTTGGCATACTACAAAAACATACTGGGGCACAAAGTAACACCTCCTGGAATGTATTGAATGTCTCACACCGATATAGACCTCCCAGCAGCTGACATCTCCCTTCCCTCCATTGCACAACTGTCATATCTGCACTTAAGAGTTTGAAGGGCTTAGGGACCCACAAATCGAATTTCTTTGTGAAGGGCAGTGGCTGAAGGGCCTTATTGGGTATGCGTTCCCAAACCCGAGCTCTCTGTCTCACAATATAGGGATGGTCTATGGGCACCGCAGACTCCCTCATGAGCAGAGTCAACTGGGGAGAATCATCACATGTCCCTCTTAATATACATTTTTCCCAGCTATCTTCCTCGATGCCCATTGAGTGCCACATTGTATATGAGAGGCATACTAATGCATTTTCATATACGAGAGGTCTAAATCGCAACTTCTGGTCAAGTTTTATTGTACCCGAGGACCCACACTCCTTTTGCAGCCTAATACTAAAGGACCAACAGGTTGTTCAGATTTTTGTAAGATTCTGGAAGAAGTGGGCACAGGGCATTTTGCATGTTGTAAAGGCATTGTGGGAGGAACACTATCTGTGCAGCCTCGATCCTCCTAATAATGGAAAGTAGCAGCTTTTTGCAAAAAAACTATTTATGCCATCAAGTACCCTCCCCATATTTTACTGGTAGTGCTTTTCAGCTGAAGTTGCTACAATAACACCAAGGTACCCCTACATATCCAACTCCCAGTTTTTGCCTGAGTCAGCCAAATGTATCCCTGGGTTTTCCACCCATGTCCCCAGTGGGAGCAGCAAGGTTTTTTTCTGTTGATCTTTAGCCTTGCTGCATCACTGAACTCATCCAAACAAACCAATAACCCTGGCAGAGAGTACCTGGGTAGCCTCATATAGAACAAAACCTTATCTGTGTATAAATAGACCACATGTGTGATGTTCTTAACCTTGATCCCTTAGCCTCCCATCTCATACCTGATCACCAAGGGCTCCATCACCAGGGCAATGAGTAAAGAGGAAAAAGGACATTCCTGCCTAGAGCCATTTCAATGCCATAACCTGTGGAGACTAACCATGCTCCTACTCCGGGCCAGGGACTTATGTATAGCAGCTGCACTCAGCCCAAATCCCATAAGTCTCAGGTTCCTCATTGGACAAACCCAATTTGATGTGTCATGTATCGTTTCAAGGTCGACCGATACTAGTGCACTCTCCTCCTCCATAGTTGCCACCAAATGAAGCACATGAGTGTGTGAATATTTATAGCTGAACTTTGGCCCAGTATGAAGCTAGTGTGCCTATTGTGTACTAAAGGGCCCACCACAATATCAGGCTCCCCACCAGGATTTTGCATAGAACCTTAGCGTTTATGATAGCCATGGTTAGAGGCCTGTATCAAAAGGGGTCCCCAGGGTGCCCCCAGACTTGAGCATTATGCAAGTGATACCCTCTCACATAGTAAGAGGCAGGGTACCTCTCTGTCTGGCCTCCTTATTTACCTCCAGTACCTTGATGGTCAGCTGCGATGCAAAAGCCTAAAGGAGCTCCACAGGGAAACCATAGTTACCCAGTGTTTTGCCTGTCTGAATTGTTGTTAGGTCCTCCCTAAACTCATCCAAGGTAATTTCCGCTGCAAACTCTCAGGACATCTTGGTAGCTTCACTGACCCCAGGAAATTGGTAACTGGATCAGGCATATCAGGGCCAGTGGCCCTACACAGCCTCTGCAAATAATCACAGAGCGTACCATTAACTGAAACTTGTGTCACTGCTACTGTAGCATTCTAGAGCTTCAACTGAAGAACTGGGGAAACATCAGTTTCTTTTTTTTTATCTAGGCAAATAACATACTTTTTTGACTGGACCGTAGGTAACAACAGACCATCTGATCCCTATCAACTTAGCTAATTTGCCAGGAGATGTAGTTTCACTTTGGTGTAGCTCCTTTAGCACTATCTCCTGTAACTCCAGATCTCTCCATAGGTAACACTGTAGACCTTGCCCTGGCATTCACCACTTAATACTACCTTCATTACCTCCCATTCATTGATTTTAGAGTCTGAGGACCCCTAGTTAAATTTCCAAGTAGGTGGCCAGTGAGACATTCAGGGTGGTACAACACATGGGGCCCAAGAGAGCTCCTGGAGCCAATTTCCATGAGAAGGCTGCTTAGCACCCTCCAAATACTCTTTGGGCATGTGCAAATGAAAGAGTAAAATTGACTTCCCTTTTTTTTCCTTATCTTAATGTCCTCAATGTCTTTGAGGTGAGTCTCCTGCAAGCAAGCAGGCTATACCCAAATTGTGGCACCTGAGAAAAAACAACACTGTATTGTTTTTATAGCCATTGGGATACCAGACATTCACCGCAACTATCAGTGCGTGAGTAGTGACTTGCTGCATGTCACTAAACACACTGCTAGCCAAACCCCAGTTCGGTGTGAATGCTGTCTCAGGTATGTGGGTGTTCGAAGGTGATGGGCCCTTGAATGGAGCTGCCTGTTGTTGTGAGTGTTGTAATGTGCTGGGTCCACGGCAGGTGTTGTGAATGGTCTTGTGTGTGTCACGTATGACAGGTGTAAAGGGGTTGGTGCCTTAACGCAACTTTACAGCTCATGAGCTGTAAGTCATTGGTTCTGTTTTAACCTTTCAATTATTAAGAGTGCATTTCATTTTTGTGAAATCTCTTGTTAACAAAATGTTAGATATTGAACCATAATTCACCCTCATGCCAAATCTAACCAGTATGTGTTTGCACTTAATGAATATATGGCAGTGCAGTAATAAGTGGATTTTCTTTCTTTCTCTGCCAGGATGTACATTGTCTCTTGTTGTCAATATTGTAAAGTGCTGGTCCTGTGGCTGGTGATGCGAATGGTCTTGTGTGTGTCATATTTAAAAGGAATGTGAATGGCCTGTAAAGCAGTTGGTACCTTGTTGCAGCTTTACATTTCCCAAGTTGTGAGTCATTGGTTCAGTTTTATGGCCTTTCAGTTATTAACATTGCATTTCATTTTTGTTAAATCTCTTGTTAAAAAAATATATTTAACCATCACTGACTCTTGTACCAAATTCAACAAGTATGTGTGTGTAGAAATAATGGTGGGTAACCACAAGATGTATTTATTGCAATTCTGCTCTCAGTAGGAAAGTTAACTCATGAAAAAAACACTCTGCTGTAATCAGGCGTTGAACCATACCCCTGACACGCTAGGTGTCTCGGGTGGGAACCCAATGATGAAGCAAGCCACCAACTAGTTTGGTGGGTGAGGGGTCTTTTATAACAAAATCTAAGGGTGTTTTTTCACAGTTTGAGTGTTTGGGAAACTAGAACCCCGGACAAACAGGGTGTTGTGTTTCTCATGGATCTCAACAAGTTTTCCTAACCACAATGCCCTGCAAACCTCAAAATGTGACTAAAATCACACATTTTCCTTGCTTTTCTGTGCCATAATCTTCCAGAAATGTCCTGCCACCCAGCACTTCCCTCGGTCTCCCGTTAAAAATGTTACCTCACCTGTGTTGGGGGGCCAAGTGCCCACAACAGGGAATGGCTCAACCCGTGATTTGGGGATATCACAATTATCTATCACAAAATGATCTGCTTTGGGGGCACCTGTGTTTTTGATCCCGGGCAGCCATGTAGGGAAACCTACCAAACCCAGACATTTATGGGTACACAATGAAAACCCATTGAAAGGCGCAGCTCGGTTATCGGCTCCGGGTAGCTTGGGATCATAGAGAAACTACAAGCCCTATATATCTCTGCAACCAGAAGGGCCCATCAGATGTAACAGTGTATTGCTTTAAAAAATCAGCAATTGTAAGAAGTTACGGATGAAAATGTAGACACAAATGGCTGTTTTTCTCAACTCAATTTTAATAATTTTTCATCTCAACTGTTTTTTTTCTATAGGAACATCGTGAAGGATCTACACATATGACCCCTTTCTGAATTCAATTTTCTTTTTACTTTTCGGAAATGTATAGCTTTTCGGGATCCACCATTGGTTGTACATCCATTTCAACCACTAACTCAAAGGAGGTTGAAAGCACAAAAAATAAGATAACTGGAGTACATCCCAGCAAAAACACCAAAATGGTGTAGAAAAATTGGTTTTCTGACTCAAGTCTGCCTGTTCCCGAAAGCTGGGAAGATAGTGATTTTAGCACCACAAATCTTTTGTTGATGTCATTTGTGGGAGGAAATGGATGCTTTCTTCTGCAGCACTCTTTTCCCATTTTCCCCCAAAAAGCAACATTTTGCTGTATTTTGGCTATTTTTTAGGCCCTCTCTAGGGGAATTCATAAACCCTCAGTACCTTTCTAATCCCCAAGATGTTGGAAAAAATTGACACAAATTTGACGTGGATACCTTATGTGCAAAAAAATTTTATGGAGGCCTAAGCACAAACTACCCCAAATAGCCAAAAAAGGCTTAGCACAGGATGGCGAAGGGGGCCTAGCAGCATAGGCGTTAGTGATGTGTTTATAATGACATTTTATATTATAATTGACCAAAATTAATTATTATATTTTTCTGCATACTGATTACGACTAATCATGAAATTGTGCATTTCACTAAGTGAGGCAAAATTGAATTTAGTATATAGCAGATCACAGTATTAGGCCACTTGGCTGTTTTTAGTGTTTCGCTTTGCACAATTTTGTTTACAATATAATGGCACCCTAATGAAATATCCACAATGAAACTGTCCATTGACACTGACTAATTATTCTTAATATATTTTTCTGCATAAGGAATATGGTCAATTATGATTGTCTGTCCTTTGACCTTCAAGGAAGGCATTTACTTGTATTTAAATGGAGTAAGCACAATTCTGTTTGTATTTCTTCTATGTATATTGTTTACTAAATCTTTTTAAAGGTGGGGATGAACAATGTTAAACAGGTCATGAAGAAAACCGTTAGGTTTTAATGCCTGGCCAATACATTTTGCCTTTTTGAAACGTATTCCTGGAGTGCGAGCCCTTTGTGTTGTATCAGACAGACATGTTGCATCATTGCATTTTGGATTATTGAGCAGGACTTGCACCTGCTACTCACATAACCCCTCAACATATATATATGCATGACTCACGGAGTGGAGTCAAATGACATTGAGAACTGATTCTGGTGTAGGCAATGAGGTGAATGCAATCTTAAAGCGGCAAGCCCGTTAAGCAGCAGGAGAGTAAAAGAAATTGCGGAGTGGAATAAGACAGCAAAGTGAACTGACTCGGCTCATACAATGAAGCAAGTAGAATTCCAAAGGGGTAAGCTTGACTGAAGTAAATTCAAGATGAGTGCCTTCAATATCTCCACCCTGCGTATGGACAAAGATGCATACATATAGAAAGAAGGCGCCATGAGCGACTCTGAAGATGTAAGAGGACAACACTAAATATTTCCCCTGTGTTTCCGTTTTCTGCTCATTCTATGAGAATCAAAGAACGAAGAAAAGTTGCATGAGTGTATCCAATGTTCTTTCCCCCAATTTGATGAGTGCAAAATATTTAGCAATCATACTCCAATAATAAATCATGCACAATTGGCAAATAAGAAATAGGAAGCTATAAGCAAAGAAGTTAAATGTTTGTTGTGAGTTTACTTGATCTGGCCAAATGAAATCACAATACAGAAAATATTGACAAGGAAAGGGCCTGGTGCTTGAAGAGTCTTGATTTTTATTTTAAATTTGTCACACAATAACCGCTAACTTATACATTATGACTGAGAGAATGTTGAGACGAGAAGAAATGTGCAGAACTCTTTTTGCTGAAAATGACTCCAAAAGAATGAAAATAAACAAATGGTGGGAGAAAACAACTTTAAAAAAATACATGGAATGCGGAAGAATCCAAAGAGGATTGAGGATATTTGTATAGCCCACACTTAATGATGTGGATGCCGATTTATTCAAACAGTGGCAGACTGACACAGTGGAATGTTCTGTGAAATTGATGTAAATACTAATTATTCAAGCAGAACGAAAATTAGATAGGACACTACAAATGATAAAAGAAATTGAGGATCAACTTGAAGCCTTAAATCCATCAGTGCGTATCGAATCAAATCAAATGGAAAAACGACTGGTAATCATGAAAAAGAGATACAAGTGAAAAAATGTAAGACATTTAATAAAGACAAGGCCGATTACTCCATGGGGAGAATATACACATTTGCAAGAGGCTTTGACTCTTTCTATCCCAAGCAGAATATGGACAAGACCATTGAAAAAGATTTTGTCAAGTGCTGAAAGCTTCGACTTGAGTTCAGGGGATGAGCTCCCCTCAATAAAAGGTCCAACATTGGATTTTTCAGGAGAGATGTGCCTCTACAATATGGAAACGAGACAGCAGGAAGAAGCACACAAAACCAAATTAGCAGAAGAGCACAAGGAGATCAAAGAGGAAGAGGCAAGATAAGAGGAAGCAAACAATAGACTCCAGCAAGCTGGGATAGCAAGAGGACTTAGTTGTAAATCTGTCTTCAAGATCATTAGAAGGCAAAAATATGAAATTGTTAAACAAAGGGCTGATGTTTTGCCCCACGGTTGAAATGGATCTTGCCACTGCTAGGATTGCTTTATATAAATTCCCAGGAAGTTGAAATTAAAAAAATATTTTGTATCAAAAAATCAACAACAGAAATTAGAACAAAATAGAAAACCACAAGAGGTGTCCCTCATCAACATTGGAGAGATGGAACAACCAAGAAGTCTCATCGAATTGGAAGGAGAATCCAAAGAGTTAAATGTACAAACTCTATCCCATCAAGAACTATGCCAAAACATTGGCATTCCAATGGATTGTAGAGTCTCAAGTGTATGTGAACCTAAATCACGATTCTATCCCCAACTTCCTACAGTGAATAAAGTAGACCTTTTTCAAGAAGCGATGGTAGAGGGATTGATGACAACTGCCCTGGAGCCAAAGGCTAATATGATGCAAAAATATTGGGAGGCACTAAGAGTCCTGAAAAATTATGACACAATCATCATCAACACATCAGATGAGGGTGGCAATATTGTAATTCAAGATCGTACTGAATACATCAAAGAGGCAATGAGTCAACTTAATGATAAAGGGAGTTACACCAAGCTGAGCAAGAACCCTATAGCTGAAAATATGGTGGAATATCACAATAAATTAAAAAGCTGGCAAGATGAAGGCCTCTTAGAAGAAGAGGAAGTGAGGTATTTGAAGACAGATTATCCCATCACTCCAACAACACAGTTTCTTACTGAAAATACATAAGAAGAAAGCAAATCAACCAGGGCGGCCAATTGTAAGTTCCTTAGGATCATTACTAGAACACACTTCAAGATTTGTTGATATATTCTTGTTCCCTTATGTTCCAAGTCTTCCTTCTTATTTGAGAGAATCTATGGACTTTCTCAATCGGATTAACAACATCCAATGGAAAAAGGAGTAAATTATGGCAACAATTAATGTGATCTCCCGCTATACTTCCATTAGACATGAAGATCGCTTACAGGCCTGTAAATATTTCTTGAGAGCCAGGTCCATTGGTTCACTGAAGCATACGGAGATGATCTTTGAGATTCTACAATATTGTCTAACCCACAACATTTTTTTCTTTGATGGCCAATGTTATTTACAAAAGAGGGAACAGTGATAGATACTTCTTTTGCACCAATATATGCTAATCTAGTAATGAGATGGTGGGAAGCAGAAACCATCTGGCGTGACAACAATAAAAAAAATCTATAACATGTGGTATTATGGGTCCGTTATGTCAGTGACCTGTTTCTGATCTGGGAAGAAGAGCAAAAACCATTAGAGAAATATATTATCTCTTTTAATGACAACCCACAACAGTTAAAATTCACATATGAAATCAAATCAAAACGAATGTTACTTATCTTAAAGTCGGTGTCTATGTAAAAGACAATATGATATGCATGCAGATTCATAGAAAGCCCACAAGTGTGAACAGCTTGCTGCATGCAAACAGTGGTCACCCTCAAGTACTCAAATGGAGTATACCGTATGGTGAATTCTTGAGGGTTAGGCACAACTGTTTGGACAAATCTGCTTTTGAAAGACAATTGAAAGTCAAGTATTTGTGTTTTGCACAAACAGGATACCCGGATACGGTTCTGAAGGATGCACTGATAAGGGCAAAAAAACGTAAATGGAATGAACTCATGATACCAAAGAAAAAGAACATCTCAGTGACATCTGAGAAGGAAGGCATCAGTTATATCATGAGGTTTAATACTGCCAGCCTTGAGGACAAAAAAATTGCGGAAAAAAAAAGACATTTATTGTGATTAGATGATACGTTGAAAAGGATATTACCAGTTCACCCACAAATCACATATAAGAAAGCACCTTCCTTAGGGGAGCACCTGTCCAAGAGTTACATGGACCCCCAAAATAGACATATCTCAAATTGGTTAGGACAGAAGAAGATTGTTTTTTGGAAATGTGGGAAATGTAAGCCATGTTCTATTGGAAAAAACACGTCCACATTCCAAATACATAATGGAAAAATAATGAAAATCAGAGAGAGAATTACTTGTGAGATTACTTGTGAGACAACATTTGTAATCTATGTTTTGGAATGTGGGTGTGGCAAGAAATATGTGGGAAGTACTGTGAACAAATTAAAACTTTGCATTCTCCAACATCGGAGAGCAATTAATAATAAGGATATGACATACTCCATGGCAAAGCATATTTGGGAACAACCCAATGGCGAATATACAGGGTTACAGTATTACGGGATACAATGCATCAATCAGTATCCTAGAGGGGGAAATCAAGAACAATATGTCACAACTTACATGCTGCTTTACCCTGGAGGCCGCAGAGCGAGTGGCATGGATCCTGTTCTTGAATGTTCAGCCTTGGCCCAAGTAGGGGCGACTCTTTCTGGTAGCCACGGTGCTGCAGGCAATGGGTAAGCCAAGAGCAGGCCGTGTCCCTCAGAAGTAGCGCCAGAGGGAAAAAAAAACATAAAAGGGGAAAAAACCTTCACAAGGATATGTTCCTAAGACAGGAACAAAAAGGAAGAGATATCAACAAGAGCAAATACAGGAAAAAAGTATTCTGAACTATCGAGAACCAGCACAAGAATAGGAGGAAGCAGGAGCGAAGACACCATCCAAACAGAAAGTGTTGCAGCGCAAGGAGAGAAAGAATCACAGCCCTTAAAAACCAACAAACAGGAAACGACCAACAGGAAGTAAAAGGATACCATTTTAGATAGGGAAAAGTACATAGAACAGAATGGACTAGGAACCATAACGAATAGGGAACAAGGAATGCTGGGAAGAGAAAGGTAACATGGGAAGGGGGAAAACACATAAAGGAAGGTACAACCAGATGTCCCAGAAAAGAAGAAAAGAAGAAAGAGAAGAAAAGAACAGGTGAGTGGGTGTCAGAAATGCCTGAAAACATGGTGCACAGAAAAAGAGTGAGGACCCATGCCCAATTTGGGGCCTCAGAAAGCACACAGCAGACTGGGGGCACACCGCGTCTTGGAAACGCGTGTTGCGGCCCCAGCCGAATGTTCGCCTCGTGCCGTGTGCAGCGGTGTAACAGTAGGCCCCCCCCGAAGGCCCAGGTTTGTGCGGAAACAAGCAGTGAAAATGACGAATCAGAAGAGGTGCGTGAACAGAAGATGCATCTTCCCAAGAGCATTCACTGAGAGGGTAACCCTTCCAGTGAATCAAGTACTGAAGACGTTTGTGAAAGATACAAGAATCACAAATCTCCTGTACCTCATATTCAGGTACATCATCCACTAAAACAGGAGGAGGACAGGAAAACTGACGAGAGTAAGGATCAGGTACATAGGGTTTTAGCTGAGAAACCTGAAAGACCGGGTGAATTCTCCAGGTATGAGGCAAGTGAAGACGGACAGTGATGGGATTAATCAGCTGAAGGATTCGGAAAGGACCATAGTAACGAGGTGTGAACTTATTCTGAGAAAGGCATAAAGGTAGAAATTTAGATGAAAGCCAGACTTTATCCTGAAGGTGATATTCTGGAGCATCCCTCCATTTCTTGTCTACTATTCTCTTCATGTATCTCTTGGTATTCATCAAGTTAGAGTGAATCAATCTATGAATCTGTAAAAGTTGTCTGGAGAATGAAGTAACAGCAGGTAGAGAAGAGGTAGACTGAGGAGTAGTAGGAAAAGAGGTAGGATGATTGCCATAGGAACAGAAAAAAGGAGTGACCTTGGAGGCACTATAGACAGAGTTATTGTAGGAGAATTCAGCAATAGGGAGATAAGTGTTCCAGTTGCTCTGAGTAGAATTACAAAAGCAGCGAAGGTACTGCTCCAGTCCTTGGTTGAGACGCTCAGTCTGTCCATTGGTTTGAGGATGAAAACCCGATGAGAGTGCTATGTTGATATTCAGTGTCTTACGAAAATGTTTCCAAAACCGGGAGATGTACTGAGGTCTCCTGTCAGATACAATGCTGTGTGGAAGTCCATGGAGACGGAAAATATGTTGGATAAATATATGACTTAGTTCTTGGGAATTAGGTCATTTTTTCAGAGCAGTGAAGTGAGCCATCTTAGTAAAAGAATCTATGGTGACCATGATAACCCGGTTTCCTGCTGATGGAGGTAATGAACACATAAAATCAGTAGAAATGGTGTGCCAGGGAGCCGGTGGAACAGGTAATGGTTGTATTAATCCTGCAGGTCTGGTACGTGGAATCTTTACTTGAGCACATATGGGACAAGCCTGAACGTATCTTTCGACATCTGATTTCCAGGTAGGCCACCAGAAAGAGTGCGAGAGTAGTTCTTGTGTGGCCTTAATGCCTCTATGACCAGCAACCGGTGAATCATGGCACATTTGTAGTGCTTTTTCTCTGACTCCATTAGTAGGGAGAAACAACAAGTTCTTATAATAGTAATATCCTTGCATCTTACATATGTTCAGTTTCTTTATTTCTTGATCAGTCAGATTGGAGTATTCCAGTTGTACCTCATCCAGGAAAGACTGAGCTACTCCGATGATTTTACTGGGCTCAAGAAGTTACTGTGATGGGGTAGAAGTACAATCTGGATAACGGCGAGATAGGGCATCAGTCAGAATGTTTTGGGATCCAGGAATATAAGTGACATAAAAGTCATACTGACTGAAGAAGAAGGCCCACCGAGCCTGACGACTGTTCTGGCATAAAAAGTTACGCAAACATTGTAGATTGCGATGGTCTGTTTGTACCTCGAAGGGCTCTTTGGAACCCATAAGAAACTGTCTCCACTCAAGGCAGGCTGTTTTCAGGGCTAACAACTCCCTTTCAAGTACTGAGTAATGTTGTTCTGATGCCGAAAGTACATGGGACAAATAGAACACAAGATGTTCAAGACCGTCATCTTCTTGCTGTTGGAGTAAGGCAGCTTCGATGGCTCTTTCGGAAGCATCTGTAACAACAATAAATTGTTTGTTGGTATCTGGGTGCCTCATTATCGGTGCCTGAGTGAAGGCCTTTTTTAGACTCTGAAAAGCTTGTTCAGCCGATTTGGTCCAGACAAAGCCTTTCTTTAGATTTTCCTTTTTTAATGTTTGTGTTATGTGGCTGGTTTGTTCTGCAAAGTCCAAGATAAACTGCTGATAAAAATCAGCCAATCCTAAAAAACATTGGGGCATATTTATACTCCGTTTGCGCCGAATTTGCGTCGTTTTTTTCGACGCAAATTCGACGCAAAACTAACTCCATATTTATACTTTGGCGTTAGACGCGTCTAGTGCCAAAGTTCATGGAATTAGCGTCATTTTTTGCGTGAACACCTTCCTTGCGTTAATGATATGCAAGGTAGGCGTTCCCGTCTTAAAAAATGAGTCCGATGCATATGCGTCGGATTTATACTCCTGGGCAAAAATGACGCCCGGGAGTGGGCGGGTCTAAAAAACCCGCATTTGCGCCGGATTTTAGCGCCTGGGTCGGGGCAGGCGTTAAGGGACCTGTGGGCTCAGAATGAGCCCAGAGGTGCCCTCCCCTGCCCCCAGGGACACCCCCTGCCACCCTTGCCCACCCCAGGAGGACACCCAAGGCTGGAGGGACCCACCCCAGGGACATTAAGGTAAGTCCAGGTAAGTATTATATTTTTTTTTTTTGGCATAGGGGGGCCTGATTTACGCCCCCCTACATGCCACTATGCCCAATGACCATGCCCAGGGGACATAAGTCCCCTGGGCATGGCCATTGGGCAAGGGGGCATGACTCCTGTCTTTGCTAAGACAGGAGTCATGTTAATGGCGTCTGGGCGCCCAAAAAAAATGGCGCAAATCGGGTTAAGACGATTTTTTTGCCTCAGCCTGACTTGCCCCATTTTTGGACGCCCAAACGCCATTTTTTCCTACGCCGGCGCTGCCTGGTGTACGTGTTTTTTTTTCCCGCACACCAGGCAGCGGCGGTCGGCTAAGGCCATTCAATAAATACGGCGCCCGCATGGCGCTTCAGAATGGCGTTAGCCGGCGCTAATTTTTTTGGCGCAAAACTGCGTTAGCGCAGTTTTGCGTCAAAAAGTATAAATATGGCCCATTGTGTTTCCTTAATAGAGGAAGGTAAAGGCCAATCTAGAATGGCTTGTACCTTTTCTTGGTCCATAGCTATGCCAGTGGGACTAAGGTGATATCCCAAATATTTGACTTCAGTCTTGTCAAACTCACATTTTTCGGGTTTACAGGACAGTTGATGTTCCCAGAGTCTTTGGAGGACCTGTTTAACATGAGAAGAATGAAGTTCAGGACGTTTAGAATAAATAAGGATATCGTCTATATAGATGACGACCGTATGGTTCAAGAGATCAGAGAAAACTAAATCCATAAATCTTTGGAAAATGGAGGGGGCATTAGTAAGACCAAAAGGCATAACTCTGTACTCATAATGACCACATGGGGTACGGAAAGCAGTCTTCCACTCGTCTCCTTCTTTAATATGCAAAAGGTGGTAGGCTCCACAAAGATCCAGTTTGGTAAATCGTTGAGCCCCTCTGACTGCCTCTAGAATATCCTTAATGAGAGGCAAAGGATAACAGTCCTTTATAGTTATTTTATTTAGCCCACGAAAATCCAGGCATGGATGTAGATCCTTCGTTTTCTTGGATACAAAAAAGAGAGGAGCCCCAGCCGGAGAGGATGATGGTACAATAGGACCGCTATGTAAGTTTTCTTGCAGACATTCTTTTAGTACTTCTCTTTCAGGTTCAGTGAGTGAATACATATTCCTAAAGGGAACGATAGCTCCGGGTTCCAAGGGAATAGCACAATCGTAATCTCGATGTGGGGGTAACACAGGTCTGGTTGGTTTTTGGAACACATCTTATACACATCAATACAGGCATGATCCCTTCCTACGTCTGTCTTCCCGCTCGCTAACGGAAAGTGGTCCTCGAGTGGTATCCACCTGCATAGGTTCGCCTTCGATGTCTCTGGCGGGAGTTCGAGGTTCCTCGGTACGATGCATAAAGACACGTGAAGTGCTTGGCTGAGATGATCCTCTACTCTTTCTCTTCTCTATACGTCGCTCTTGGGACGGTATTCGATGGAAAGAGCCTGATCCATCAGACCACAAAGATCTTCAACTCGGGTGGAGTGTACTAACTCGCCTTTGATTTCTTCTTTAAGTCCTCTATGAAATAAGATCACCAGAGTTTGTTCCACCCAAGTGGTCTCAGCCGCTAGCTGTCGAAAGCGGGTAATATATTGGAGGACATCTTGTGAGCCTTGTTGGATGTCACATAAGGCTTCTTCCGCAGAGGCCTGCAATCCTGGACGACTGAACATCTGTTTAAACCGACTCACAAAAGCAGGATAGTCTGATAATACTGGGTCATTGGAGGATACCATCGGGGTTGCCCAGGCCAAGGCAGGACCGGATAAGTCACTGATAAGATATCCCACCTTTGTCTTGTTGTGGGAGAATTGGGTAGGTCGGAAGGCGAAATATACAGTTAATGCACCGAAGAACTCTCGCAGCTTAGTTGGTTCACCCGAGAAACGAGGATTAGAGGTGGAGACGGTCGGAACATCCGCACTGTGAAAGGCCAAAGCTTGACGTAAAGCAGCATTCTCGTTGTGTAATTGTTGCAGTTCCTGAGCCTGTTGCTGAATGGTTGCCAGAAGAGATTGATCAGGATCTGCAGCAGCCGCCACTGTATCATCCATGATGTTAGACGACGTCTTGAGTATTGGGCGCTGCAATCTGTCACGACTTACGTGCTGCTTCACTCTGGAGGCCGCAGAGCGAGTGGCGTGGATCCTGTTCTTGAATGTTCAGCCTTGGCCCAAGTAGGGGCGGCTCTTTCTGGTAGCCAGGGTGCTGCAGGCAATGGGTACGCCAAGAGCAGGCCGTGTCCCTCAGAAGTAGCGCCAGAGGGAAAAACCCCCAGAAAAGGGGAAAAAACCTCCACAAGGATATGTTCCTAAAACAGGAACAAAAAGGAAGCGATATCAACAAAAGCAAATACAGGAAAAAGTATTCCGAACTATCGAGAACCAGCACAAGAATACGAGGAAGCAGGAGCGAAGACACCATCCAAACAGAAAGTGTTGCAGCGCAAGGAGAGAAAGAATCACAGCCCTTAATTACCAACAAACAGGAAACGACCAACAGGAAGTAAAAGGACACCATCTTAGATAGGGAAAAGTACATAGAACAGAATGGACTAGGAATCATAGAGAATAGGGAACAAGGAATGCTGGGAAGAGAAAGGTAACATGGGAAGGGGGTAAAAACATAAAGGAAGATACAACCAGATGTCCCAGAAAAGAAGAAAAGAAGAAAGAGAAGAAAAGAACAGATGAGTGGGCGTCAGAAATGCCTGAAAACGCGGTGCACAGAAAAAGAGTGAGGCCCCATGCCCAATTTGGGGCCTCGGAAAGCACACAGCAGACTGGGGGTGCGCCGCATCTTGGAAACGCGTGTTGCAGCCCAAGTCGAATGTTTGCTCGTGCCGCGTGCCACGTGCAGCGACGTAACACAATATCTGCGGAGAACCAAGTCAAGATGGATCATCTTAATGGGAACTGGGTCTCCTTGGGGGTTAAATGCAGATGGAAAATTACATGTTCATCTGTGATACTGAACTATGGAATGTCGTTCAGTCTTATTAGAATCAGACAATTAATATTATATGACTCTTAGTAATCAGAAACATGACTGAAAAAAGATGGACAGATATTCCATTTGCCATTGGACAATCAATGATGTAATGGTAAATGAAAAATGACGGTATCTTGTAAGTGAGATAGACTTGAAATCATACAGAAACATAGTCATCTTATCAGTCTCACTAAAATGATATGAAGTACATCATAAGATTTTCAGCAATAGAAAATATAATTGAAATAAAAAAGATGGACATCTGTGTTGCTTGTCATTAGATAATTGTCAATGAAATGGAATATATATATAGGATGAAGGAATTGAAACCTGATGTTGTGGTCGTGGTTCATACACGTGATCAAGCATACTCTTTGCATTGGTTTTCCACTCACTTGATCACTACAATCTTTTAAAGTTTTTTTTTTAAATATGATCAATGAGAGTATAAGCACTTTATTAAAAAGAAGGGATATACTTTGGTATTTAAAACTGAGGTAATAAAAAATTAGAAATGATGACAACAATTTTAGTAAAGCACATGCACCTTCATATAGTACTTCACCTAAAAAAAATTGAGCTTCCTTAATAAACCTATGGGAATAATAACCCAAACTTTTAATCTGAAAGGCAGTGTGCTTTAATTGTTTGCACCTGCATTTGATCTATTGAACTGCTATATCTTATATAATAATTTGCACCTGCACTTTAATGGGGTACTTTACCTTATAAACTCTATAGGTATGATAACCTACACATTTTTTACCTGATAGGCAATATGCTTTCATTGTTTGCACCTGCACTTGGTTTACTAGAGTATCATATTTATATAGAAATGTTTATAATTCCAACATCCCTTATAGTACAAATACAGAATTTTGAACATACATTGAAATAAATAAACTGTTCATTATAATTAACAATTTATTGATGGAACCAGTAGCAAAGAGATAACTAAGAGGTTCAGCACCTGATTATGCATTTGTACTTTAACAAATGGATTAGAAACAACATAGAGATAGGTCTGTTTGATTTTATTTTTTTTATCTTCAATATGCTCTCCATGGAAATAGAGCAATTCAAATAAATAGATTAGCGGTGCTGCAACAACCCAGAGGGCATCACAGTTTTAGATTTTCAGAGAGAATATAGGAGTGATAAAGAGATGAGTGAACAACGCATTACAAACAAATTAGTAAATGGATACGTATACGAAAAGGGGAAATATGAATGATAATGGGTACCTAGCAGTGAAGTAGAGGTTGCAATTGGGTACTTTACCATCTTTAAACAGGTACTTTACCAGGTATGATTAGAAAACTCCTTAATGTGTTTAATGTATGATATTGTAACACTTAGACATGACTCTATAACAGTAATCAAAAATAACATTGGAAAACATGGAGATGGTGGTTAACATTCTAGTGGTTGTGCAATATGTGTGAAGAGGTTGTGGTTTCTTTTGCTGATAAAAGGCACTCTAGCATAATGAACTCTATGGCCAGTTGAAGGCTTTGACCGAAATGCGTCCCCATTTTTGTTCATATGCACCCAGTTACTTTGTGAATAAATACAAAAAAATTGGATTCCAGATCTGGTGGTGCCACCATATCCTTTTGTTTGGGAACCACAACAAGTCTGGACGGGATAGAGGTCCCTGGAGGGAGAAAACGTGATATATATATATACATTAGCACGCACAAGCGATATATATATATATACATTAGCACGCACAAGCTTCATCACCTTAAAGACTTTACGACGCATCTTCCCCCACCTCGGATTTCCACACAAGGTGCAAGCTACCATCTCACTTGTACTATCCAAACTGGATTATGCCAATAGCCTCTACCATTGATCATCTCTATCTGTTATGAAAAAACTACAACGTATCCAGAATTCCACAGCCAGGCTACTACTACATATAAAGCCGCAAGCCCACATCTCCCCTGCCTTGAGAGCACTACACTGGTTACCCGTTGCCAGAAGATGCCCTTTCAAGCTGCTTTGTATCACCCACAAAGCTATACATGGAACAGGACCGCTTTTTATCAGAAAGAAAATGACCAAATACATCCAACAAAGAACCCTCCGCTCAAGACTGGCACCCCGCCTTAGAACACCACCATACAAGAAAAAGACTATAGGTGGTACATCCTTCTCCGTCCAAGCAGCCAAACTATGGAATTCATTACCCCCAACTATAAGAGCCACAGATAACTTTCTTGTCTTCAGAAAACTACTCAAGAGTTGACTCTTTCCTTCATAACCACCTTTTTCAAACAACTATGAACTGCATATGCCTATGTGGATAAATATTTTTTCAGATTATATGTATATTTCTATTTATTTATAGCTTCTTTGGAAAATATGTATTGCTACTATGTCATAACAATAAAATACACACACACTCTTTAAACCTGTCTGACTAAGTATTTTTTACCCATGTTTCTAATTATGTATTGTATGTGCATATGTGTGTGTGTGTGTGTATATATATATATATATATACATATGTATATATATATATGTGTATGTGTATATGTTGTTTCTGTGCTTGGCATGTTCGTGGATCATTGAATTCCTGCTCTCATCTTATCACACTTATCTACTCATCACTCTTATGTCTTGTCTCTATCAAACTATCCTCCTTTCTCACTCTGACTCATCCCAAATCTCTTCTACCACTTTCATCTCCTAAATATCTCTGCCTAAGCTCTTCCCTCCACATCTAACTCACCAAACCTCACTCTACCTCTGTGACCTCCCACACAACCCTACTAAATTCTCCTGCATTCATCTCACCCTGCTACTATGCTCTCCCTAACCCTGCCACATTCTCTTCCCCCTCCACCCCCCTTTACTCATCCCAAGCCGTTGGGTTGAGTAAATGAAGGATATACTCCCAATTAACACCTCTGGATTTTCTTCCTCCACCCCTGCATTACTCCAGTCTAACTAACAAACTCTCATATCCGCGGCTCAAATTAACTCATAATTATACTAAAACTGTACTCATTATTTAACGATACTAATCCATCACTAATTCTTGTTGGGTTCCGGAGTATCGTGCTACTCATCAAAAAGCGCTTCAATGCCTCGTCAGGGGTAGTAAGCGCTATATAAATACGATTACAATTACAATTACAATTACAATATATATATATATAAAAGTATATATATATATATATATATATATATATATATATATGTATACATATTCACTTTAAAAACAAAGATTACAGGGACATTATAGTTAGGTTCTGAATTTATTCACACAAAACTAAACTAATTCAGCAGTTATTTCAAATAGCCAGAACCACCAGGGCACTTGGAACGCCGGCCCGGAGGTGAGCACCTCCGGCCTGGCAGCAGCCATAAGGGAGTGAGTGTTTGACAATGTTCAGCATTCCGTCCATCACTTGTTGTTTTTGCTTTGTCACCCTAAGTGGGAAGGGTATGCCCAGACGTGGGTCCCGTGCTTCCCATGCCACCTGATTCAAGCTAGCCTGGCTGATGAGGGGTGAAACCCCGAAACCGGTCCCAGGATGCTTGTTTCCGGTCCAGTGAGGACCTGGCTTGGCAGTTCGGGCTGGACTGTTCCCATGAGGAACAGGGTCAAGACTGATTTGCATATGGCTGGGTCCAAACTGGGGTGGCATGGTGAGCAAAAGAACGATGGATTAAACCCAGATCTGTGACTGGGGGTGAGTGTTTGCATTGTTCAGCACTGCGTCCATCATCTTTTGTGTTGCTAAAGTTGCCCTGAGTGGGAAGGGTATGCCCAGACGTGGGTCCCTTGCTCACTGTGCCACTGGATTCAAGCTAGCTTGGCTGATGAAGGGTGAAACCCTGAAACCGGTCCTAGGATGCTTGCTTCCGGTCCAGGGAGGACCTGGCTTGGCAGTTCGGACTGGACTGTTCCCGTGAGGGAACAGGGTCAAGACTGATTTGCATATGGCTGGGTCCAAACTGGGGTGGCATGGTTAGCAAAAGAACGATAGATTAAACCCAGATCTGTGACTGGGGTTGTTTGACAATGTTCAGCATTCCGTCCATCACTTGTTGTTTTAGCAGCCATAAGACCGCCTGCGGTATTACAACTCGGCAAATCGCCAGGCTTTCCACGGCAGTCAACCCACCATGAAAACCTTGGCAGCTACATACCTGGTAACAGGAATCCCCATTCCTGTTCCGGCATATGCACCCCACACATCCACACACCTGCAAACACCCCCCACCCATCCACACACCTACAAACACCACCACAACCATTCCACACACCGGCAAACATCCCCCACCCATCCATACACTTGCAGACACATAGCTCCAACCAATCAATACACTTGCAGACACGCACCCTTCACTGCATGCATATATCCAGACACTCCCACTCGCTTGCACTGAAACAGTCATGCACCCCCACTCACCAACACACTCCATGACACATACCCCCACTAACCAACACACTCCCTGACACACACACCCACTCACCAACACACTCCTTGACACACACCCCTACTCACTTGCATGCACCCACACAAACACCCCTACTCACATGCATCCAATACACACACCTAGTCACTCGCACCCTAACACAACCCCTCCCCTCTGCTTCCATTCAGACACACACACACACCCTCCATGCACACAAACATATAAACATTCACACATGCATTCACTCACACCCATATCGCTACACATACACGCACACACATGCAAACTACACCTCACCCCCTCTTCGGACAGTTCACCTACCTGTCTCGGCAAGGTGGTCATCCGGGAGGGGATGGGTCTCAGCATTTTCCACCTCAAGCACTGCACCACCATTCAGGAAACCACCGCACCATATTACGTATCGTAGTACGGAGGACAGAGTCCTGTTGTTGTGGTGGTGCTGGCAGTGGAAAATGCCTCTCTTCCACGGTCGGCCGGACCAGACCGTAAGCTGGCAGAAATCCAAATGTAGTCCTAATATGGCGGTCTTCGGACCACCAACACTGACGGTCTTCTGGCGCCCGCAACTTCGTCAGTCTGTTGAAAAGACTGCCAAAGTCGTAATGAGGGCCTTTATGTTAATCTAAACACTGTTCATGTGGCCAACCCCCTATAACCACCTGACCCCCGTGCCGCACACAGTCTTTGGCCTTGCATGGTGGGGGGTGGCCAGCCCCTGCGGCTCATCCCCGTAACTACCAAACGGTGTGCACAGCCTTTGGCTGTGTGTGGCAGGAGTTGGCCACACAGCCTGTCTCTCTGGGTAGGAGAATAGGTGTGAGAGTTTGCCTCTGGGTGTGAGTGGCTGTGAGAGGGTCTATGTGGGTGTGGGAGTGGGTGTAAGAAAGAGCACTTCCTAATGGTTATTAATTATGTTTTACCTCATTGGGTGACTGGCCTGTGTGGGGAAAGGGGGACCCCATCCAGTGGAGGTGTGAGTCACTCCTCCTGGCTGATTTCAACCCCAGGGACCCCATTCCCTGGGGCTCGGTCTTATAAAATATTTTTTTGGGGGGAGAGGGCTGCACTCCCCCTTCCCCCTGCCATTTTAGGCCTCTGGGAATCGATCCCCGGGGCCCACACTTAACACTTGTTTTAGGGGTTGGGGGACGATGCAGCGCCTTCTACCCCAGTCAAGTTTGGCCCCAGGGTCCCCAACCCCCAGGGGTCAGCTTTAACATTTTGTTATTTTATTTTGGGGAGGAGGGCTGTGAGCGCCCACCCTCCCCGGTTCAATTTTGACCCAGGGACCCCATCTCCCAGGGCCCTGCCATTTGTCCTGGGTGCCCCGCAGAGCTCCATTGTGCAATGGGATCGTGGCAGGAGCCTCAAGGCCCCCACGGTCCCAGCCAGCTGCCTGCCTCCTGTAGGAGCTGGCATTGCTCTCACAGACATGAAGGTGCCAAACATGCAGCTCCCTGTCTGTTAGAGGAACTGATTCCTCTGTTTCTCTGCCCTCATCTTGGCAGGCAGGGAAACCCCGCTTCCAGGAACCGGAATGTTTGCTACAGCTATGTCCCAGGGTTGGGCATGCTGGGACATAGCAGGAGCCTGCCCTGAAGGATGGTGGTTACCAGGGACATGTATGGCTCCACAAGGGGTGCTTGGCTGCCCCCCACCAGCACTGTATTTGCCCCAAAGGCAAGACCCCCTTCATTCTTTAAAATCAGCCCCGGGAGTTGGCAGTCCCTAGGGCTGCAGGGGGGCCATGCAGGTCCCCCCATTAATATTTTAGCAACAGGGAGGTAGTGGTCCCTGGGGATGTAGGTGAGGGCAAGCAGTTCTACTGCGTTCTATATAAAGTAAGCACTGGGGAGGTGTTGGTCCCCGGGGCAGCGGGGGTGCAAAGCCTCCCCACAATCATTATTTGTTTAGCCACGGGGAGGTGGTGGTCCCCAGGGCTGCGCGGGACATGTGGGCCCGCTACAATAATACTTTACCCCAGGTAGGTGGTGGTCTCCGGGGCTGTGGGGGGACCACACAGCTCCTGCATTCATACTTTCTTGAACCCCTGGGAGGTGGGGGTTCTCAGGGCTGTGGAGGGGGCCCACCGTCTCCCCACATTCTATATAAATTATGCCCCATGGGGGTAGTGGTCCCTGAGGCTGCGGGTGGGCCATGCGGTCCCCTGCATTCTATATAAATTAAGCGCCAGGAAGGTGGCAGTCCTCGGGGCATAATTAAGTCCTAGGTCGGGGGATCCATGCATCCCTCCTTTATTTTTCATGTGCCCCTGGGACCTGGACCACCAAAGGGCTTTATTAAAACAAGCACGGGAACCCACACTTGTTTTTTTTTTTTTTTTTGCAGTGGATTCGCGACCCCGTCACAAACTTGTGGCATTTTTTTAAAGTGCTTTTTTGCCCCTGGGGTGGTCCCTCTAGGGCCCCGGCACCTGAACCAAAGGGTAAGCGTGTCCCTACCCTCACACCTTTTCTTTTTTTAATCTTTTTTTTCTTGGTCTCAGCTGAAGCCGAGTCACAAGATGGCTTCCAATATTTCCTATTTCCGTGTGGAAGGGTTAGCCCCCAATCAGATCTCAGCACAAGATCAGAAGCATTCTCTGAGCCTACACCATATCTATATATATATATATATATATATATATATATATATATATATATATAAATATAAATATATATATATATAAATTTGAATTTTCTTTAATATCTCGAAAACTACTGAACAAATTGACACCAAATAACAGAAAGGGCTCTTTCTGGACCAATAAATAGCTTTCTGGTTCGGGCTGTAGTTGTTTTCAAAATCCTTATGGGAAAATGCATTGAGAAAATGGTTTTTGGGACTCTCCTTTTTCTCTGCCCCTGCTTGACGGATCACCCGAAAACTTTCCTGACAGCAGCTGAAGTGAGCGTCATATTTTTCAAGCTGCACCTAATATATAACCATGTAAAAAACACTTTTTCTATAGAAACTAGTCCTAACTTTAACTATCCAGTGGCGACTAAATTGTATTATATAAAATTCACTTAAAAAACAAAGGTTACAGGGAAGTTATAGTTAGGTTCTGAATTTCCTTGCACAAAAACATAGAAATTCAGCTGTTATAGTTATTTCCAGTAACTATAATCAGTGGTATAACGCAACTATAACTCATGCCTCTACCATGCACAATTATTTCGTCAATAATTTGATTGCTAAAGTTTTAATTATATTTTTAATGACACTGTAGAATGTGGCATGATTGCTGTAATACCTGTGATAATTAGCGGTGCATGGCGAGGGTGCAATCTATAGTTATCTTAGGCTACGAGTTATAGTTGAAATAACTCTAACTATAACTGCTGAATTTCTCTGGTTTTGTACACATAAATTCAGCACCTAACTATAACGTCCTTGTAACCTTTGTTTTTTTAAATGAATTTCTATGTTTTTGTAACTCTATTTCATAACAATTAAAAAGAGTGAGATCACCTTTCAGTATGTACCTTAAACATTTGAAGCTGAAATAAAATTCAAGCAGGGAAATGACCAGAGACACACCTCTATGACAACCCTCAACTTTCAGTGTGAGTGTTCAAGATCTTAACCACTAAACCATAGGTTATTCCTGATGATACAATGCTCAGATATTACTATGACATTCAAACACTAGTAAATAAACCAACAAATTGCCATGATATGCCAATATTTGAACCTTCTACCTACTGAGTGACAGTCCATGAGCTGTACCAGTAGGCCATATGTGAGGAAGCAAGTGTCTTGCTTATTTGCTCCCTTGAAGTCATTCTATGACTTCAAAGTTGTATACAAACAAGATGTTTGCTAAAAGGACCATGGTGGGAGCCTTAATGACATTGCAGTCCTAGCCGGCTCCCTGCATCCTGTGGGAGTCTACATTGCTTCCGCAATATTTGCGTTCAGGGAAAAAGATGAAAGCTCGGCTTTCTGCAAGTTGGAGCTGTTTGACAGCTCCCGCTTGCCGAAAGTGGAGCTACGTTTGCTTTTGTTATGTTGCTATGTTGTTTTTTCAGTGACTTTCTAAGTTTTTTTTTAATTCTATTTCCTAACTATGATGTCCCTGTAACCTTTGTTTTTTTCAGTGAATTTCTAAGGTTTTTTAATTCTATTTTCTAACTATAACGTCCCAGTAACCTTTGTTGTTTTCAGTGAATTTCCATGTGTTTTTAATGTATAGTAATTTTAATTACTATGCGTTAATCCAAACACCGCAGTGCATAGCCTTTGGCCGTGCACGGCGACAGTTGGCCACAGGGCCTGAAGCCAACCCCCTATAACCACCCAACCGTACACGTCTTTAACCCATTCGCAGAGGAGGTTGCCCGCAAGACCTAGTCTGCAGCCAGATCCTGCAGCTAACACTCCCCAACCACCCAAACCCACACTGTGCACAGCCCTTTTGCTGTGCGCAGAAGCAGTTAGCCAAAGCTTCTCTGGGTGTGAGAATAGATGTTAGGGGGTGTATCTGGGGGTGAGAGAGGCTGTCAGATTGTCTGTCCGGGTGTGAGACTACGTACGTCAGTGTTTAAGTTGGTGCGTCAGTCTGTGCGCACGTCTCTGACTGGCTGCATTAGGTTATCAGTTGGTCTGTGAGTGGGTGCCAGAGTGTCCGAGTGGGTCTGTGAGTGGGTGGGTAAGTATCTAAGTGGGTGTGTGATAAATTGATTGAAAGAGAAACATAAAGGGAGAAAGAGAGTGAGAGCGAAAGAGCTTTGGGGCTCATTATAACCCTGGCGGTCGGTGTTAAAGCGGCGGTAAAACCACCAACAGGCCGGCGGTAAAAAAATTTGAATTATAACCGTGGCGGAAACCGCCAACAAAGACAGCCACTTTAACACTCTGACCACCACGGCGGTACAGACAAACAGCGCAGCGGTCACCGCCAACAGACAGGCGGAGGACAATGTACTGCCCACAGTATTACAACCTACCAATCTGCCACCTTTTCTGGGGCGGATTCACCGCGGGTAAAAACACGGCGGAAACAGCAATTTCAAAGGGAAAACGCTCACCTCTACACACTCCACAAGGAAGGAGGGCACCATGGAGCCGGAACTCCATATTCTCCCTGCGATAGTCTTCCTGCTCATCTACGAGGAGCATCAACGCCGGCGGCGAAGACAACGGTGAGTACTGCACCTACGACATAGGGGAGGGGGAGGGAAAAACACAGGGACACACACAACCAACATCCCAAACCCCACCCCGACCCTCACCCACTACAACACACACACCAATGCATATCCAAACATTACAGTAACAACCCCTAACCCCACCGGAAGAATGCAGACCAAAGGAAATGAGTTGAACCATTGTAATATATCAAAATACAGTAACCAAATATATACATATATATATATATATATATATATATATATATATATATGCACATTAAACAAAATATACACGACGATGAGTAGTGCAGGTAATGCACCATTCATTGTCTGTGGACCACTGGGCCCAAAATGCATGGGCGAGGCCCACACTAGATACCTGATCAAAACGGAGAGAACAATGCAGGGGCATCAGATAGAAATACAACAGGCACCTCAGGGGGAAGGGGGGGCACCTCAGCCGGATCAGTGCACCACGCCAGATCCACGAGGGGGCTCCATGCCCACTGCTGCGTCCTTGGGAGTGCAAAGCCACAGTCTCTCAAGTCTATACAGTGGGTGGTTTGCCCACTGTAACATCCTGGGGAGTGCAAAGCCACAGTCTCTCAACTCTCTACAGTGGGTGGTTTGCCCACTGTACCATCCTGGGGAGTGCAAAGCCACAGTCTCGCAAGTCTCTACAGTGGGTGGCTTGCCCACTGTGCCATCCTGGGGAGTGCAAAGCCACAGTCTCTCAAGTCTCTACAGTGGGTGGTTTGCCCACTGCTGCATCCTGGGGAGTGCAAAGCCACAGTCTCTCAAGTGGATAACAGTTTCCACTGGTTCTGGAGGGGGACTGGTGCCCAGAGTGCTTCATCCTGTGAAGGACAGACGGTGTGGATGCATGTCTCCACTGGTTCTGGAGGGGGACTGGTGCCCAGAGTGCTTCATCCTGTGAAGGACAGATGGAGTGGATGCATGTCTCCACTAGTTCTGGAGGGGGACTGGTGCCCAGAATGCAGCACTCACCCCGTGACCGTCCCAGTTGCGTCACTGCCCCTGCCGCTAATGGGCTAGCGGTGCTCGCCTTGGCAGTCTTTGCCCTGTTCAGCGGTGCTTGAGTTGGCAGTTTCTGACCTGTTCAGCGGTGCTTGCCATGGCGGTCTTTGCCCTGTTCAGCGGTGCTTGAGTTGGCAGTTTCTGACCTGTTCAGCGGTGCTTGCCATGGCGGTCTTTGCCCTGTTCAGCGGTGCTTGCCCTGTTCAGCGGTGCTTGAGTTGGCAGTTTCTGACTTGTTCAGAGGTGCATGCCCTGTTCAGCGGTGCTTCACTTGGCGGTCTTTGCCCTGTTCAGCGGTGCTTGCCCTGTTCAGCGGTGCTTCACTTGGTGGTCTTTGCCCTGTTCAGCGCTGCTTGCCTTGTTCAGCGGTGCTTGAGTTGGCGGTCCTTCATTGCCCAGCAGGCCTGTGGCTGGCGGTCCTTCATGAGTCAGCTGGGCTGTGTCTTGCGGGGCCCTCCTGGCCAGCTGGGCTGTGGCTGGCAGTGGCCTCCTGGCCAGTGATGATTCGGCTGCCCTCCTGGGCAGTGACTCTGGCGGTGGCCTCCTTGCCAGTGACGATTGGGCTGCCCTCCTGGGCAGTGACTCTGGCGGTGGCCTCCTGACCAGTGACGATTGGGCTGGCGGTGGCCTCCTGGGCAGCGGGGATGATGGCGGTCTTCTCCGCCGTGCTGCTCCTCCCAGACTTTGGAGATTTCTTCTGCCCCTTCCCCGCCTTGGGAGGAGTCACAGCTGAGTCGACAGTCTCCCCGGGACCCTTGTGAGCAGCTTTGCTGCCTGGAGTCTTCCCCCACTCCCGCCGGGCACTGTCCAACTTCTGGTGCTTCACAGGGGGGGGGACTGGCTGTGCTGTGGCTCCGTGCCACACTGGCTGGCCTGGTGGCCAGTGCACTCCACATACCTGTAACAACAGGCACCACTGGTCCCGGAGATTTTTTGGCTGAGGTGATAGTACGGGACCTCTGAGTTGGAGGGGGGGGTGGGAAAGAGGTCAAGGTTGGCCAGGAAAAGTTTCTTAGGAACACTGGGACGGGTAACTGGAGGGGGTTTGGGAGTGGAGGAAGAGGTAGTGGTTGTAGGAGGTGTACGTTTGGTGACTTTGGGTGAAGGTGCATGTGCTGGAGGCTGTCGTGAGGTGGATGGCTGTTGGGTGGGTGTGTGCCTGCGTTTGTGCATCTTCGGAGTGGGCGTCACAGACACACTGGGAGAGGACACAGGGGACGTGTAAATGGGAGTGGGGTGGTGACTGCACGTGAGCGGGGTGTGGTGGTGGGTGTGCTGGTGCAGGACATAGTGGCTGTAGTGGTAGTGCATGCAGGTGAGAGTGTAGACGAGACTGGGAGGGAGGAGGGAGACGACGACGAGGGGGACACAGTGGAGGCAGTGGATGTTGGTGTGTCTGTATGCGTGTGATGCTTGCGTGAGTGCCTGTGGGATGTGTGGTGCTTATGTTAGCCTGAGCTTCCCTTGTGTGGTGAGGTGTGTGCAGGCTGGTCTGATGGTGTGCTTGGGATAGGCTGGGGTACAGGGGATTAGGTCTGGGTGGAGGAAGTTGGAGGGGGGAGGCTAGAGACAGGGAAAATGGCTGCCATCAGTGCTGAGGCCAGAGTTTGCAGGGTTCTATGAAGGGCAGCCTGACCAGAATGAATGCCCTCCAGGAATGCATTTGTGTGTTGCAATTCCCTTTCAAC